>NW_006921664.1:11046615-11054825 GCF_000298275.1 Orycteropus afer afer | reverse complement strand
TTGGCCTGTTGGTGCAGAAGGAGGAAGTGGTTCTTGCTCAGTAAGTGAAGTTGCAGGAGGTGTGGGTGTAGTTGTGTCTTATGGGGACTGTTGTTGTCTCCCACTCAGTTAGACACAAATTAAAGTTGAATAACCATCAAAAAACTAAGATCCCATGGATGAAAAACATCCCACGTAATCACACAGGAACAGTATCTGGAAAAAGAAAAAAGGAAAAAAAAGAAGAAAAAGCATGAAAACCTGCAATATCTGGGGATAGGGCACTAAGGAGAAAAAAAATGTAGAGAAGGAGAATAATAAATGAAGAGAAAAATGGGAAAAATGCAAAAAGAAAAACATGGAATGTGGTTAATCACGACAAAAAATGGGGAGAAGAAAAAAATACCTTAAATGTGGAAAAAAAAATTTCAAGCAGGCACAGGGAAAAGAAAAAATGCTGAAAACTGGGACCTGTTGGGGGCAGATTAAGAATAATAATAAAAAGGACAAAAGTTTTAATAATATTAGTTGTTTTAAAACAGTCAAATAGAAGCACACTAATCACCAGAAAAAAGAAAGCAAAAAAGAAAAAAAATTATAATTAAAAAAAGAGAAAACAGAAAAAAAAAAAAAGTCGGTGGAGGACAGGGCAGGGCACCCAGGCTCTGTCTGAGCACACAGGATGTGATGGAGTTCCTGTAGGCCCAGAATGTAGGTGGGAGTGGGGATGGCCACACCTCCGTTCACCAAGTGGGTGTAGGGTATAAGAGTGACAAGAAGAATGTCGTACCTTTTCAGACTTGCAGGCCCCGAGTGTAGTTGGGGTTGCTGGAAAGCAGAATGTGTTCTTAAGCTCCAGGAATCTGTGAGAGCACTGTCTCTTTAAATATCCAAAATAGTCAAGCTGCTTTTTAAACCTTTAAAATGGCAGCGCTCTTTGGACTGGCAAAAATCCACAGTTCAGCCCACCTTTCTCTTCACCTTCTCTGTTTGTTCACCAGCCACCGTGCACAGTCCTCCGTGCAGTCCCTGGAGGTTAATTTTTAGTTCCTACCAGGGAATCTCCAAGCTGTCTGTGCTGTCAGGATCACTCAGGATCACAGCTCCGTCTGTCTCCCTTTTTTGTATTTTCACGCAAATTCTTCTGCTAGTTGGGGTTTAGTCCACTTCTATATCCTTCCTTTCAAGGCTCAGGGGTCCAAGATTATCTTCTGTGTTTGTGTTAATTAGTTTCCCTTTTCTTTGTTGACGAGGGTCTGTACAGTCTTTCTGCCTAGCCCACCATCTTACCGGACTCTTTTGACTGTAGTGTCTCTTTTAACTCTTTTGGAGAAGTCTTTCTGGTGTGCATAAATTTATGTGGTGTATTACATTGATTGATTTTCTAATGGTGAACTATGCTTGCATTGTTGTTATGTGCCATCAAGTCATCTCTGACTCATAACAACCCTGTGTACAACAGAAGGAAACACTGCCAGCCTCATGATCCCTACTATACCTGAACCCATCACTGCAGCTACAGTGTCAATCCATTTTATTGAGGGCCTTCCCCTCTTTTGTTGACCCTCCACTTTACCAAGCATGACATCTTTCTTTAGAGGATGGTCCCTACTGACAACATGACCAAAGTAGGTGAGATGAAGTCTGACCATTCTTGCTTCCAAGGAGCATTCTAGCTGCACTTCTTCCAGGACAGATTTGTTAGTTCTTTTAGCAGTCCATGGTACTTTCAGTGTTCTTTGGCAACTCACAACTCAAAAGCATGAACTCTTCTTTGGTCTTTCTTATTCATTGTCCAGCTCTCACATGCATATGAGGCAATAAAAAATACAGTGGCTTGGGTTAGGCACATCTTAGTCTTCAAGGAGATCTTTGCTCTTCAGCACTTGAAAGAGGTCTTTAGCAACAGATTTGCCCAGTGCAATACATCTTTTGATGTGTTGACTGCTGCTTCCTTTGATGTTGATTATACAACCAAGTAATATGAAGTCTTTGACAACTTCAATCTTTTCTCCATCTATTGTGATGCTGCTTATTGGTCCAGTTGTGGGGATTTTTGTTTTCTTTCTATTGAGGTATAATCCATACTGCAGTCTTTTAATTTTCATCAGTAAGTGCTCCAAGTCATTCTCACTTTCAGCAAGCAAAAGTTGTGTCATCTGTATATCTCAGTTTGTTAATGGTGCCACCTTATTCATATAATCCAGCTTCTCAGATTATTTGCTTAGCATGCAGATTGAGTAAGTATGGTGAAAGGACACAACCGTGACACGCTCCGTTTCTGATTTTAAACCATGCAGTATCCTCTTGTTCTGCTCAAACAACAGCCTCCTAGTCTATGTACAGGTTCCTCATGAGTACAATTAAGTGTTTCAAAATTCCCATTCTTCTCAATGTTATCCAGAATTTGTTATGATCCCCACAATCAAATGCCTTTTAATAGTCAATAAAACACAGGTAAACAACTTTCTAGTATTCTTTGCTTTGAGCCAAGATCCATCTGACATCAGCAATGATATCCCTTGCTTCAACTCCCCTTCTGAATCCAGCTTGCATTTTTGGAAGCTCTCTGTAAATTTACTGCTGCAACCATTTTTGAATTATCTTCAGTAAGATTTTACTTGCGAATGCTATCAATGATATTGTTTGATAATTTTCACATTCTGTGGGATCACCTTTCTTTGGAATGGGTATAAGTATGGCTCTCTTCCAGTCACTTGGCCAGGTAGCTGTCTTCCATATCTCTTGGCATAGCTGAGTGAGTGCCTCCAGTGCGACATCCGTTTGTTGAAACATCTTGATGGGTGTTCTGTCGATTCCTGGAGCCTTGTTTTTCACGATTTCCTTCAGTGCAGCTTCTACTCCTTCCTTCAGTACCATTGGTTGTTGATCATATGCCACCTCCTGAAATAGATAATCATCTACCAATTCTTTTTGATTTGTTTAGTGACTCTGTATTTCATCCATCTTCTTTTGATGTTTCCTGCATCATTCAACGTACTGCCTATGGAATCTTTCAGTATTGCAATTTGAGGCTTAATTTTTTTCCTCAGTTCTTTCAGCTTGAGAAATGCTGAGCATGTTCTTCCTTGCATACCAAGTATGAATCCTACTTGATCATGATGTGTTATGTTCTTGATATGTTGTTGGATTCTGTTGGCTAGGATTTTGTTGAGAATTTTTGCTTATATGTTCATGAGAAATATTGGTCTATAATTTTCTTTTTTAGTGTTATCTTTTCCCAATTTTATTAACAGGGTTATGCTTTCTTCATAAAATATGTTTGGGAATATCCCCTCTTTTTCTGGCATAATTTGAGTTGAATTGGTGTCAGGTCTTCTCTGAATGTTGGTAGTATTTGCCAGTGAAGGGAGCAGGGTCAGAACTTATTTTTGTTGGGAGGGTTTTTTTTTTTTTTTAAATAAAGGATGTGTTCAATTTCTTCTTTTGTGATAGATCTGTTGAAATTTCTACCTCAGAGTGTGCTACTTTGGATAGGTAGTGTGTCTTTAGAAATTTGTCTGTTTCTTCTAGGTTTCCAAAATTGTTGTAATACAGTTCAGCGTCATATTCTGTTATCCTTTTTATTTCAGTTATTTCTGATGTGACACCATCTATTTTATTTCTTACTCATATTATTTTCATCTTCTCCCTTTCCTTTGTTATATTTGCCAGTAGTTTGTCCATTTTATTAATTCTTTACAAAATAATTTCTAGTCATTTTGATTTTCTGTTTCCTTTATTTCTGCTTGAGTATTATTTCCTTTTATTTGGTGGCTGTATACTTTTGTAAATATTCTTTTTCTAATTGTTGGAGGTGTTTGGGTAAGGTGTTGATTTTGTTCTTTCTACTTTTTTTAAAATTTGTGCCTTTATTTCTATAAATTGTCCTTTAAGCACTGCTTTTGCTATGTCTCAAAGGTTTTGACATGCATATTTTCATTCTCATTTGATTCAAGGAATTTTTTTATTTCATTTTTTAATCTTCTATTACCCAGTAGTTTTTAAGGAAGGTGTTATTCAGTTTCCATGTATTTAATTTTTTCCTTGATTTTCCTATTATTGATTTTTAATTTTATAGTCTTGTTATCTGAGTATTTTATAGAATTCCAGTGTTTTTAAATATATTGAGATTTGCTTTGCTGCCTAATATATAGTCTATTCTTGAGAATATTCTATTTGCCCTGGAAAAGAATATATAACGTGGTGTTGTTGGGTGAATTGTTCTCTATATGTCTGTGAGGTTTAATTGAATAAATATGTTGTTTAGATCTTTGGTAACTTTGTTGAGTTTCTTTCTAATTGTTCTGCCCTTTATTGAAAGTGGTATGTTAGTCTCCTACTATTATTGTGGAGTTGTCTATTTCTGTGTTCAATTCTGTTATAATTGGCATTATATACTTTGGGGCTTTTTTATTGAGTGAGTAGATAATCATTATGGCTATTTTCTCTTGTTGGATTGACCTTTCAATCATTATATAATGTCTTTCCTTTTTTTTTTTTTTTTTTTTTCATTTTAAGTCTTTTGTATCAGAAATTAATATCGCCACTCCTGCTCTTATTTGGTTGCTATTTGCTTTGGTAGCGTAGTGCCTAAGGCTCTGGACTGCTAACCAGAAGGCTGGCGGTTCAAACCCACCAGCCACTCCTCAGAAGGAAGGTTGTGCAATCTACTTCCATAGTGATACTGCCTCGGAGAGGAAGGGTCGCTATGAGCCAGGTCCAACTTGATGGCACATAACAACAACAACAACAACAACGTTTGCTTTGCATGTATTTTTCTGTCCTGTGATTTGACTTATTTTTGTCTTTGTATCTAAGTTATGTCTCTTATAGACAACATACTGATGGATCTTTTTTTTTTTCACCATCCATTCTGCTACTTTCTGTCTTTTGACTGGTGCATTTAATAATCTATTTACATTCAGTGTAATTATTTATAAGTATGAATTTACTGGTATTATTTTGCCGTGTGTGTGTGTTTGTAGTGTTGGTTTGTTTGTTCCACATATTTTTCCTGTGCAGAGTTCATTTTGTATATGGGTTTTCTTATCATTTCCTTCATTGCTATTGTTATTTTATTTTTATTTTTGTAGTGTTCTCTCCCCTTCCTCCCACCCCTGGTAACCGACCAAGAAAGTTTCCTTCCATGTATAAACCTTTCCTTGACTTTTTACAATAATGAACACATGTAATATTTCTCCTTCTGTGATTGATTTATTTCACTCAGCAATAATGTCCTCCAAGTTCATCCACATTATACAGTATTTTGCAGATTCTACATTATTCTTTAGTACTGCATAGCATTCCATTGTGGTATGTACCATAGTTTGCTTATCCATTCTTCTGTTGATGGGCATATAGATCTTTTCCATCTTTTTGCTATTTTAAACAGTGCTGTGATGAACACACTGCTATTATTTTGCCATGTGTGTGTGTTTGTAGTGTTGTATGTGCAAATATCTGTTCTTGTCCTGGCTCTCATTTCTTTAGGAAATATACCTAGTAATGGGATTGCTGGGTCAAATGGTATTTCTAATTGTAAGTTTTAAGGAATTGCCATACTGCTTTCCACAGTGGTTGCATTATTTTACAGTCCTACCAGCATTAAAGTGAGAGTCCCAATCTCTCCACAATCTCACCAACATTTTTTATTTTCTGACTTGTTGGACTTTTCAATTAGTGCTGGGACAGATGGTATCTCATTGTTGTTTTGATTTGAATTTCTCTAATGGATAATGATCATGAACATTTCTTCATGTATTTGTTGGCTGCCTGAATATCCTCTTTGGTGAAGTATCTATTCATGTCTTCTATCCATTTTGTTAATCTTTTTGTTCTTGATGTGTTGGAGTCGTCTACAAATTTTAGAGATAAGTTCCTTTTCAGATATGTCACTGCCAAGTATTTTTTTCCAATCTGTAGGTTCTCCTTTTATTCTTTTGGAGAAGTCTTTTGAAGCACATAAAAATTTAGTTTTTGAAGGTCCCATTCATATAGTTTGTCTTCTGCTGTTTGTACATTATGGATCATGCTTGACAGTTTTCTTATGTCATAAAATTGTCCCTATTTTTTCCTTGAGAAACATTATAGTTTTAATTTTCACATTTAAGTCTTTGATCTATCTGGGTTAGTTTTTGTCTATGGTGTTAGTATGAATCTTGTTTCATTCTTCTGCAAATGGATATCCAGTTTTACCAGCACCATTTGTTAAGGAGACAATCTTTTCCCCATTTGGTGGATTTCAGCCCTTTGTCAAAGATCAGGTGACCATAGGTCAATGGATCTATTTCTGGGTTCTCAATTCTATTCCACTGTTCTGTCTGTGTGTCTGTCACTGTACCAATCCCAGGCTGTTTTCACTACCATGGCTGTATAGTAGGTTTTGAGATCAGGAGTGTGAGATCTCCTACTTTGTTCTTCTTCAATAGTCCTTTCCTTATCCAAGGTCTCTTTCCTTTCCAGATAACATTAGTGATTGTTTTTTCCACATCCTTAAAGAATGTTGATGAGATCTGGATTGGGATTGCATTGAATGTATAGATTGCTTTGGGTAGTATTGACATTTTCACAATGTTCAATCTTCCTATCTATAAGCATGGGACTTTCTTCCATTTATGTAGATCTCTTACAGTTTCTTGGAGTAGTGTTTTGAAGTTCTTTATTGTATAGGTCTTTTTTGTCCCTGGTAAGATTTATTCCCAAGTATTTTATTTTTTTGGTAGCTATTGTAAATGGTATTGATTTCCTTTTTAGCAGTCTCTTTGTGATATATAGGAATCCAACTGATTTTTGGATGTTGATCTTGCATCCTGCCACGATACTAAATCTCTCAATTAGTTCCAGTAGTTTTCTTACTTACTCTCTTTGGTTTTCTATGTATAGGATCATATCATCAGCAAATAGGGATAATTTGATTTTTTCCTTACCAATTTGAATGCCTTTGATTTCCCTTTCTTGCCTTATTCCCCTGGCTAGTACTTCCAATACAATGTTCAATAGAAGTGGTGATAGAGGGCATTTTTGTCTGGTTCCCTGTTTGCAAGGGGAATGCTTTCAGTCTCTCTTCATTGATAATAATGTTGGCTGTCAGTTTTTCTTATATGCCCTTTATTATGTTGAGGAATTTCCCTTGTATTCCTATTTTGCTGAGCGTTTTGATCAGGAATGGGTGTTGGATTTAATCAAATGCCTTTTCTGCATCAATTGATATGATTGTGTGGTTCTTTTCTTTTGTTTTATTTATGTGATAGATGATGTTGATTGTTTTTGTAATGTTGAACCATCCTTGCAAACCTGGTGTGAACCCCACCTGGTTGTAATGTATTAATTTTTTGATATATTGTTAGTGTCTATTGGCTAGTATTTTGCATCTATATTTGTGAGGGATATTGTTCTGTAATTTTCCTTTTAGTGATGTCTTTACCTGGTTTTGGAGTCAAGGTTATGCTTGCTTCATAAAATGAATTTGGGAGGATTGCATTCTTTTTTGTATTCTGGATAGTTTCAGTAGGATTGGTTCCAGTTTTCTCTGGAGTTTGGTAGAATTCTCCAGTGAAACTGTCTGGGCCAGGACTTTTTTTGTTGTTGTTAATTTTTTTTATGACCTGTTTAATTTTTCCTTTTGTTATGTCTGTTCACCTTTTCCACTTCAGTCTATGTTAGTTTAGGTAAGCAGTATTGTTCTGGTTACCTAGTACCACTCTGACAAGAATATACCACAAATGGGATGGCCGTAACAAACAGGAGTTTATTCTTACAATCTGGAGGCATTAAGTCCAAGTTCAAAGTGCCAGGTCTAGGGGCTGGGTGAAAGCCCCTCAACCATGGGTTGCAGCTCTGACTCCTACTCCTGGCCCACTGGAGCTAGAGGCGTTTCTTCACTCAGACAGCTGCTGAGGCTGAGAAATCCAAGGTTGACAAGTAAAAAGGCACAGTCCCGATGTTACCACATGGCAGGCCATTAACTTAAGTCCATTGTAAGTCCCAAGGTCGGCAGAGCGTAGCAAACTGCTGAGCAACGACTTGGCTACATACAGAGTTCAAGCGTGCTATAGGCTAGAGACCATTCCCAAAGCTACTGCTTATATATGGGAAGCAGACCACATACCCAAAGGCAGCTACTCAGCTGCTCCCAGTAGATTCCACCATGGAGTTGATTACCAGTCTCATCATGGGGAATACTATATTCAGCTGCCCAGCCACTCAAGCAGGCCTAGCCAAGCTAACAC
>NW_006921664.1:11013300-11046315 GCF_000298275.1 Orycteropus afer afer | reverse complement strand
TATTTCTGCTTGAATCTTTATTATTTCCTTTATTCTGGTGACTGTAGGCTTCTTTTTTGCTGCTCCTTTTCTAATTTTTGGAGATGTTGGGTTAAAGTGTTGATTTTGCCTCTTTCTACTTTTGTAATGTGTGCATTTGTTGTGACAAATTGTCGTCTGATTACTGCTTTTGCTATGTCCCAAAATTTTGGTATTTTGTGTTTTCATTTTTGTTTTATTTAAGGAATTTTTAAGTCTATTACCCAGTCCTTTTTAAGGAGGGTATTATTTAGTTTCCATATGTTTGCTCTATTTCCATTGATCTTCCTATTTATTGATTCCTAATTTTGTAACATTGTGATCTGAGAAGATGCTTTGCAGTATTTCAGTGCTTTTAAATTTATTAAGGCTTGCTTTATGGCCTAACATATGGTCTATTATGGCATATGTTCCATGTGTACTGGAAATGAATGTATATTTTTCTGCTGTTGGCTGAGGTGCTCTGTAGATGTCTATAAGGTCAAACCAAAAACTCCCTGTGGGTTTATGAGGCAGTAAATCTTTATGGAATTAAATTGCCCAGTCTTCCTTCTGCGAATTGGGTGGTGGGTTTGAACTGCCAATCTTCTGATTAGCACTCAGATGTCTTAGGCACTATGCCACCAGAGATCTTTCTATAAGGTCAAGTTGGGAGATTGTATTGTTCAGTTCTTCTGCATCATTGCTGAATTTCTTTCCAGTCGTTCTATCTTTCATTGAAAATTGTGTATTAAAGTCTTCTACTATGACTGTGGAGTCATCTATTTGTCTTTTCAATTCTGTAAAAGTCTGATTTATGTATCTTGGAGCTCTTTCATTGGTTGCATGGATATTTATTAAGGTTATGTCCCCTTGTTTAATCAATATTTTAATCATTATATAATGCCCTTCCTTGTCTCTTATGGTGGTTTTCATCTTGAAGTCAATTTTTTTGGAAATTAATATTTCCACTCATGCTCTTTTTTTATTGCTATTTGCTTGATACATCTTTTTCCAACCTTTGATTTTTAGTTTATTTTTGTCTTTGTCTCTAAGGTGTATCTCATGTAGACAGCAGATTGATGAGTTATGTTTTCTTATCTAGTCTGCAACTCTCCATCTCTTGAGTGGTGCATTTAATCCATTAACATTCAGAAATTATCAATAAGTATGAATTTGTTGCTGTCATTTTGTTATGTGCTTTTTCATGATGTTGCTGATTTCTTTGTTCCATATAATTTTCTGTGCTGAGCCCATTTAGTTTATGAATCGTGTTATTACTTCCTTCATTGCTATTGTTTTAGTATTTGCTAAATATTTGTGCTTGTCCTCTTTTTTTATTTTGATGTTGCCAAAGGGGCAGGGAGGCTGCATCTTCTGACCTCCAGTAACCACACAAGAGGAATACAAAATCACCATCAGCAGCCCACGGCCTATTCCTGAGAGGCCAGACATGCTGCCTCCCTCAAGCCCTTTCACCAACCCTGACACCAACCATTACTCCCACAGCACTCACTGTCTCTTTGCTGGGTTTGATAATTTGCTGTAGTGGCCACACAGAACTCACAGATTGTGAGGTTTATTAGGGAAGCACCAGGTTACAATTCAAGTTCAGGAACAATGCTCAGTCTTTCTCAGTCTGCTGTCTCTCAGCTAGCCATCTCTCTCAATCTCTCTCCCAGCAGTGCATATCTCTTGGTGTCTCTCTCAGCAACACATCTTTCTCAGCCAGCAATCAGAGAGACTTCTGCCTCTAGGAGGGCTCCTTTTTTAAGTCTGGCAGAGTGGCCAATTTAACCAATCCCAACATCAGAATTCTATATACCTGAGAGAGAGCAAACTTCCCAAAAAATTACTTCATGCTGCTCCCAACAGAAACACCTCAGGTGCATAACTTTTAACAATCAGGAGCCACTCAGTTGCTCATGGCAAATTTAATTATGGAGTTTATAAAGACTTATGGCTAGAAAAGCCATATCAGGTAATTTACTACACTGCAGATGTGAAGGATTGTCATTGTTCTTTGAGATTACCCTGTGATTTATCATTTTCTTCCCAGTTTAGAACAGTTCATTCTGTCTTGTAATTGTCTTGACTTCCTTACCATTTAGAAGTTCTGGAACTATGCTATTTTTTCCCCTGTTTTTGTTTTGTAGATGTGCTCATTTACCTATTTATGTCTCTGGTTCCCTGTTTACAATATTGTGAGCTTATTTTACTTTGGATCCTTCCATAACTGTGTTGGTTTTTAGGTTATGTCATCATGTGTGTTGATGGTTGTTTGTTGCTTGCTGTGATAGTTGGAGCTGTGTGTCAACTTGGCTGGACCACAATTCTGTGTGGTTTAAGCAATTGTGATGTGGGTTCTTCTCATGATGGGATCAGATGTATATGTTTTGAGCATCCAGTCCATTGAAAGGGAGTTTCCCTAGGGGTGTGGCCTGCTTCCAGTATATTTATGGACATCCTGGGAAAAGAGACTCTCTTCTGTGGATCAGGATTCTGTTGTGCTGCCTACAACTGTTTGTGAGCGAACAATCCACCATTCAGCCTGGAGATCTTGGATTTGCCATTTGTTGGAGTCAACAGCCAGTATAGTGCCTGCCAGCCTTGAGCTCGTTAGCCCCTGCAGCTGTGTGAGTTGGGAAAAGCCTCCAGCTTGACATTTGATCCAAGAATTTGGTTCTTGCGAGCTTCTATAAGTGTGTGAGCCATTTTCCTAAGATAAAATTTCTCTTTCTCTCTCTCTCTCTCTCTCTCTCTAATGTTTACTGCTTTTACTTCTCTAGAGAACTCAGTCTAACACATTTGCTGTTGTTGTTCTCTGTCTGAAGGACTCCTTTTAGCATCTCTTTTAAGGTTGGTCTTGTTTTAACAGATTGCCTTAATTTCTGCTTATCTGGTAATGTCCTAATTTCACCATCATATTCGAGGGACAGTTTTGCTGAATATACAATTTTTGGTGGTGAATTCTTTTCTTTTTGGGTTTTATATTTCTCATCCCATTGCCTTCTCACCTGCATGGTTTCTGCCAAGAAATCCGAGCTTAATCGTATTGGTTGCCCTTTGTAAGTAACTTTTTATTTTTCCCATGCTGCTTTCAGGTTCTTTCTTTGTCTTTGGTTTTGGTGAGTTTGATGATGGTTATTTTCTTTTGGGGTTGATCCTGTTTGGAGTTCATTGGACTTCTTGAATGTATTTATTATCATCTTTCTTTATATCAGGGAAATTCTCTTGCTACAAATCTTCGACGATTTTCTCTGTGGTTTTATTTGTCTCTTTCTGTTCTGGAATTCTGATTAAACATATGTTATGCCTCTTGATGGCATCCCAAATGAACCTTAAACTTTCTTCATTTTGTTTTGATCTTTTTTTTTTTTTTTGATTGATTCCTTTCCAAAGAAGTATTGATGTATTTGTCTTTAATCTCACTATTTCTGTCTTCCATTAATTTGTTCTACTCCTTTACCCAATCATTGTGTTATATATTGCTGAAAATTTGCTATTAATCTTCTGGATTTCTATCTGTAGGTTTTTTATTATTTCTAATTTTTCATTTATTTTGTCAGTTTGTTTTGTACAGTCTTCCAAAAATTGTTCTAGGTTTTTGTCTTTGTTTTCCTTAATTTTGTTAGTGGTTTCCTTATTCTGTCTCTCAATCCATTGAAGGTATCTAGATATAATTCTTTTGAATTCCCTGTCAGAGAGTTCCAATGCTGCTTCTTACCCAGGGATGTATTCTGGTTCTGTATACTGGTTCTGTGTTTCTTCTACTTTTTCTTGCTTCTTTGTGTGGACTGTGATGGTCTGTTGTCTCCGAGACATTGTGATGCTATTGTGTTTATATTTAATTGGTGATTGTATGTTGGAGTATTGTATGTTCACCCAAGATTTTTGTTTTCTTTGTACACATCTGAGTAAGCAGGATACTCTGCTCCTCTATTTGCTTGTTGGCGGCACTTATGCACTCACCACCTGCCTCCTGGTGGGTGTGATAGAGAATGAGAATGGATGCACAGATCTCTGTTAGCTGTTTGTGAAGAGCAGTTAGGGGTGAGTCAGGTTCATGATGGCTGTCGTGTATCATTGGCCAGTTGATGAAGACGCACTCAGTAGGTGGGCCTGCAGGAGGTGAGGGTATGGTTGGGTCGTCTGGACACAGTTGCAGTATCCTACTCAGTTAGACAAAAGCAACAACCAAAGAGGCCACCAAAAAAGTAAAAACGAGGACAAACAAAACAGAACAAAAAACAGCACATAAACGCACAGGAACAATCACCAAAAAGAGAAAGAAAGAAAAAAGAGGAAAGAAAACATACAAGAGATGAAATATTTAAAGAAATACTTTACAAAGACTAAAGAAATATAAATAAAAAGAGAGGAAAACAGCAACAACAAAAAACCCACAATACCTGGAGAGGTGGAAATAAGAGAAAAGAGATAGAGTAAGAGAATTATTAGGGAAAAAAAAAACAAAACAACAACAACAAAACCAGGAAAAGTATGAAAAGGAAAACAAGAGATGGAAAGAAAAAAATGGGAACCAGAAAAAGGGACTAGAAAAAAAAGCCCCAAAGTAGAATCTTTCCAGTCATCAGCCTCCAGTATGTCTGTGCTGTCCTTGGCAAGTGGAGCCTATTCATAGGTCCCTGGAATCTGATTGAGACCACTGTTGCTTTAAATATCCAAAATGGACATTTGTTGTAAACATTCAAAGTTGCTGTGCCCTCTGGACAGCCAGAAGTCCACAGATCAGTTTGTCTCCTTCTTTGCTGTTTCCGTTTTTAGTCATCAGCTACCAGTGCAGTCATCTATGCTGCCTTTGGAGAGCAGGGCCAATTTTTAGGTTGATTCTCAGGACTTAACACCACTTAGAAATATTCAAACTGTCTGTGCCATCAGTATAGCTGACAGTCCACAGCTTTGTTTGTGTCCTTATTCACAATTTTCATTCAGATTCTTCTTCTTCTACTACTACTCACTGCCGTCTTCTGGTTCTTCTAGTTCTTCTGGTTTCAGGGTCATAAAGGCTGAGGTCCTTGTGGATCATCATATCTTTGAACCAATTGTTTCCAAATGATTTTGCTTCTTTGCTCCAGATGAGAGGAGACCAATATTTCCATCTTAGATGGTCACTCAAAAGCTTTTAAGACCCCAGTCACTATTCACCAAAATAGGATGTAGAATGAGATTTTTATGTACTACGTTGTGCCAACTGAGCACGATGTCCCCCAAGATTATGGTTCTAAGCCCATGCGCACAGTGATTCTCTCCCTCAAAGTGTTTGGTTGTCTCTGAGAAGCTACTCCAACCTTGTCCTCTCTTATTTCTGTAATGTATGTGGATAATTTTGTGGCACAAATACATATGTAGGACTGTTTTCAGCCAAATCGATCCTTGGTCTTGAGTATATTCCTGTTTGCCTACTCCCATCTGATCTCACCTCTCTATGCATTTAGCCTAGAGTTTGCTGGCACTGGTAATGAAGTATTGTGTATGTAATAGTATTTGCCTCTAGTTGTCTATATCTTTTGTGCACATTTCTGTGTCCTCCCTTTCCCCATTGTCACTGTGCTGGTCAGATGCTCTTGCTATACCACCCCTCCCCTCATCCAAATCAACATGTGACCCTCAACTTGTCAGAAGTTTTCCCTCTCCTTCCCTCTCATCCCTGGTAATCAATAAAATGAATTTCCTTCCCTGAGTAAACCTTTCCTTGAATTTTTACGATAATAGATTCATACAATACTTGTCCTTCTGTGATTGCCTCATTTCCCTCAGCATGATGTCTTCCAGATTCATCTACATTGTGAAGTGATTCATGGAATCCTCGGTATTCTTTAACATTGCTTAGGATTCCATTGTGTGGATGTACCATAGCTTGGTTATCCATTCATCTGTTAATGGGCACTTAGGTGGTTCTATTTCTTTGCTATGGTGAATTGTGTTGTGATGAACATGGGCGTGCATATGTCTGTTTGTGTCCTGGATCTCACCTATTTAGGATATACTCCTAGTGGTTGAATTGCTGGATCAAATGGCATTTCTATTTTCAAGTTTTTAAGGAAATGCCATATCATTTTCCACAATCCAGTCCATTCTGTCCTGATAGCATCATGACTGCCTCTCCATTTGGATGTTCCATAACTGCACCATTTACTCCCTATTTTTCTTTGTAGTTATCATCAATTACAAATGATGTGTCTGGTTCCCTATCTTCAGTCTTGGGTTTATTTTGTTTTTGATACTTCTGTATCTGTGTTGGGAGCTCTGGTAGAGTAGTGCCTAAGGCATTTGACTGTTAACCAGAAGGCTGGTGGTTCAAACCCACCAGCCACTCCTCAGAAGGCAGACTGGGCAATCTACTTCTGTAGAGATACCATCTCGGAAACCCCAGCTGGAAATGACTCGATGGCAGTGAGTTTTTTTTTTTTTTTTTTTAATATCTGGATTGATTTCCAGGTGATGTTGTCATGTGTCTTAATCTCAGATTGCTCTCTGCTGTTGTTGGTTCTCTGTCCAAAGGATTCCCTCTATAAAATTCTCTTTATAAAATTTGCCTGGTTTTTATAAATTCTCTTAATTTTTGTTTACCAATGTCTTAATTTTGCCACTGTATTTGAGGGACAAATTTGATGGATGTATAATTATTGGTTGGTAAGTTTTTTCTTTCAGAGTTTTAGGTGTCATCTAATTGACTCCTACCTGCATGGTTTTTGTTGAGAAATTTCAGCTTAGTCTAATTGGTCCTTCTTTGTAGGTAACTTTTCTTTTTTCCTGAGCTGCTGTCAGAATTCTTTCATTTTTGAAAGTTTGATTATGAGAAATCTTGGTTATTTTCATATGGGTCTATCCCATATGAGGTTTATTGATTTTCTTGAATGCATATCTTCTCATCTTTCATGATGTTAGGGATTTTTCTTCCAAAAAATTATCATAATTTTTTTTTTTTTTTTTTGTCTCTTCCTATTTTGGATTTCTAATTCCATCTTAGTTATTCCTCCTGATGGTGTAACACCTAATTCTTAGAGTTTTTCCATTTTAGGGGGTTCTTTTTCTTGTTGTTCCTGTAACAGATTAGTATGAAGAGATTTGTCTTCAATTTCACTAATTCTGTCTTCAATTCATTCAGTTCTCCTCTGCTATTCCAATGTATTATCTACTTCTGAACTTTTAGTATTAATCTTGGGATTTGTATTTGCTATTTTTGTGTGGTTTCTAATTTTCCATTATTTTCCCAATTTGTTATTGTGTTTTTCTGAATTGTTTTAAAGTTTCACATGTGTTTTTCCTAATTTTTTCTTGAGTTTATTTGATCTTTTTCTCAATTCATTCAAAATACCTAAATATGATTCTTTTGAATTCCTTATCAGTAGTTCCAATAGCATTCCTTTCTCCAAAGCTTTTCTAGTCCTGTAGTTTGGTCATTTGCTTGAATCATCTTGTCTTTTTTTTTTTGGCATGATTTGAAACTTCCTGTATTCTACAAGAGATTCTGGTGTTATTAAATTTATTTGTTGATTTTATGTTGGCTTGCTTTGCTCTGTTTTTCCATATTTTTTTGTTTTATTATATTCTGGCAACTGGTGGACATGCTACTCTCGTCACTAATTTGGCAGTACTGGGGCACTCAAATCAATATCGTGTATCCGGGTAGATTTGATAGTGAGTGAGAGTGTGGATGGGAGTCAGCTGCAGCAGGAATGTGGCCGTTGTTCCATAGGAGCATACCTGTTAAATGTGGAGGGCAGGTGTGGGTACTATTGACCACCACTATATGAGTAGGTGGTGAGTGATGGGGCATGCACTCCTCAGGATAAAATTAAAAAAATGAAATGATGGATGAGTGAAAAACAAAACAAAACAAAACAATGGTCAGGGTAAAGGAAGAAATAATAATAATAATAATAAGTGGCACGGTATTAGTGCAAGCGCTAGATGTCAAAAATGGCTGTGTGGGAATGTGGAAGTACAGGTGTAGTTGTTGCTGACTATGGTGTTGGCAGTGTACAGGCACCTGCTCTACAGTTTGAAAAAAAACCCAAAAATACAAGGAGTGGTTGAAGAGGAAGGAAAAAAAAAAAAAAAGAAAAATGGGGTAGGGGAAGGAGGAGGACAAAGAAGAAATAAAAAGGAGTGGGGGGAAATAAAAGCAGTAAAATACTGACAAGAGTGCTTGTTGCCAAACCCAGCTACAACAGGTACACAGTATTTGCTTTGCGGGAGGGCATACTGACAATCAAGGAGACTGAGGTGGGTGCTGTTGACTGCAGAGGCAGTATGGGGTGAGTCACCTTCTCTGCAGGGTCAAAAAAATAAAAATGGAGGGCAGAGAAAGCATAGAAAGAAAAGAAAAAAAGAAAAAGGAGGGTTAGGGATAGAACTAAGATGAAAATAAAAACAGACAAGAAAAAAAAAATAAAGCAGCACAGCACTGGCAGTGGGTGGGCATTCGACTGGCCGCTGGGCCAATGAAGGTGGAGGGACTGCATCTCTGATCACTGAGAGATTGTTCAGCTTATGGGGAAAGATCACTTCTTTCTTATTGCTGATCACTGATGTGGATGCTGGCATTGCCAATTTCCTTTTTGAATTTCTCATTTTGTTGCTCAGTTTGTTCTATTATTTCTGTTAGTTTTCTGTGTGCTTTTTGCTTTCTTTAGAAATGCTTGGCAGCATTGTCTGAAAATTTTCTATTATTTCCATTAACCTGGTCTCCATTTTCCTAAGAGAAATTTATCTTCTTCATATTTTCCTTTTGATTTTACAGTTAAGAATGATTATACATTTTTAAAGATAGTTTTTTTTTTTTTAAAAAGCAATGAAGAGTATGTGACTTACATTGTATGTTGACCCACAAATCCTAAAATATTTACTGTCTGGCCCTATATAGAAAAATATTTTAGTGAATCTGTCATCTCACTGTTGAATGATAAGACTATCATTATGTTAAATATGTGTGAATATATCTAAATCTGTGCTAGCATGGCAGTTAAAAAACTATCAGGTAGTTATTAAGACCCGGATGTGTTCAAGATTTACTGTAATGAATTTGTTTGTGTGGCCTAGTAAAATTTTGTGATGACTTAAAAACTTTAAAATCTATGTGCAATTAACATTTTTAAAAAGAATTTAAAGATTGAGGTTTATAATAGTTCAGTGTCCTCTACTGCTTATAGTAGTGGTCTGGGAATCAAAATCTGGGTCTTGTTTAATGGTTTGTAGAAAAAACAATAGTTCATACTATTTTTTGCACTCTTGGGAAAGAAAGCATCTAAAAAATATGAGAGCATTTCAGAATCAGGATTATATGTGCTAAATGCCTATATGTTTGTATTGTATGAGTAATATTGTGTAATAAGGACAGAGAATGGTAAAGACATTGAGTGTTGTTTTTGTAAAGATTTTAAATAATTTTTTTGTATTTATGTTCTAATGTTTCTACCTAAACTTCTGAGAATGTATTTGGACAGATCATGTAGCCTATATATCTCTTACTTTTAATATAAGCAGAATCCATTTAATATGATGATATTTACTGAAAAACTTAATAGCCATTGTTTTATTGACAAATATTGACAAATACTCAAATATTTGCACAAGGCTTTTATGTTTATCTGCTTTTATTTTATCTGTCTTGTGATTTTTTCTGGGCTATTATAAAATGAGGATCAATTTTGTTTACTAAAATTAAAAGAACAATTCTATCATGTGGGGATTTGTTGGAATTTTGAAGTCCCTTAAGAAGTCTGACTCATCTTCACCTCTTCCTTCAGCTTGCAGCTGTTTGTGATGTATTTGTGGAAAACTATGTCCCTGGCAAACTGTCTGAAATGGGCCTGGGATATGAAGATATAGACAAGATTGCTCCTCACATCATCTATTGTTCCATAACAGGTATTTCATCCCCACACCCTCCTCAGTGAGTAGGTTTTCCAATTTCTGTGCTTTTTGTTCACATAAGGAAATTCTTGCTAGTGTTGGTTTTCTTTAAGTGATTGTGCTCCCTTCCATCCAAACCATTTTAGGTTACTTACCATTAACGATTAATGGACATTTTTGATATATTTCATATTTTTATTCATCTTTTATTTGTATTTCTTCTGAGAGTTGTCTATAGTTTTTGCCAATTTTTCTATTGATGTTTTATTATTTTTTTGTGTGGACTCTTTATATATTGTTGTTGTTGTTATGTGCCGTTGAGTCAGATGCGACTCACAGCGACCCCTCCTTGCGTTTCCCAGGCAGTATCACTATGGAAGTAGATTGCCCAACCTTCCTTCCGAGGAGTGGTTGGTTGGTGTGAACCGACAGCCTTCTGGTTAGCAGTCAAGTGCCTTAGGCACTATGCTACCAGAGCTCCCCTTTATATATTACATTCATTCATTCTTGGTCAGTTATGTTTCTCGCTAGTAACTTTTGTTAGTTTATGATCTCTTTTGACCTGTGGAAGTCTCTAAGTTTTTATGTTGTAAATCTAGTAATCACTTTCTTTTTGCCTTCTTCTAATGCATTTAAGGTTAGAAAATCCTTCTCATCCAGAGATCTTTAAGTACTTTCCCTAGTCTAGATTTTTAATGGTTTTATTGTTTTTATTTTTCATTGCTTCATTTTAAGTCTCTTATGACTGGTATAAAGTGAAACTTTATTATTGTTTCTAATTGTCAGTTTTAGAAACATTCTTTATTGGCTAATTCATCCCTTGATAATTTTCCTTCATTATATGTTAAATTATTATATATATGACAGTTTACTATTATATCTTCCATTCTCTTCTATTAGATTTGCTTATCATTTCTTGTGCCAATATCTTGTGGGCTTGATAATTTTACCTTATAGTTAAATATCTTATAGGATACATTCTTCTATACCTACCTCATTTATATTATTTAGATGACTCTTCTTGCCTGTTTATTTTTCTAAATTAATTTTGGATCCTTTTTTGTCAAGGCTCAGAATCTGTTTAATTGTGGTTTTGGTTGTAATTTAGGTTATGTTTCCTTTTCCAATTTTTTTCCTTCTTTCCCATATTCTTATCTTTGATTTTATAATTTAGTATATAGTCACAGGCTAGATATTTTAAATATTATATACATCTCATTTAGTGGAAGTAGTGTTGGTTAAGTGGTAGAATTCTCATATTCCATACTTGAGACCCCAGTTCGATTCCCAGCCAACACACCTCATGTGTAGCCGCCATCTGTCAGTGGAGGCTTATGTGCTGCTGTGATTCTGAACAGATTTCAGTAGAGCTTCCAGAGTAAATCAGACTAGGAAGAAAAGTCTGGTGATCTGCTTCCAAAAATAAGCTAATGAACACCCTGTGGATCACAACAATCAGATGCACATTGGTACAGGACTGTTGTGCATGGAATCACTGTGAGTCAAGGCCAACTCAATGGCAGATAACAACAACAGCCTAGGACTTGTATTTATTTTTGGTTTTGTCAATGGGGTTTCTAGAAAATTGATAAATAAATATTAATTGAGGATGAAGATTTGCAGAAATGATCATTTGCTAAGTGCTTCAATTAATTCACACATAGAATCACAGGTGAAATATTACTGGCTTTAAGATAACACAGGAACTCAACATGTCTCTTTAAAGTTAAATAAAGAAAAAGAATGCTATAAAGTCCCCTAAATTGTTCAGCCCTTGCCTGTGAACTGGTTATATGCATGTGTATGTCTCTCTAGGCTAAAGAGAAAAAAAAGTCATAGCATTAGTTAGTTTTACATATTTTGTAAGCAATTAACCATCAATTAGGGATGCAATATACAAACCAAACCAAACCCCACTGCCATTGAGTTGATTCTGACTTACAGCGAACCTGTATATAGAACAGAGTAGAATTGCCCCATAGGGTTTCCAAGGCTGTAAATCTTTACGGAAGCAGACTGCCTCATCTTTCTGCTGCAGAGTGGTTGGTGGGTTTGAACTGCTGATCTTTTGGTTGGCAGCTGAATGCTTTAACCACTGCTTTACCAGAGCACCTCTGGAATATAGAACAGGTGACTCTTAAAATAGAAATTTTCATTAATAATTTTTGTCAGAAAAATTAATGACATTTTCAGTTTTTATTAATTCATCCATCAGATATGAACTGTTGGCTATGATATGCTAGGTAATATTCCAGATGCTGAAGATTCACAAATAAATAACACACTTCTATGTTCTCTGGTGGTATAGTGCCTAAGGCCCTTATAGAGATTATATTATAGGTCAGGTACATAGGTCACACACATATATATATATATATATAATTGAGTCAAGTAGTGATAAGAGCTAAGAGAAAAATAAATCAGAGTAAGGGGGATGGAGTAAGAGATGCACGCACGCAATGTCGTTGAGTTGGCTCCGACTCATAGTGACCCCTCCTTGGGTTTCCAAGGCAGTATCACTACGGAAGTAGATTGCCCAACCTTCCTTCCGAGGAGTGGCTGGTGGGTTTGAACCTTCAGCCTTCTGGTTAGCAGTCAAATGCCTTAGGCATTATACCACCAGAGCTCCCAGGGTAAGAGAAGAACTATTTTATATTGGGAGATGAGAGAAGACTTCATTGATAAGGGAACAACTAAGTAGAGTCCTGAAGGCAGTAAAGAAATGAGCCTTGTATAGATGTTGGCTGAGAGCTTCAGGGAGCAGGAACAGTAGTGCAAAGTACATGAGATCAGAGGATGCTGGAGGATCACCAAGGATGCCAGCATGATTGAAGTAGAGTGAGTAAAGGGGAATGTAGTAGGAAGAAAATAAAGGTGAGGGAGGTGAGCAAGATCATAAAAGGAATTTGACTTTTACTCTGAATACAATTGCAAACTAATGGACCAGAGGAGTGATACAGATCTGACACATATTTGAAAGGATCACTCTAGCTATTGTATTGAGAAGAGACTATGAAGGGCAAAGGTGCAAACAGAAGAACAATTAGAAACCTATGGAAACATTCCAGGGTAGAGATGGTGGCAACTAGAATTAGGGTAGTAGTGGAGGAGGCGGAGCTCTGGTAGCATAGTGCCTAAGGCATTTGACTGCTAACCAGAGGCTGGCTGTTCAAATCCACCAGCCACTACTTGGAAGGAAGATGGGGCAAACTACTTCCTTAGTGATACTGCCTCGGAAACCCAAGGAGGGGTCTCTGTGAGTTGGTAGGACTGGACGGCACATAACAACAACAACAAAAAAAAACAACAATGGAGTAGGCAGTTGAAAAGTGATAGGATTCTGAATTTATTTCTAATACAAATGGATTTGCAAGTAGATTATATATATCAGAGAAAGAATGGAATTAAGGGTGATGGTAAAGTTTTGGCCTGAGCAATTAGAAGAATGGAATTGCTACTTACTGAGATGGACAAGATTATAGAAAGAAGTTTTGGTGGGAAAAATACCAAGAATTCAATTTTGGACATGCCTTGCTTAAGATGCCTGTTAGATATCCAAGTGGATATGAAAAGTAAGGGACTGAATGCACAGTTTTGTAGCTGTGAGGGTGTGGATGGTAATTGATGACTATGTGAAGAAGGAATGTCTGAGGAGCTGAGCCTAAGGCACTTTTATGACTAGATAATTGTGGGCAATCCTACTTCTGTAGTGATACTGCCTCGGAAACCCAAGGAGGGGTCGCTATGAGTCGGCTGACTCTACGGCACATAACAACAACAACAACAATTGGTAGATGACAAGAACACATTGAAGGAGATTGAGGAGGAATTGTCAGTAAGGTGGAAGGCGAACTTCCCAGAAGCCATGTGAAGAATATGTTTATATTCATAGATGATTTCATTCTTTTGTTTTTGTATGAAAAGCATAATGCACATATGACTACTTTACTATTATACAGGAGCTCTGGTGGTGTGGTGGTTAAGGCATTTAACTGGTAACCAAAAGTTTGGTGGTTTAAACCCATCAGCCATGCTGTGGAAGAAAGATGAAGCAGTCTGCTTCTGTAAAGCTTTATAGCCTTGAAAATCCGAGGGGGTCACTAAGAATTGGAATTGACTCGATGGCAGTGAGTTTGGTTTTTGGTTTTGGTTACTACTATAGGAATGCCTTGATTGACTTGGGTTTCTTGTATTCCTTCAATTCTCTATGCTCTCTCTTGTTTGAGAACCTTTGCATGTGATGTTCTCACTGCTGGGAACAACTCTTTTCCCCTAACACAGCTGCCTACTCCCTTTTTGCATTAGGTCTCAGCTTGTTGCCATTATTTCTGGGTAAACTTTTTTGGCCTCTGAGGATTGAGTTGAGTGTTGTCCTACTTCCTTGTTTATTTGCCTGTCTGACTAGTCTGCAGGTGCTTCTTCTATTCCTAGCTCCAACCATAGTGCAGAGCACGTGCTGGAATCTCAACAGCAGTTTCTTGAATCAATAATTAGAACTTGACTAAAGAGTTTTTAATAGCTACCATTTTTTCTGCATTCTGCTTTTCAGAGAAGAGGGGAGTGGTAAGTATTAAAATTTTCTAAAGAAAACTTTCAGCGTATAGCCTGGAGTTGGTATGTAGTCAGCCTAATCTGTTGTTTCTTCAACAGTTCATCCATAGTTCATCCACAGCTCATGGCTTTAAAGCATCAAAAGACCCTGCACTCTTAAATAATTATTCAATGACTATCATTAAGTCTTTATGTTTAAAGCAGGGAGAAGAGCAAGATCTTTAAAAAATATTAAAAAAAAAAAAAAAAAAAAACGGAGGAAAAACATTACTTCTTAAATTCCAACAAGTTAATTTAAAAATAGATAGGTATGTAACAATCTTATTTTGCTGCAAATATAAATAAAAATTTATGTTGTTTTCAAATTGTTTATTATTCACAAAATAATAATAACCCAAATATTCCTTTTTCTGTGCATTCAGGTTAATTGAGATATAATAATACTTTGCGTATGACACATTACCTTAGCACAATTAGTGACATTTTTCAAAGTGTATTTATCTAGAGGGTGGTATCTTCATATAAAATAGTGTTTTGCTGATTGTTAGTTATTATTATAAACAAACACAAATGCAACCATTGTGTGTTGGAGTCGGATCTGACTCTTAGTGACCTCTCCTTGGGTTTCCGAGGCAGTGTCACTATGGAAGTGGATTGCCCAACCTTCTTTCTGAGGAGTGGCTGATGGGTTTGAACCGCCAGCCTTCTGGTTAGCAGTCAAAAGCCTTAGAGACTACATCAAACAAACAGCTGCATAGTCATTAACTTCTCTACTGGGCCAAGATGAGAGACATGATCTGTAGTTTGTAGATAACTCTTTGTCCTAGATCTGACTCCTTTTCAGAAATGTTGTTGTTATGTGCCGTCGAGTTGGACCCGACTCATAGCAACCCCTCCTTGGGTTTCTGAGACAGTATCACTACGGAAGTAGATTGCCCCATCTTCCTTCTGAGGAGTGGCTGATGGGTTTGAACCGCCATCCTTCTGGTTAGCAGTCAAGTGCCTTAGGCACTATGCTACCAGAGCTCCCTTTTCAGATATACTATTTTATAAATCTGTAATTACATTTCCATTTTTATCTTGAATATGAATTTTTGCATGTATGACAGAGGAATAGTTTTTTGCTTAGGTCTCACAATCCAATGGAAACATTGAGGTCTAAAATATTTAAATATGTAAAATACTAATTCCTATATTACTGTTACCATAAAAATGTTGTTTAACAAACACAAAATCTTATATTACAATATGTATTTATTTCTTATTCCTGTGTCTATGGATCAGCTGGGATAGCAGAGTTGGCTTGGCTGGATTTGACTTCAAGTTGCAGATAGGGTCCTAATCTGCTCTGCATGGTCTCTTTCTTCTTGGTCCAGGCACTTCCAAATACATGTTCTTCTCATAATGAAAGGCAAATGTTTGAGAGAACAAGCACATTTAAAGTCTGCTCACATCACATCTGTAACATTCCTTTGGTGAAAGTAAGTCATGTGGCCAAACTCTATACCGATAGGTAATGAAATATATTTCACTGTAGTGGGAGAAACTACAGAGTCACAATGCAAAAGGGCATGGATTCTGAGCAGGATGAAGACTGAGAAAAATAATACATTTTACTACATCAACTAAGCAAATAAAATGCTAATCAAATTAGGAAGTTTCACACTCCCAAAAGTTTCACATTTTATAACTATTGAAAAAAAAAAAACAAACCTAACCCATTGTCATCAAATCGATTCTGACTCATAGTGACCCCCATTGGATTTCCAAGGCTATAAATCTTTACAGAAGTAGGTGAGGGAGCATACTCTGGACCCAGCTTGCCAACTACGCACCTAAAAGACGAAGTAAGAGCAGACGCCTCTACTGCCACGAGGTGAGCCATCGAGAGAGACAAAGAATTGCTAAGAGTGGGGACCTAGAGTTGGAGACCAGTTGCACCACCTGGCTGGAGACGAAGCTGAACTTAGAGTGTTGTTGCGCAGGGCGCCACGAGGGGGCGCCACAGACTCTTGTTCGACTCTGCCAGGAGCACTTCTTACCCTGAGGCCTACCCTCTGGGCCTAACAGAATGAATATAAGATGGACCTAAAAATATTGTTTGTATCCTGCCAGAACTGTCTTCCAAAAAGTTTGTAAGGACTAGTATTAAAGTTAGGAAAGTCATACAGTTGATACAGTTGGCGGGAAATTAAACACCTCGCCACAGGACTGATAGTTCACCTTGATTATGGATCTGGTTTAAAGTTCACCACCTAGGCCCCAAGGCGAAATGGAGAATTATACCAGTAACATTCTTACTATCTGGCTAAAGGAACCATAACTATAATTCAGTAGACAAGTTCTAATATTAATTAGTTTTTCTTTGCAATTATTATTTTTATTATTATTCAAGAAATCTAACTGATTACAAAAAGCCTGCACTAGAGAAGAGACATGAGTAAGTCAAAGGGTATGAACACTTTAATGGCACTCAATTATGTTGTACAATTGCTTCCTAAAAAATTCTTGCTATAATTGCTAGAGAGAATTCATTCCATGGGATTTTACATGTGGAACAACAAATGACAGAATGGACAACATATTCATTAACCAACATACCACAAATAAAATATTTGTGCCGGTTAAAAAAAAAAAAATCTTTACAGAACTAGATTACCTCATCTTCCTTGTGCAGAGCAGCTGGGGGGGGGCGGGGGGTTGAACCACTGGTCTTCTGGTTAGTAGCTAAATCCCTTACCCACTACACCACCAGAGCTCCTTATAACTAACTATGGGTATAGGGTCAAATCTTCTGGCCTTGGCTTGTGATTGGAGACTCTTCCAGTTTCTTCACAATTTTTATCTGAAAAAATTGGAGTTTTCTTTCAGCTCTCATGCAGTAAAGGGCCCTGGTGATAGGTTATAAGTTATATAATTCAGTAGGTCTCCACTAGGGGGAGAACAGAGTGTTTCATATATTTTTCAGTGCTGGGGTTGGTCACAATAGGAGCTGGTGTGGAGAGACATGTGGAGTCTGAGAAGCACCTCTCATTCTATATTTCCCTCCATCCCTACCTCCCACAATCATCAGAAAAACATTGGTACACTTTATTCTCATTTATTTTCTGACAAGGAAATGGATCCAGAAATGGCTAAGGGATCTGTTTAAGGTCATACAGTGATTAAAATGGCAGGTGGGTTTATAATTCAGGCTTCCTGACTTGTGCCTCTATGTTTTCCATATTCAGTAATCTGTTAAATTACAACATGGGCTCTGTGATTATAAGACACGGGATAGCTTTATTTGTGAATAACATATTTTGCCAATCTCTTTTATTTTTTTATTAATCATATTTGCAATGAAGGAAGTCATTAACAGATTTACTTACTAGTCTAGGATTCTAAATTTCAACAGATCATTCTGGAAGCAGAGGTCATTTATGAAGCCTGAGTTTGTGTTTCTCCTAAGCATGGTCTAACCCTTTTTAGAAGTTTGATATTCTTGGTAATCAATGTTTGATATTTTTATTTTTCAATAAAACTGATTAAATCACTCTGAAGTTGTATATGTTATGATTGGGATCCTAGAATTTCCTGCTGTTTCCCAGTGGTATTGCTGTCTTGTCAGTGCTATCCAAGCTTAAATTATCTCTTCTCATTCACATGTTGGCCTTATTGCTGATGAGAGTAATCTTAGAACTGCTGGAAGATTTACTTTAATGCTCTCTGACAGTTGTATGGTTGAGATTTCCTCAGACCATGAAATCTGGTCCTCAGGACAAAAATGCTGCACTGATCACAAGGGAGGAAAGGCCCATTTTTTATTAGCATGATCCTCTTATTGCTGAGAAAGCTGAGGTTGAACATTAGAGGGCAGTGTTTAAAAAGCTACAATTCACTAGGACTTTCTTTTTGAGCAGTCTTTCCTGTGTATGTGTACCGCAGGCTAAAGAGACTCTGAAGGGACATATTTATATTTAAAAAAAAATTTTTTTTAAGTGACAATGACTCTTTGGGAGCTCTGGTAGCATAGTGCCTAAGGCACTTGACTGCTAACCAGAAGGCTGGCAGTTCAAACCCGCCAGCCACTCCTTGGAAGGAAGATGGGGCAATCTACTTCCGTAGTAATACTGCCTGGGAAACCCAAGGAGGGGTCGCTATGAGTTGGGTCTGACCCGACGGCACATAACAACAACACAGCGACATGACTCTTTACCACTACATATTTTCCCTAACAATTTAATTTTATGCTTAAGTTGTACTTTTTATCTTCTGAGCATGTTATTGATTATAAAAATGTAGAAAAAACTCCTCTCCATCACATTTAAAAAGATGCCTTGGTAGCACAATGGTTCAGTTCTTGACTGGTAACTGAAAGGTTGGCAGTTTGAATTCACCAGAAGCTCTGTGAGAAAAAAACACGTGATGATCTGCTTCTGTAAAGATTATGTCCTTGGAAACCCAATGGGACAGTTCTGTTGTGTCCTATAGGGTCACTATGAGTTGGAATCAACTAGACAGCACACAACAACTATCACCACCATATTTAAAAATATTTTTCTTCTTTTTGTTAAATTCATTGCTCTTTATTTCTGGAAGGGAAAATATTATATATCATTAGGATAACTATGTGGTAGGAATAGTGCATATGACCTTTAATAAAATTACCTGTTTTTTTTTTTTTTTCAGGAGATGGGTTTTGATGTTGGTGAATTTCCCAATACATTTTCTTAAATCTCTATCAGAATTAGGACAGAATGCAGGATTCCACTTGGGGATAGGGCCTCATGAAGAACCACAGAACTCAATTTCTAGAGAGTTAGACCTACTTGTTGGTTCTAAATAGAAAAAGCCTGAGAGCTCTACTTCTGAGGAATAGCAATAGGAATATATATAAAAGACCTCTGGTAGCGTAGTGCCTAAGACACTTGACTGTTAACCAGAGGCTGGCGGTTCAAATCTACCAACCACTCCTCAGAAGGAAGGTTGGGCAATCTACTTCTGTAGTGATACTGCCTTGGAAACCCAAGGAGGGGTTGCTGTGAGTTGGGTTTGGCTTGACAGCACATAACAACAACAACAACAGCATATGTAAAAACAAAGGGACAAGAATAGCCGAGACAATTCTCAAGAAGAACGTGGTAGGCAGATTTTCCCTGTTAATGTCAAGACTTACTATACAACCATAATTAAGATGGTGTGGTATTGGCACAAGGACAGAGAAATAGACCAATGGAACAGAATGGGGAGCTCAGAAACAGACTAGCACATAAATAGAAACATAATTTTTTAGGGTTTATAGTACAGATCATAAAGGATGGATTTATGTACTAAATTATGGTGGTAAATGGTTATCTTTATCAAGAAAGGTATAATTGAACTAGTTTATTTTATACATTAAAATCATGTTGCGGGTGGATTTAAGACCTAAATATGAGAAACAAAAGTTTAAAACTCTTAGAAAACAATATTGTAAAATATCTTTGGGACCTTAGAATAGAGAAGAATTTCCTAAACAAGATAGAAAAAGTAAAAAAAGAATAATTAGAACTCTGCATATACTAAACCCAAAAACCAAACTCACTGCTGTTGAGTCAGATCTGAGGAGTTGCTGAATATACTATACATCAATAAAAATTTTGAAAGGCACTAAGAAACAAAGATAGAAGGAAGGGAAGAAGAAAGGAAGCAGAGAAGAATGGAAGGAAAGAGAAAGCATC
Organism: Orycteropus afer afer; assembly: GCF_000298275.1. NCBI lineage: Eukaryota > Metazoa > Chordata > Mammalia > Tubulidentata > Orycteropodidae > Orycteropus > Orycteropus afer. Next base: position 11,026,183 of record NW_006921664.1, on the reverse strand, counting down.
AGAATAAGGTGAAAGAAAATAACACAATGTGTGATATTTTGTTTTTAATACCTCTAAAAACAGTAGTCTAGCTTAATTCACCTGGGTGATGCTCATGTGGCATTAAACATAATTTCTAGGTAGAATAAACAAATAATCAGTAGGGACTTATGATAGTTTTGACATTAAAAGTGGTCCTAATTGGAAAAAAAAAAAATTAGGAACTCCTGCTTTAAATTTTGAGGGTCTCTGTTATACTCTTTTCTGTCAGGAAAGATTCTTCTCCCTGTTTGCCTCCCTGCACCCCCCAAAATTTCAAAATGTTTTGGCCATTTGTCCAACATTATAGTCAGTGATCCGTTGCAAAAGTGTGGTTTGGCATATTTACTATTTCATACTTAACTCATTATTTAAACATATAATGATACTATCCTTGCAGGGAAAAAGAAACTTAGCACATAAAGTGTGCTACATAAATACAGGATTTAAAAACACAGCCCATAAAGCTGAAGACTGAGATGACTGTAGACTGTTGACTTGGACTGACTCCGGAAAGTGGCTTTATACTTTCATTTTGTCCTCCAAGGGCATAACCTTTTTATCTTTAAATATTTATTTTTACTCATGCAAATATAACAGATGTGTTACACAAGTTGGACTCGGTGGCTAGCAAGCAGAAAATTTAATTTTTTTTCCCACCTTCCCTCTGCAAACAGCACTGTTGATTCATTTTCCTTGCTCATGAGTGAGATCCCAGGCAAGTCCTATAGATTATTTTTTTGAAGTCACTTCCTTTAAAGTATTAAAAAGTCTTGTTGTTGATTAAAAAGTCTAGTCTAATCTAATACCAAAACTTCAGATTCTTTTCCAATTTATGACTTTTTCCTTCCCCAAATAAGCCTGCCTCCTTGGAAACCTGAAGCGTGTGTGTGTGTGTGTGTGTGTGTGTGTGCACAAGTAATTCATCTCTTCCCTCAATTGCTAGTTTAAGTGGTTCCTTAAGAGTCAGGCTCTCTTAGAGAAGGGAAGTGAAAGCTATTACTTGACTGGGGTAGTTGTAACTGTGCATTGGATCCTTCTGAGTGCCTTAAGTTTAGTTGGTAGCTCTTTGTCTTTTGGGGAATTTTGTAGGCAGCTCAGAGACCTCAGACTATAGTTATCCCCTTTAGTACCTAGCTCTTTGTAGTCCTCTATGCATAGAATCCATCTGTTACGGTCACCTTGCTCTACAGGTGGCAGAAATCCTTTAAAGATAAACTAGTTCTGTCCCCCTTCCAATGATCTTCTTGGCCCCCGGGGAGTCTCCCCCTTCCTCTGCCATCATTGGCAGAAGTGAAACCTACCACCAGTTCTGTTGGTTCTGACGCCTTTAACCGATGTAACTGTAACCTCTTGCTTTTGCTATTTTTTTTAAAGCACATAGCAGGTTCTTAGGTTAAGTGCCAGAAAGCAGGCCAAAATCACATGGTTTTTTTTGAAGTACCCTTCCCGTGGATTGAGTAAGGGGGCACCACTTTGCCCCTTCCCTTTAGCAGAGTGGGACACATAGCATACTGAAAACTCTCCTGAAATCCTTGCTAAAGGTCTTATTTACCTTTCCACCATTTCTCTCATACACTCAAATGGATGATGAGTTAAGGTTTCATAATTTTTTAGCATGACCTGCATTGGTGTTCTGGCACTTCGGTAATTAGCTGCTGTTAATTTGATCCCAACTCCTGGTGACTCCATGTGTGTCAAAGTAGAACTATGTTACATAGGATTTTTAATGCCTTATTTTTTTGGTAGTATATTGCCAGGCCTTTCTTTGGAAGTACCTCTAGATGGACTTGAACTGCCACTAGGTGCTAACCTTTCATTTAGTGGCCAAGCAAGTTAACCATTTGCCTCACGTGGAGACTCCTTCCTGCTCTGGCATCTATGGTGATCTTTTTGTGTTTGAAGCTTCTGCTAAAACAGGAGAGTCTCATTTTAATATTATTTAACCCAAATTTTATTAAAGAAGTATGTTCTTTAGTAAAGAATAACATGAAGTAAAGCAAATCTGAAATATCTGCCTTCAGCTATGAAAAGATATTATTTAATTAAAGTGTTTTGAATGATTTCATATGTTTTCAATGATTTAAATGCAAGTGAAAACGTTAATTTTTTCCATATATGTAATTTCTAAGTAAATATCTTTTCCCAGTGGCAAATACCACTTTGAAGATAATACTGAATTGTTATATTTATAAGGAATGCTTCTCCACCGGAATTCTTTATGAAACGGTGGGGCTAAGAAAATTTGAAGTGCAACATGGATAAAATGATTCCCTATTATGTTAAAAGAGACAAAATTGCTCTTCTCAAAATAGCTCTGCTGGTTGTAATTATAAATTTGCAAGGGAATGCCATCTCATGACACAATTTTTTATATAAATGTATATTTGAACTATTCTAGGTTTCAGATACTTTTATTTCTCTTATCCTATTTAATGTGATTGATAAAAGACTTGAAAAGGAAGTCAAACCATTTTTTCATGCTCTACAATTCCAGGAGCAAAGCAGTAGCCTGGACCTACTGGCATAAATCTAGTGTAGATCTTTACCGATCAGGATTGTTTGACTTCACCTTTGATCTCTAACTTATCATATATGGACATAGTGGTTCTCAATGAGAAGAACCTCTTGGCAACCAGGGGCCTGCAAGAGGGAAAAAGATGACAGTGTCAGTTAATGTCAAAGCAGTAGTTATTTAAAAACCTCACGAATTGAATGTTTCATAGATCGTGCCAGATAAACATGCCAAGACTTAGCCACCATCCAAAACCCCTGTCATCAACTGAATTGTTTCCCCTTATGGTAATAGAACTTAAGAAAGAAATCCATAAATTTAAAGAAGCAATGTTAGATAAGAAGAAATTTTATACTTAAAAGGATAAAAAAATAAATGTTAGATAAAATTTAGACAGTGTTTATTTCATGAATGCTAATGATTTTTTTCCCCTTCTTTGGATAGATAGCCTTTTAGGGCAGACTTAGTGCAGTATTATAACTTTTAGCTCTTTCTTTGAGCCATAGTATATTTGATCATAAAGGTCAAGAGGATGTGGAGAAAGTAACAATCACATACCTGAAAGAGCAAAGATATTGCTAGAAAAGCAGGTGGTAGAAGCAATGATGTGATTTGTAAAGATCCAAAAACCCATAAAATTTTATTAGGCAAAAAATACCAAAAATTTTTTTGAAAAAAGAGTGAACATATTTGGTCATAAGAAAGCCTACTCTAAACCAAGAGGTATCTTGTGGAAGAAATGCAGATTCCTTAGTTGCAGCCACAAAGGAATATTATATTAATGTCTTGATTAAAAGCTACTTGCCATGGAGTTGACTCTGACTCATGGCAAGCCCATGTGGGTCACAGTAGAATTGTACTCCATAAGGTTTTCAGCGGCTGATTTTTTTGGAAGTTAGATTACCAGGCCTTTCTTCTGAGGCACGTCTGGATGGAGCAGCCAGTGTGTTGACCATTTGCACCATCCATAGACCCCGTGTCTTGGATAGTGTTCTAAAAATGCAAATACTTGATGACTACATATTGAATATTTAAGACATTCTCTTGTTCATAATAAATTAATCCTTATGTACATCAATTGTTGTTGTTGTTGTTGTTAGGTGCCTTTGAGTCAGCTCCAACTCATAGCGACCCTATGTACAACAGAACAAAACAATGCCCGGTTCTCTGCTATCCTCAAAATCCCTGCTGTATTTATGGCCATCATTGTAGCCACTGTCATTCCCTCTCATTGAGGGTCTTCCCCTTCTTCATTTACCCTTTACCAAGCATGATATCCGTCTCCAAGGAATGGTCCCTTCTGACACCATGAACAAAATAGATGAGATGAAGTCTGGCCATGCTTGCTTCTAAGGAATGTTTCATAGATCTTGCCAGATAAACATGCTAAGACTTAGCCACCGTCCAAAACCCCTGTCATCAGAACTGAATTGCTTCTCCTTATGGTAACAGAATTTAGCAAAAAAAAAAAAAAAAAATCCATAAATTTAAAGAAGATTATACTTAAAAGGATAAAAAATAAGTGTTATATGTTGTTGTTGTTGTTGTAACATATATATAAATTAAAAGCCCTTTATTTCAAGGATATTGTCTTTCATTTCTTTTCAATCCTGTGTAATTAGCACAGTATAGAGTGTATAATTATCATTCACTTAATATTAAATATTGACCAGTATCTCATGTTTTTTTGTCAAAATTCTATTCCATACACTTTTACATCTTTAGCTTCTTACTGCTATTCATCATATATTTATCGTTCTGCTGTAAGAAATTTATCATTCCTAACATTGAATAAGAAATACTCAGATACTGAGGAAAGCAAATTTGAAGCAAAAAGAAGAATTTCCTGTTAGAATACAGTTATAGTCATGAGAGTTTTATGATTTCAAAACAAAATTGATATAATTATTTCTTAATTTTTTAATCTGAAAAATGAAAAATTTTATGATCCCAAATGTTTGTAAGGAGGCATATTTTCTCTATCCCAGCTAGAAATTTCAATCTTGCTTCTTTTTTGCTGCTTCCTAAGGAAAGCCAAGGGAGCTCTGGTAGCATAGTGGCTAAGGCACTTGACTACTAACCAGACGGCTGGCGGTTCAAACCCACTAGCCACTCCTCGGAAGGAAGGTTGGGCAATCCTACTTCCGTAGTGATACTGCCTCAGAAACCCAAGGAGGGGTCGCTATGAGTCAGGTCTGACTTGACGGCACATAACAACAACAACAACAAAGGAAAGCCAAAATGGTAGTGAGAGACAAGACTATTCTTCAGATATACCTGGAATCTTATTCATGCTGATGTCTTCTCATACCTTGAATCTTCTGCTTTTCTTCCCTCTCAATACTTTGGGCCCTTGCCTCCCATACACCTTCAGTCTCTTTTCAAATCCAGCATTTGAATGCAAAGATCTCAGTAAGCTGTGCACATCGATGACTACCTCCACAAAAATACCCACCTTTATATATCTATGCAGGGGGGAGTGTGCTCAAGACCATGTATAGGTTTGGCAGACAATATTTCTACAGTGTATTGGTGTGTTCTGTAAGAATTCCCAGGTATATAGTAGAGCTGACAAGGGACAAGGTTGTAGTCAGTTCTTGGCCGCAGGCAGCTACCCAGAAGGAGGGAGCAGTTGGACCTGTGAGCTCAGGACCATAGTCGCAGGGGACATCAAGCTCAATTTGCAGTCCCCTAATCTGGTAGCATGTCTGGTAGCATAGTGGCTAAGACACTTGCCTGCTAACCAGACAGCTGGCGGTTCAAACCCACCAGCCACTCCTCGGAAGGAAGGTTGGGCAATCCTACTTCCGTAGTGATACTGCCTCAGAAACCCAAGGAGGGGTCGCTATGAGTCGGGTTTGACTCGACGGCACATAACAACAACAATCTGGTAGCATAGTGCCTAAGGCAGTTGACTGGTAACCAGAAGGCTGGCAGTTCAAACCCACCAGCCACTCCTTGGAAGGAAGGTTGGACAATCTACTTCCATAGTGATACCACCTCGGAAACCCAAGGAGGGGTTGTTATGAATCAGGTCTGACTCGAGGTCATGTAACAACAACAACAACATAGGACTGGGCAACCTACTTCCGTAAAGATTTACTGCCTTGGAAACCCAAAAGGGGTCGCTATGAGTTGGAATTGACTCTATGACATTGAGTTTTTTGTTTTGAATAACATAGGAAAGAGCTCTAGTGGTGTAGTAGTTAAAGCATTTGGCTACTAACTGAAATGTTGGCAATTCAAACCCAAGAGCTACGCCACAGGAGAAAGTTGTGGCAGTCTGCTTCTGTAAAGGTTTACAGCCTTAGAAACCGTTAAGGGGCAGTTCTTTTCTGTCTTAAAGGATTGCTATGAATTGGAATTGACCCAATGACAGTGGGTTTGGGTTTAGTTTTTCTGACATAATGTGTTGCACATTTTTTTCTTATGCTTTTTGTCATCTGTGTATGTTCTCTGTGAAGTATCTGTTCAGATATTTTGTCCATTTTTTAAATTAGGTTATTACTTCTTTTGACTTTAAAAGTTCTTCGTGTATTTTGGAAGCCAGTCCTTTATCAGATGTGTGTTTTGCAAATATTTTCTTCCAACCTGTGGCTTATCTTGTAAGTGTGGAGTATGTGTTTGCCTTAGAAGCATTTTGTTGACATACACAAAGTAACTTGCTAGGATTTTGATAGGGTTCTCGTTGGATCTATAGATCAAGGTAAGAAGCATGTACATCTTAACAATATTTAATCTTCCTTCTTATCCATGAATAGGGAGCTCTGGTGGCATAGTGCCTAAGGCATTTGACTGCTAACCAGAAGGCTGGTGGTTCAAACCCACCAGCCACTCCTTGCAAGGAAGGTTGGGCAATCTACTTCCATAGTGATACTGCTTTGAGAACCCAAGGAGGGGTTGCTTTGAGTCGGATCTGACTCGACTTATCCATGAATAAGGAGCTCTGGTGGTGTAGTGCTTAAGACATTTGGCTGCTAACCAGAAAGAAGGTTGGCAATTCAAACCCACCAGCCGCTCCTCGGAAGGAAGTTTGGGCAATCTACTTCCATAGTGATACTGCCTCAGAAACCCAAGGAGGGTCACTATGAGTTGAATTGGCAGGATGGCAGTGAGGTTTTTTTTTTTTTTTTTAAAACCCATGAATATAGGCTGTTTCTCCATTTATTTAGATTTTCTTTGATTTCTTTTATCTGGGTTTATTATTTCCTTATTATGTTTCTAATGTCCATAGAGTCAGCATGATCTCCAATATTAGCAATTTGTATCTTCTTCTTCTTTTTTTCTCCTCTTGGTTATGGGGCTAGAAGTTTATCAATTTTATTGATCATTTCTAAGAACCAGCTTTTGTTTCTCTTGATTTTTCCTTACTGTTTTTCTGTTTTCCATATCATTTATTTCTGACCTAATTTATTTTTTCATCCTTTGCTTTTTTGGGTTTGATTTGGTCTTCTTTTTCTAGTGTTCTAAGGTGGAAGCTTAAATTACAGATTTTCAATCTCCTTATATATGCATTCAGTGCCATAAATATCCCTCTAAGTGAAGCTTTTGCTGCATCTCACACATTTTGATAAGTTACAGTTTTATTTTCATTTAGTTCCAAATATATTTTAATTTCTCTTGAGACTCTTTGGCCTCTGTTATTTGGTAATGTGCTCTTTAATTTTCAAATATTTTTGGATTATCGTGCCATGTTACTGATTTCTAGTTTAATTTCATTGTGGTCTGAGAGCATATTTTCTATGATTTCTATTGTTTTAAATTATCTGAGGTACATTTTATGGCCCCAAATGTGTTATATCTTGGTGAATGTTCTATATGAGCTTAAAAAAACAAAAACAAAAAAGCAAATGAGTGTTCTGCTTTTGTTTATGTCAATTAGCTCCAACTGATTGATGGTACTGTTCAGTTAAACTATATCCCACTGTTTTCTTCCAGCGGGGTCTGCTAGTTACTGATCGTCTTCAACTATAATGGTGCATTTGTCTATTTTTGTTTGTAGTTCTATCAACATTTGCCTCACATATTATGAAGCTCTTTTGTTAAGCACATAGACATTCAGAGTTGTTATGTTGTCTTGGAGAATTGATTCCTTTATCATTATGTAATGCCTCTATTTGTCCCTGGTAATTTCCTTTGCCATGAAGTCTGCTTATCTATTATTAATATTGTTGTTGTTAGATGCCATCAAGTTGGCTGCGACTCATAGAGAGCCTGTGTACAACAGAATGAAACCCTTCCTGGTCCTGCACCATCCTCACAATCCTTGCTATACCTGAGCCCATCATTGTAGCCACTGAGTCAATCCAGCTTATGGAGGGTCTTCCCCTTTATTGCTGATTCTCCACTTTACCAAGCATGACATCCTTCTCCAGCGAATGGTCCCTTCTGACAACATGACCAAAGTAGGTGAGACGAAGTCTGGCCATTCTCACCTCCAAAGAACATTCCAGCTGCCCTTCTTCCAGGACAGATTTGTTTGTTCTTCTTGCAGTCAATAGTACCCTCAATATTCTTTGCCAACACCACAACTCAAACGCATTAACTCTCCTTTGGTCTTCCTTATTCATTGTCCAGTTTTCACATACATATGAGGCTATTGAAAAGACCATGGCTTACTTTAGGCTTACCTTAGTCTTCAAAGAGACATCTTTGTTCTTCCACACTTGAAAGAGGTCTTTTGTAGCAGATTTGCCCAGTGCAATATGTCTCATTTTTTTTCTGTTGTTTTCTTTTTTAAAATTTTACTGTGATTTGGTTGAAAGTTTACAGAGCAAATACATCTTCCATACAGCAGTTCACATATACTTTGTCTCATGACATTGACTGTAATCTCCCACAATGCAACAGCTCTCCTCCCACTTCCTTTTCATAGCCATCTCATTCCTGTATCCTTCCCTCCCATGCACTTCTGCCCCCAAGTCTCCCTGTACATACACAACCCATGATTGATCTCTCCAAGGAGTGTATCTACCTAATGTAAATGTTCAGCTCATATGCCTGTCTTTTGTTTGGCTGGAAGCCACAGGAGTGGGTTCAATTTCAGACCTGAAGGGAAGCTAGGGGCCATAGTCTTAGGAGACCAGCAAACTTGGTCTCTTTTTCTTTTTATTATGCTTTTGAATTTTTTTCCTACATTGTTCTCCCACTCTATGCAGGATCTCCTACATATATCCCGCTCTGAGTGGTTGGATATCTGAGTTCTTGACTGCTGCTTCCACTGTTGTCGATCCATTGTTGTGGATCCAAGTTATATGAAATCTTTGACCACTTCAGTCTTTTTCCTGTTTGTTATGATGCTACTTATTGTGAGGATTTTTGTTTTCTTTATTTCGAAATACTGCAGACTGCAGTCTTTAATCTTCATTATTAGTAAGTGCTTCAAGTCATCTTCACTTTCAGCAAGCAAGGTGTGTCATCTGCATATCACACATTTTTAATGAGTCTTCTCCCAATTCAGATGTTGTGTTCTTCATATAGTCCAGCTTCTTGGATTATTTGTTCAGCATACAGATTGAATAAATATGGTGAAAGAATACAACACTGGCACCCTAAACTATGCAGTGTTCCCTTGTTCTGTTTGAACAACATCCTCCTGGTATATGGACAGGTTCCTCATGAGGACAGTTAAGTGTTCTGGAATTCCCATTCTTCTGAATATTATCCATAATTTATTATGCTCCACCCAGTCAAATGCTTTCTCATAGTCAATAAATGACAAGTAAACATCTTTCTGGTATTTTTTGCTTTCAGCCAAGATCCAACTGTATCAGCAATGATATCCCTCATACCACATCCTCTTTGGAATCCAGTTTGCATTTCTGGAAGTTCTCTGTCAATATATTGCTGCAACCATTCTTGAATTATCTTCAGCAAGATTTTACTTACATGTGATATTAATGATATTCTGCTATAATTTCCACGTTCTGTTGGATCACCTCTCTTTGGAATGGGTACAGATATGGATCTCTTCCAGTCAGTTGGCCAGGTAGCTGTCTTCCATATTTCTTGGCATAGATGAGTAAGTGCCTCCAACACAGCATCTGTTTGTTGAAACATCTCAATAGATATTCTGTCAATTCCTTGAGCTTTGTTTTCAACAATTCCTTCAGTCCAGCTTTGACTTCTTCTTTTAGTACCATTGATTCTTGATCATATTCCACTTCCTGCCATAGAAATAGTTGAACATTGACCAATTCTTTTTGTACAGTGACTCTGTGTATTCCTTTCATATTATTTTGATGCTTCCTGAATCATTCAATATTTTGCCCGTAGAATCTTTCAATATTGCAAATCAAGGCTTGAATTTTTTCTTCAGTTCTTTCAGCTGGAGAAATGCTGAGTGTGTTCTTCTCTTTTGGTTTTCTAATTCCAGGTCTTTGCACATTTCATTATGATAGTTGACATCTTCTAAAGCTGCTCTTTGAACTCTTCTGTTCAGCTCTTTTATTGTGTCATTTCTTCCATTCACTTTATCTACTCTCCATTCAAGAGCAACTTTCAGAGTCTCTTCTGACATCCATTTTGGTCTTTTCTTCCTTTCCTGTCTTTTTAGTGACGTTTTGCTTTCTTCATGTATAATATTCTGATGCCATCCCACAATTCATCTGGTTTTCAGTCATTGATGTTCAATGTATCAAATCTATTCTTCAGATGGTCTCTAAATTCAAATGTGATATAATCAAGGTCATATTTTGCCTCTTGTGGACTGGTTTTAATTGTCTTCACCTTCAACTTGAACTTGCATATGAGCAATTGATGGTCTTTTCCACAGTCAGCTCCTGGCCTTGTTTTGGCTGAAGATAATGAGTTTTTCCATCACCTCTTTCCACAGATATAGTTGATCTGATTCCTGTGTATTCCATCTGTGTATTCCATGTGTATAGCTGCCATTTATGTTGTTGAAAAAGATATTTTCAATACATAAGTCGTTGATCTTGCAAAATTCTATCATGCGATCTCCAGCGTCATTTCTGTCACCAAGGCCGTATTTTCTAACAACTGATGATTCTTCTTTGTTTCCAACTTTCGCATTCCAATCACTGGTAATAATCAGTAGATCTTGATTGCATGTTTGGCCAATTTCAGACTGCAGAAGTTTATGAAAATCTTCAGTTTACTTGTCTTTGGCTTTAGTGGTTGGTGCATGTATTTGAATAATAGTAGTATTAACTGGTTTTCTTTGTAGGCATATGGATATTATCCTATCACTGACACTGTTGTACTTCAGGATAGATCTTGAAACATTTATTTATTTATTTATTTATTTTAAGAACTTGTTTTACATTCAACGTTACATGACATTTAGTTTCATTCCCCATTTACGATGTCCAACCACTCTCCTCCCCTCTCTACCCTGTAACCTTCCCCCTGTGCCCCTCATATTTATGCACTCCTGTTTCTCCTGTATTTCCTCATTTTGAATGTTGGTCCTCTGTTGCTCCGTGGTCTATTGCTCTAAGGAATGTATTACCATAGAGTACGTAGGTGTGTCATCCTGGGTTGAGTGGTCTACATGTATGTGTTGTTAACATTGGGCTGAGAGCCAGCCTCTGGGGGTGCATTTTATTCCAGGTGCAGAATGTATTCCAGGGCCATAGTATTAGGGGTCTTACCAGATTTCATCTGACCAGTAATTCTGGTTGTTACTGAGTTTTTGGATTTTGTTCCACGTTTTTCCTCCCACTGTATCCAGGATCTCCAGATTTGATCCTTTCCTGAGTGATTGGCATTGGTAGCCAGGCACCATCTAGTTCTTCTGGTCTCGAGGGCCATCGTATCCTATGGTTGATTGCTTCCAAATGCCTTTTTTTTTTTTTTTTTGCATTCTTCTTCACTCCTGATGCTAGGAGACCATTAGCTGCATCTTAGATGGCTGCTTGAAAGCATTTAAGACCCCAGTCGCTACTCACCAATGTAGGATGTGGAGCAAGGCTTTTGTGTATTTTGTTGTGCCAATTGAGTCTGGTGACCCCCATGACTATGGTCCTGAGACAGTAGATCTATTAGATCTCTCTCCCATAGTGTCTGGTTGTCTGTGAGGGATTAGTCTGTGTCAGTCTTCTATTGTTTCTGTAAGGACTGCAGGTATTTTGTATCACTGGTGTCTGTGTAAGATTAGCCTCAGCTGAATCTATCCTTGGTCTAGAGTATACTTCTTTTCATTGACCCCCATCTGATCATCTCAGGTGTTTATGTATTTATCTGTAGCCTGGTGTTTGGTATTAATGGCAATGCAGTATTGTGGACACATTGGTTGGTATTAGCATCTGTTGTCTCTCTCTTATGTGCACAATTTGGTGTCTTCCCATTTCCTAATGTTATCATGGTGGTCACATCTCCTTGCTGTATGTCCCACCGCCTACTTACATCAGCATGTAGGCCCCAACCAGCCCAAAATTAATCTTTCTCCATCCCAGTAACCTACAAAGTGAGTTTCCTTTCCCAAGCAAACCCTTCTTTGTCTTTTTACAGTAATGGGCTCATACAATACTTGTCTTTCTGTGGTTGACTTATTTCACTCAGCATAATGCCCTCCAGGTTCATCCACATTGCGAGATGATTTATGTATCCCTCACTGTTCTTTAATGTAGCATAGTATTCCATTGTGTGCATGTACCATAATTTGGTTATGCACTCATCCGTTGATGGGCATTTAGGTTGTTTCCATCTCTTTGCTATAGTGAATTGTACTGTGATGAACATAGGTGTACATATGTCTGCTTGTGTGCTATTTCTCACCTCTTTAGGATATATTCCTAGTAATGGAATTGCTGGGTCAAATGATACTTCTATTTCAGTTTTTGAAGGAAATGCCATACCATTTGCCACAGTGGTTGTACCATTTTACAATCCCACCAGCAGTACACAAGAGTTCCAATCTCTCCGCAACCTTGCCAGCATTTGTTGTTTTCTGACCTGTTGAACTTTGCTATTATTGCTGGGGTGAGATAATATCTCATTGTTGTTTAGATTTACATCTCTCTAATCATTAATGATCGTGAGCAATTTCTCATGTGTTTGTTGGCTGGCTGTATATCTTCTTGGGTGAAGTGTCTGTTCAAGTCTTTTGCTCATTTGTGAATTGGGTTGTCTTTTTGGTGTTGAGGTATTGAAGTTTTCTGTAGATTTTGGATATAAGTCCTTTATCAGATAGGTCATAGGCAAATATTTTCTCCCAGTCTGCAGTTCTCTTTTCACCCTTTTGACAAAGTCTTCCGATGTGCATAAGAATTTAATTGTTAAAAGGCCCCAGTCATCTAGCTTTTCTTCTATCTCCTGCACATTCTGGGTTATACTTGATAGTCTGTTTATGCTCTAAATTAGGGCTCCCAGATTTGCACCTATTTT
>NW_006921664.1:10985831-10999152 GCF_000298275.1 Orycteropus afer afer | reverse complement strand
TGTTGAAAAAAGATGTTTGCAATGAACAAGTCGTTGGTCTTGCAAAATTCTACCATGCGAGTTCCAGCATTATTTCTGTCACCAAGGCCAAATTTCCCAAGTACCGGTGATTCTTCTTTGTTTCCAACTTTTGAATTCCAGTCACCAGTGATAATTAACACATCCTGATTGCAAGTTTGGTCAATTTCAGACTGCATAAGTTGATAAAAATCTTCAATTTCCTCATCTTTGGCTTTGGTGGTTGGGGCATAAATTTGAATAATAGTCATACTAACGAGTCTTCCTTGTAGGCGTATGGATATTATCCTATCACTGATAGCATTGTACTTCAGGACAGATCTTGAAACATCCTTTGTGATGATAAATGCCATGCCATTCCTCTTCAAACTGTCATTCCCGGCATAGTAGATCATATGGTTGTTTGATTCAAAATGGCCAAAATGAGTCCATTTCAGCTCACTAATGCCAAGGATATCAATCTTTATGCATTCCATTTCAGTTTTGACAATTTCCAATTTTCCTAGGTTCATACTTCATACATTCCATGTTCCAATGATTAATGGATGTCTGCAGCTGTTTCTCTGCAATTTGAGTGGTGCAACATCAGCAAATGGAGGTCTCGAAAACTTTACTTTATTCATAGGGCTAAGGCTGGGTTTACTCAGATGATGCAGCTCTTTCCCAGTCCTATTTTGAGAGCCTTCTAACCTAACTGGACTATTCATAAAGTTGCGCGGTAATGTATCAAACAGTGTTTCTTTGCTATTCATAAGGTTTTCCTGGACATTCTTTGAGAAGTGGACGGCCTCTTCCTTCTTCTTAGTCTGTCATAGTCTGTAAGCTTGGCAGATACCTGTGCACTATGTGCATCCTGCTGAGTTTGAAACACCAGTGGCTCAGCCTCAGAACTCACATCAACACGTCACCATGGTAGGACAAACCGATAGACAAGTTTGTCTCCCTGTTGGAAACTTCTCGTACCACCCTTACCTGAGTCCCTGTAGCTGACTCCTCCTCTGTCCGGATTCCTGGGCATTTTAATCCCCTTTCTCCTGCTCTCCTGCCCTGCTGCTTTGGGCGTGCCTGAGTTCCCTCTCCTCACCTGGATCTCTGCGGCTGACTGCTCCTCTGTCCAGGTTCCTGGCTTTTAATCCCCTTTCTCTCACTCTCCTGCCCTGCTGCTTTGAGTATGCCTGAGTTCCCTCTCCTCACCTGAATCCCTGCGGCTGACTCTTGCTTTAGGTAGTATTGACATTTTCACAATATTTAGTCTACCTACCCAGGAACAAGTTAGGTTTTTCCATTTATGTAGTGCCCTTGTTTTCTCTTATAGCAGTGTTTTATAGTTTTCTTTGTATAGGTCTTTTGTGTCTTTGGTGGGGTTTATTCCTAGATATTTTATCTTTTTAGTAGCTGTAGTAGATGGTATTGTTTCCCTTATTTCTTTATCAGAGGACTCTTTTTTGGTGTTGAGGAATCCAGCTGATTTTTGTATGTTGACCTTGTATCCTGCCACTTTGCTGAACCTCTCTATTAGTTCCAGTAGGTTTTTTTTTTTTTTTTTTTAATTGAGTCCCTTGGGTTTTCTATGTACAGAATCATATCATCCACAAATACAGATAGTTTTAGTTCCTCTTTGCCAATTTATATCCTTATTATTTCTCTTTCTTGCCTTATTGCCCTAGCCAGGACTTTCAGTACAGTGTTAAATAGAAGTGGTGGTAGAGGGCATCCCTGTCTGGTTCCTGTTTGTAAGCGGAATGCCTTGAGCCTTTCTCCATTAATAATGATGTTGGCCACTGGCTTTGCATATATACCCTTTATTGTGTTGAGGAATTTCTCTTCTATACCTATTTTGCTGAGCGTTCTGAACAGTATTGAATGTTGGATTTTATCAAATGCCTTTTATTCATTGATTGATATAATCATATGGTTCTTTTCTTTTGTTTTGTTTAAGTGGTGGATAGCATTCATTGATTTTCTGATGTTGAACCACCCTTGTAAACCTGGTATGAATCCCACTTGGTCAGGGTGTATTAATTTTTTAATATGTGCTTGGATTCTGTTGGCTAGGATTTTGTAAAGATTTTTGCATCTATGTTCAGAGGGATATTGGTCTGTAGTTCTTTTTATTGGTTTCTTTCCCTGGTTTTGGTATTAGTGTTATGCTTGCTTCATAAAATGAGTTTGGAAGTATTACATCTTTTTCTATGTTCTGGAATAGCTTGAGTAGCATAGGTGTCAACTCTTCTCTGAATATTTGATAGAAGTCTCCATTGAAGCCATCAGGGCCAGGGCTTTTCTTTGTGGGAAGTTTTTTTTTATGACTTGTTCAATTTCTTCTTTCGTTAAAGGTCTGTTCAAGTTTTCTATCTGAGTGGAATAGTTTAGGTAGGTCTTGTGATTCTAGAAACTTGTCTATCTCTTCTAGGTTCTCAAATCTGTTGGACTACAGTTTTTCATAATATTCTGTCAGTATCTTTTTTTATTTCAGTTGGTTCTGTTGTAATGACACCATGTTTGTTTAAAATTCTTGTGATTTGGATCTTCTCTTTCTTTTCTTTTGTTAGATCTCCCAGTGGTTCATCGATTTTATTAATCTTTTTGAAGAATCAGCTTTTTGTTTTGTTGATTTTCTCTATGATTTTTTTGTTTTCTGTTTCATTTATTTCTGCTCTGATCTTTATTTCCTTGCTTTTAGATGCTGTAGGATTCTTTCATTGTTCTATTTCTAGTTGTTGGAGTTGATGAGTTCGAATGTTGATTTTGTTTCTTTCCTCTTTTTTCATGTATGCATTTATTGCTATATACTGTCCTCTGAGTACTGCTTTCACTGTGTCCCATAGGTTTTGGTGTGATGTACCTTCATTCTCATTTGTTTCTGGGAATTTTTTTATTTCAGTTTTTATCTGTTGTATTACCCAATAGTTTTTGATCAGTGAGTTGTTCAGCTTCCATATGTTTGTGATGCTTTTTCTGTGCTCTTCCTATTATTAATTTCTAATTTTATAGCTTTGTGGTCTGAGAAGATGCTTTGTAGTATTTCAATGCTTTTGATTTATTGAGGCTTGTTTTATGTCCTAACATATGATCTATTCTGGAGAAGGATCCCTGTGCACTGGAGAATGTGAATTGTGCTTTTGTTGGGTGAAATGCCCTGTATATGTCTATGAGGTCGAGTTGGTTAATTGTATTGTTGAGTTCTTCTGTATCTTTGTTGAGTTTTTTTCTAGTTGACATGTCCCTCTTTGAAAGTGGTGTGTTAAAGTCTCCTCCTACTATTGTAGAGTTGCCTATTATCCCTTTTAATTCAGTTAATATTTCCTTCACGTATTTTGGAGCACTTTCATTGTGTGCATAGATATTTATTATCATAATCTCTTCTTTGTAAATTGGCCCTTTCAGCATCATATAATGTCCTTCTTTACCTCTTATGATGTTTTTCACCTAAATATCTATTTTATCTGAAATTAATATTGCCACTCCTGCTCTTTTTTGGTTACCATTGGCTTGGTGTATTTTTTTCCATCCCTTAACTCTTAATTTGTTTTTATCTTTGTGTCTCAGGTGGGTCTCTTGTACGCAGTATATCGATGAGTCTTCTTTTATTACCCAGTCTGCCACTCTTTTTCTGTTGATAGGTGCATTTAGTCCATTCACATTGAGTGTAATTAGTGATAGGTATGAATTGATTGTTGTCATTCTATTGTGTTTTTTTGTCATGTTGTTGGTGTTTCCTTGGTCCATATACTTTTCTGTGCTGAGTTTGGTTTGTTGCCTAATGCTTCCTCTCTTTTCTTCTTTATTGTTGGTTTTGTGCTTATTAAACCCATATGTTCTCCTTCCTTCTGGATTTGCTTAGGGGGATGGTTACTTTTCTCTGTGGTTACCTTGGAGTAAATTCTTGTCTCTACATTTTTAGAACAGTGCATACTGTGAAGACATTGTCCTATTTTCCTCTCCATTTGGAAGTTTGTACCTAGGAGCTTTATTTCATCTGATAGGTTAGTTGCTGTGGTTGTGTGCTGATTGACTTCCTTGGTTTTTAGAGTACAATGTTTTATCGTCTTATTTTGAATTTCTATTTCTGATTTGGTTTTAGCGTTGATTCCATGTATCCTGGTTTTGTTGATCTCTGTTGTGGGTTCTCTTGGAAGAACTTCCTTAAGCATTTCTTGTAAGGTTGGTCTGGTTTTTACAAAATCTCTTAATTTCTGTTTGTCTGAGAATGCCTTGATTTTGCCCTCATATTTGATGGATAATTTGGCTGGATGTAGGATTCTTGGTTGGAAGTTCTTTTCCTTCAGTGTTTTATATATTCCACCCTATTGCCTTTTTGCCTGCATGGTTTCTGCTTAGTAATTGGAGCTCAGCCTAACTGTTTGATTATTATAAGTAATATTTCTTTTGTCCCTGGCAGCTTTCAAAATTTTTTCTTTGTCTTTGGTTTTAGAGAGTTTGATTATAATATGTCTTGGTGTTTTTCTCTTGGAATCTATCTTGTGTGGGGTTCTATGAGCTTCTTGGACAAATATCTTTTCTTCTTTCATGATATGGGGGAAGTTTTCTGTTAGCAGGTCTTCCACAATTTTCTTGCTGTTATTTTCACCTCTTCTTGTTCTGGAATTCCAATGAATCTTACATTGTTTTGTCTCATGTCATCCCTTGTAATTCTTAGGTTCTGTTCATTTCTCTTAAATCTTTGTTCTGATATTTCTTCATACAGGCTGGTGTCCAGGAATTTGTCTTCTAATTGAGATATGCATTCTTTAGCCAGTTCTAACCTACTCTTGTACTTCTACTGTGTTGTATAATTCTGTAATTTTGGTATTCATCTTCTGGATTTCTAACTGCTGTTTTTGTATGAGTTCTGATTGTGCATTAATCTTACTATTTTGTTCTTGAATGCTTTTCCTGAGTTCTTCCAGGGAACTCTCTGTGTTCTCCTTGTTTCTGTTTGGGGTTTCCTTTGTTGTTGTTGTTGTTATTTGCCATCGAGTCGGCCCCGACTCATAGCGACCCTTCCTTGGGTTTCCGAGGCAGTATCACTACGGAAGTAGGATTGCCCAACCTTCCTTCCGAGGAGTGGCTGGTGGGTTTGAACCACCAGCCTTCTGGTGAGCAGTCAAGTGCCATAGGCATTATGCTACCAGAGCTCCTGGGGTTTCCTTAGGCTCTTGTAAAGCTCTATAATCATATCTTCTAAATTCCTTCTCAAATAATTCTATGCATCCTCTTCTTCCATGTTTAATGAGACCTTTGTGGTTTTGTTTCTAATGCCTTGTCCTTTTTTTGTTGTTGTTTGATTTGAGGTTGCCTGTTGTTTCCTAAACATTTTGAGGTTGTCTTTAACTGTTGATTATGTATTGATGTGTTTTATCTTGGTTTTGTGGTTAAATATTTTGAAAAGGTGAAGCTGGTGTATTTTGTTTTTTTAGTTATTAATTCAGGTATGCTGGGTTGCTATGCAGTTTTTTTTTGTGATGGTGGAATTACTATGTGGAATGTGGATACGGGTTTCTGTTTGTTGTAAAGAGGGTTTAGAGTTCCAACTGGGAGGTTTTATGTTGGCTGAATGTGGTTTCTTCTATTGGATGAGTGAAGTTATGGGTGGAGAGGTGGGAGCAGAAGAAGGAAAGCTTGCTGTTGCTAGGAGTGGATTCTAGGGCTTTGAGTGGGTTGCTACTGATGCCATTGTACTGTTATTAACAGGCTTGCAGCTCAATTTCAGCAAAGAGTCCAGTTGTTAGGCAGTTGTCACTTTCCGCCAGGCTTAGACACATGCAAAAACCCCACTCCTGAGAATGCTTGGTGCCAAAAAGCCGACCCAACACTGCTTCCTGGCTCCGCGATCCACTGTGGGGCTGTCTCTCTCTGGCCCCACCTGCCTGTGGTGCCAGCCCAACTGGCCTAGACTATGATCCACCTCAGGAGTTCCTCTGTGGGTCTGCCCACCCACAGCACCAAAGATCCTCTTGGTTTCAGTGGCGCTGGAGTTGGGAGAGTGCCTGCTAGTAATCTGTTGTCCCAGTATTACTGATAAAGTCAAGCATAGGGCTCTCAGTGCCACTAGGCTGACCTAAGCCTACTTGGTGACCTGCTGTGGGGGTACCTTCCTGGGCCCGACCTCCTGCAGCACCAGTGGACTTTCTGCTCGGGTTTTAGCTGCTCTGGACATGCCCGTTTGCACCGTGCTGACCCAAGTTACCAATAAAATCAGGTGCTGAAGGTAGATCCTTGGGGTGATCACTGGTATGCTGGTGTGGTCGCTGGTATGCTGGTGTGGTGTGTCTTCTTCCTTAACCCAGGGAGGTCTCAGATGACCGGTCTTACCTGCCAGTTGCTGCCCCACGGAAGTCTCTGATGGCCTTTCTTGGCTCCCTGTTGGTGCTCCACAGGATAGATCTTCTGATCTTATTTTTTTTCCTGTACCTTTTTCCTTTCTAGTTCTATTCCTCTGTTTGGTTCACTCTCACTCAGTGAGCTGTTCAGAGCACCAGAATCCCTAATTCAAACTGCTGTACCTAGTTTTATAAGCACTAAGATGCTAAGACAAATATTGTGATGATTACTGATAAGACTCCATTTTGAATCCCTTGAAACATTTTTTTGTGATGATGAATGGCACACCATTCATCTTCAATTTGTCATTCCCAGCATAGTAGTTTATATGACTGTCTGATTTGTAATAGCCAAAACCAGTCCATTTCTCTGGTGGCATAGTACCTAAGTCATTTGACTGCTAACCAGAAGGCTGGCAGTTCAAACCCACCAGCCAGCCACTCCTCGGAAGGAAGATTGGGCAATCTACTTCCATCATGATACTGCCTTGGAAACCCAAGGAGGGGTTGCTATGAGTCAAATCTGACACAATGGGAAACACAACAACAACAATAATGCTTAGGATATTGATCTTTATGCATTCTATTTCATTTTTTATAACATCCAATTTTCCTAGATTCGTACTTCATACATTACATGTTCTGATTATTAGTGGATGTTTGCAGCTGTTTCTTCCCATTTTGAGTCGTGCTGCATCAGCAAATGGAAGTCCTGAAAACTTTTCTCCATCCACATCATTAAGGTCAACTCTACTTTGAGGAGGCAGCTCTTTCCCATTCATATTTTGAGTGCCTTCCAACCTGAAGGGCTCATCTTTCAGTACTGTATCAGACAGTGTTTCAGGACTATTAATAAAGTTTTCCAATAATATATCAGATAGTGTTTCACTGCTATTCACAAGGTTTCACTGGTCAGTTCTTGGATAAGATGTCACTTCCTTCTTCTGAATCTGTCTTAGTCTGGAAGCTCTGCCAAAACCTTTCCATGGGTAGCCTTGCTGATATTTGAAATACCAGTGGCATAGTCTCCAGCTTCACAGCAACACACAAGCCACCACAGTATGACAGACTATTACTAGCTTTTTTTTACTATCTTCTTAACTTGGGTTGCTTTCAGTCTCTTATTTCATTAATCTCTATTAAATAAAGATGTGAACTGTATTTAATTGAGTATTTTTCTCTTGGCAATGGAATGAGGCTAATGGTGATTCTTGTTCATGTGTTACTCAATTGGATTATCTATTTATCTGGATTTGATTTGAGATGATGTTAAATCTTTGATTGTATGAAATCTGAACTGACCATTTTTCTGTTCTTTACTTAAAATGACCTTTCACAGGCTGACATCCTGCTGCTATTTATAGTGTAGGAATCTAGCTATAGGGAATTGGTTTTATGTGAGAGTCTGGCTGGGATTTTTCTTTTCTGCTCATAGAGTGTGTTTTATATTTCTTTCATTTAAAATTTGATTTTACTCCTGAAAATGAAAATATCTAGCAATTGTATTCTCTTCATTTTTCAATGATTTTAATAGACATCTGTCAGAATATGAGCTACATTCCATTTTGTAAAAAGTGTTGATTCCAGAGATACAGATCTAACAGCTGAGTAGTTTCTTTAGAATAACTTTCATGAAATGTATTTGAATACTTAATCTGAGGGAAAATTCTGCAATTTATTTTCATTATGTTAATGTGGTTTATAGTTGTTTCTTTCTCTCTCTAGTTGAATCAGTCTTCTAGGAGGTTGCCCAGTCTTCCTTCTGAGGAGTGGTTGGTGGGTTTGAACTGCCAGCCTTCTGGTTAACAGTCAAATTCCTTAGGCAGTAAGCCACCAGAGCTCCCAGTTAAACTCATTTCTAGCACTATGCATTGTTGTGGACTGTATTTGGAAGATGATCGTTTTTAAGACTTCTGGTTCTTTTTATTCCTTTTCATAAAAAACACAGTGTACATTGTAGACAAGACAGTATCATGGTATCTTACTATCCCTAGCTCTTGTCAGCTCTGTAAAAACATTTATTTTTATAGTTTATGTAAAGAATGTCATAGGAGTAGTGTTAAATACAAAAATATAGGCCAGTCAGGTGACAAGTATTTGTTTTTTTTCTTTAGCCCAATTCTTTTATAAAAATTTAATTTTTTTATTGTGATTTGTGTAATAGTTTACAGAGCGAATTAGTTTTCCATTCAATAATTCACACACATTTTGTTTTGCTATGTTCATTGTAATCCCCATAATATAACAGCACTCTCTCCACTTCTTCCCCATGTTTGCCATTTCCCTTTGTCCTTCTTTCCTATCCCTTCCTGCTTTCTGAATTTTATCACTGGGAAAATGCTCTTTTGATCATGTATAGTTCATTGTTCTAATGAGTTATTGTACAGTGAATCACTTGGTATGGTTTTTCTAGCTGTGGTATTTGTGACTCCCACCAGATTACTGGGTGGGACCATGCAAAAAAGGTATATGAAACTCTAATGTGGGGATTGGTTAGTTTTGTCATTCTGCTATGCTTAAAGTGAGCCCTCCTGGGGGCAGAAAGTGGAGGATCTCACTTCCATCAAGAGATACAGTAGAGTATGTCCTTGGACTAGAGACCCCTGTGTTGGACCTCCTTGGCAGAGAGATGGCAGAGATGACAGGCTGAGATGACCAGCTGAGGAACCAGGAGGCACGAGACAGAGCAGAGGGTTGCTGGCCCACAGAGCAAAAAAGCTGAGTGCCTTTGGGCAGGAGCTTGCTGGCAGAGTAGGGTGCACCTGGGTGTACCAATCGGCTGACCTAAATGAAAGAGCTTTGTAACTCTTGCTCGAGCAGGGCAGAGGCCAGGTGGAGAGGCCAAGAGCCAGAGAGGCATGCCTGAGGACGTAGCAGAGGGGAGACTGTCCTCATCAAAGAATTGTGTCCTGTGAGCATTCCCAAACCTGAATTGTAGACTGTTATTTCACTAATAAGGACTGGGCAGTGTTTCATTCATTCTCAGTAATCATTCTGTTGTAGATAGAGTTGCTATGAGTTGGAGCAGACTTGTTGGCACCTAACAACACTTCCCTAATAAACCCCATGATCATGAGTATTGTCTGTGAGTTCTGTGTGGCCACTGAAACTAATTATTGAACCCAAAAGAGAAGTAGGGAGTGTTATGGGAGGGATGGTTGGTGTTAGAATTGGTAATAAGGCTGGAGGGTGGTGGCACATCTGGCCTCATAGGAATAAACCTTGGGCTGTTGGTAGTGATTCTGTTTCCCCCACTTCTGAGATTAGAGAAGTTAAGAGGAAGATGCTGCCCCCATGTCCTTTTTGCGTGAGTGCATATCTCCCTGGTGTTCACCTTGTAAGCCTTTCTGTCATTTGGCTGAAAGTTGAGATGGGGGTAAGTTTAGTTCCAGACTTTAAGAATATCTATAGGTCATAGTCTTGGGGGTTCTACCAGTGTCTATATGGTCCTTTTTATTATTTTGAGTTTTGTACCACATTTTTTTCCCATCTAGGATTTCCTTTTCTTTTCTTTTTTTTTTTTTTTAATAATCTAATACCATTATTGTTATTGTTATTATTTTATTTATTTAAATTTTAATTTTTACAGTGTTTCCTCCCCCTCCTTTCCCACCCCTGGTAACTAACAAAGAAAGTTTCCTTTCATATATAAACCTTTCCTTGACTTTTTACAATAATGAGCTAATAAAGTATTTGTCCTTCTATAATTGACTTATTTCACTCAGCATAAATCCTCCAAGTTTATGCATGTTATATGGTGTTTTGAAGAGTCTACATTATTCTTTAGTGTTGCATAGTATGTGTATATGTACTATAGTTTGGTTATCCATTCTTCTGTTGATGGGCACTTAGGTTGTTTCCATCTTTTTGTTATTGTAAATAGTGCTGCAGTGAACATGGGTATGCATATATCTGTTCATGCCCTGGCTCTCACTACTTTAGGATATGTACCTAGTAATGGGATTGCTGGGTAAGATGGTATTTCTGATTCCAGCTTTCTAAGGAATTGCCATACTATTTTCCATTGTGGTTGTATCATTTGACAGTCCAACTAGCAGTGTGTGTGGGTCCCAATCTCTCCACATGATCACCCAGGATTTGTTATTTTCTGTTTTGTTGAACTGTGCTATTAGTGCCAGGGCCAGATGGTATCTCATTATTGTTTTGATTTGCATCTCTTTAATGGATAATGAACATGAACATTTCTTTATGTGTTTGTTGGCCACCTGAATATCCTTTTTGGTGAAGTGTCTATTCATGTCTTCTGCCCTTTTTTAAATTAGATTGTCTTTTTGTTGTTGAGGTGTTGGAGTTCTCTATAAGTTTTAGAGATAAGTCCCTTGTCAGATAAGTTGTTGCCAAATATTTTTTCCCAATTTGTTGGTTCTCCTTTTATTGTTTTGGAGAAGTCTTTTGAAGCACATAAAAGTGTAATTTTTAGAAAGTCCCATTCATCTAGTTTATCTTCAGCTATTTGTGCATTTTGCATTATGCTTGACAGTCTTTTTATGCCAGAAATTAGGGCCCCTAAATTTGCCCCTAATTTTTCCTTGAGGAACTTTATAGATTTGGGTTTCACATTTAAGTCTTTGATCCCTCTGGAGTTAGTTTCTGTGTATGGTGTGAGGTACGGATCTTGTTTCATTTTTCTGCAAATGGATATCCAGTATTGCCAGCACCATTTGTTAAAGAGACCATCTTTTCCCCATGTAATGGATTTCAGCCCTTTGTAAAAAATCAGCTCACCATAGGTCTGGGACCTCCTTTTGTGATCCCTTTCAAGTGGTCAGCAGTGGTAGCCAGCACCATCCAGTTTTTCTGGTCTTAGGGTTGTGGAGCTTGGGCTTCATGTGGTCCATTAGTCATTTGGACTACTTCTTTCCTTACGTCTCTGATTTTCTTCATACTTCTTTGCTCTAGTTGGGGAAAGACCAATATTGCACCTTATGTGGCCTTTATTAAGTTCTTACTATATACTTAATGTTATGCTATCTGGTTGGAGAAAATGAAGCCATGCATAAGAAACAATGGAAAATAAACCATACTTTTATATATATTAACATTACCAAATTGGATATCATAAAACAAAATGATAATTCTGTGATAAAGAAAAATATCAATGTTTTGGTTACTTAGTGCCGCTATGTGGTAGTTATGTTTGTGTGTCAACTTGGCTGGGCCTGGTTGAGTGGCTGGGCACCTGGTGGTAGTTATGTTTGTGTGTCAACTTGGCTGGGCCTGGTTGAGTGACTGGGCAGCTGGTGGTAGTTATTTCCCATGATGAGACTGGCAGTCAGCTCCATGGTGGGATCTACCACAAGCAGCTGAGTAGCTGCCTTTGGGATGTGGTCTGCTCCCTGTATATAAGGAGAAGCCTTGGGAATGGTCTCTACCTTATGGCACCTTGAAACCTGCATGTAACCGTGTCATTGTTTAGCAGCCTTCCGTGTGTGCTCTGCGGACTTTGGGACTTACTAATTAGTGACTTACACTAATTCAATGGACTTGAATTAGTGGCCTACCATGTGACTTGGTAATGTTGGGACTATGCCATTTTACTAGTCAGCCTTTGGCTTGGCAGCCTCAGGAGCTGGCAGCTGAGTGAAGAAAAACCTCTTGTTTCAGTGGGCCGGGAGCTGGAGGCAGAGCTGAAGCCCAAGGCTGAGGGGCTTTCACCCAGTCCCTAGAGCCTGGCCCTTTGAACTGGGACTTAAAGCCTCCAAATTGTAAGAGAATAAACTCCTGTTTGTTAAGGCCATCCCATTTGTGGTACATTCTTGTCAGAGTGGCATTAGGTAACCAGAACATGCTCTAACAGAAAATATCACAAATGGAATGGCTTGAACAAACAGGAGTTTATTCTCTTACCATTTGGGAGGCTAAAATTTCAAAGTTCAAAGTGCCAGGCTGTAGGGGCTGGGTGAAAGCCCCTCAGCGTTGGGTTTCAGCTCTGCCTCTTGCTCCCGGCCCACTGAAGCTGGGGGCTTTCTTCACTCAGATAGCTATTGGCTGCTGAGGCTGACAAATCCAAGGTCAACAAGTAAAAAGGCACAGTCCCGATATTACCAAACCACATGGCAGGCTATTCACTCAAGTCCAGAGATAGTCCCAAGATTGGCAGAGCACAGGAGAGTGCTGAATGAAGACTTAGCTACATGCAGGGTCGAAGCATGCCAAAAAGTGAGAGACTTTCCTCAAAGCTGCTTCTTATATACTGGAAGCAGCCCAAATCCCTAAAGCAGCTACTCAGCTGCTCCAGTGGATTCCACTGTGGAGTTGATTGCCAGTCCCATCATGGGGAATACTGCATCCAGCTGCCCAGCCACTCAACCTGACCCAGCCAAGTTGACACACAACCTTAACTACAACAATCTGTAAAATTTCTTTTCATTATTCCTCAGTATACTAAGACAGACTATGGAGAAGGAAAAAGCCATCCACTTCTCAAATAATTGGCCAGTGAAAACCTTATGAATAGCAGTGAAACACTGTTTGATGTATTACTGGAAAACTTTATGAATAGCCCAGAAACATTGTCTGATATAGTGCCAGATGATGAGCCTCTCAGGTCAAAGGCACTCAAAATATGACTGAGGAAGAGCTGCTTCAGAATAGAGCTGACCTTAATGATGTGGATAGAATAATGCTTTCAGGGCCTCCGTTTGTTAATGTGACATATTTCAAGATGAGAAGAAACATCTGCAAACATCCATTAATAGTCAGAATGGAATGTATGAAGTATGAAACTAGGAACATTGAAAGTCGTCAAAAATGAAATGGAACCTTAAAGATCGATATCCTAGGCATTAAACCAAAAATACAAACTCATTGTCGAGTTGATTGTCCTATCACTGACAGCATTGTACTTCAGAATAGTTCTTTTTTTCTTTTTATTTATTGTGATTTGGGTGAAGATTTACAGAGCAAATTCACTTTCCATACAGCAGTTCACATATACTTTGTCTCATGTCATTGACCAC
>NW_006921664.1:10972352-10982336 GCF_000298275.1 Orycteropus afer afer | reverse complement strand
TGGGGAATGTCCCTTCTATTCCTATTTTGCTGAGAGTTTTGATCAGGAATGGGTGTTGGATTTTATCAAATGCCTTTTCTGCATCAATTGATATGATGATGTGGTTCTTCTCCTTTGTTTTATTTACGTCGTGGATGATGTTGATTGTTTTTCTAATGTGGAACCATCCCTGCATACCTGGTATGAACCCCACTTGGTCATGATGAATGATTTTCTTGATACTTCTGGGTAGTTCTTGATAGAACTATCTGTCTATCTAGATAGTTCAATGAGTTGGACTGACACGGTGGCAGCAGCAATGGGCTCAAGTATAGCAAGAATCATGGAGGTGGCTCAGGACCAGGCGGTGTTTTGTTCTGCTGTGCATAGAGTTGCTATGAGTAGGAGATGACTCAATGACATCTAAAAGCAACAGTCACTCTTATGCATGTGAGAGCTGGTCACTGAATAAGGAAGACTGAAGAAGAGTTGATGCTTTTGATTTGTGGTGTTGGTGAAGAATACTAAGAGTACCATGGACTGCTACAAGAACGAACAAACTTGTCCTGGAAGAATTCCAGCCAGAATGCTCCTTGGAGGTAAGAATGGCCAGACTTCGTCTCACCTACTTTGGTCATATTGTCAGAAGGGACCATTCTCTGCCGAAGGATATCATGCTTGGTAAAGTGGAGGGTCAAGGATAAAGAAGAGGACACTCAAAGAGATGGATTGACACAGTGGCTGCAACGATGGGCTCAGGTGCAGCAGGGATCATGAGGCTGGCACAAGATCGGACAGTGTTTCTGTTGTACATAAGGTTGCTATGATTTGGAGATGACTTGATGGCACCTAACAACAATACTTTTGTTGCATCTCAGTATTGCTTAACATACAAATGCATTTACTTTTTCTGGCCAGGGACATATGCTTAGTATTATAATTCAGACATTTCACAATGGTATACAATTGTATAGTAGAACTTCCCCATAGAGTTTTCTAGACTGTAATCTTTATGAGAAGGAGCCTTGATGGTGCAGTGGTTAAAGTACTTGACTGCTTACAAAAAAGTAGTTGTTTTGACCCCACTGGGCACTCTGTGGGAGAAAAGACTTGGCAATGTGCTCTCAGAAAGATTACAGTCTAGGAAGTCCTATGGGACAGTTCTACTCTATCTTACAGAGTTATGATGATTAGGAATTGACTTGATGGCATGTAACAACAATAATCTTTTTGTGAGTAGATTGCTGTGTCTTTCTCCAGTAAAGCTGCTGAGTGGGTTTGAACCACCAACATTCTGGTTAATAGCAGAGTGCTTAATAATTGTACCACTAGGGCTCCTTGCTATATAATCAATCAACCAATTCTGTTCCTCTTTGTAATGGAGATTGAGCGGTCTAATTTCAAAACTCATTGAGGTAGCAAAACATATTATTCATAGTTTTGATCTTTGACCAATGTATGGCTTGTTGATATTCATGAAAATATTTTGTAACAGTGGTTATATATGGTAAGGAGTGCCAAAAATTTAGTAATTATTTATAGAATCAGGGTAAGTAGATGTATGAACTAAGGTAAGGTACTTCATTTCTCAAAACCTCATTTTCCCCAATAGTAAAACAGGATAATAAAATTTAGCTGAGGGGTTATCTGTGCGGTTTAAAGAACTCATACATGGCACCAATACAGGGAATAGAACAGTAAGTAGTGTGTGCATGGTAACTACTACTACTGCTACTACTACTAACTGTATGCTGTTGAGTTCATTCCAACTCATAATGACTTCATGTATGTCAGAGTAGAAGTGTACTCCATACAATTTTCAATGTCTATGATGTTTTCAAAAAAGATTATAAGACCTATCTTTTGAAGGCATCTCTGGGTAGATTTGAGCCACCAACTATTTTTTTTTCTTTCTTTCAAAAATTTTTTTTTATTGTGTTTGAGGTGAAAGTTTACACAACAAATTGATTTTGTATTCAACAATTGTGGCACATTTTGTTTCATGACTGATGACAATATAACAACACTCTTACCACTCCCTCCCTGTGTTTCCATTTGTCCACTTCAATTTGTCCTTTTTTTCTATCCCTTCCTGCCTTCTGAGCTTTATCACTTGGGCAAATGCTGCACTTTTGATCGTGCATCGTTGATTATTCTAAGGAGTGCTTACCTCCCTGGTGTTATCATTCACCCTATGTTGTTGTTGTTAGGTGCCATCGGGTCATCTCCTATTCATAGAGACCCTGTGTACAACAGAACAAAACACTGCCCAGTCCTGTGCCAGCCTCATGATTCTTGCTATTCCTGAGCCCATTGTTGCAGCAACTGTGTCAATCTATCTTCTTGAGGGCCTTCCCCTTTTTTGTTGACCCTCCACTTTACCAAGCACAATATCCTTCTGCAAGGAATGGCCCCTTCTGACAATATGACCAAAGTGGGTGAGGTGAAGTCTTGCCATTCTCACTTCCCAGGAGCATTCTGGCTGCACTTCGTCCAGGACAGATTTGTTTGTTCTGGTAGCAGTCTGTGGTACTCTTAGTATTCTTTGCCAACACCACAACTCAAAAGCATCAACTCTTCTTTGGTCTTCCTTATTCATTGTCCAGCTCTCACATGCATATGAGGCAATTGAAAATACCTTGGCTTGGGACAGGCACACCTTAGTCTTCAAGGAGACATCGTCTTTGCTCTTTAGCACTTGAAAAAGGTCTTTTGCAGCAGATTTGCCCAATGCAATACGTCTTTTGATGACTTAACTGCTGCTTGCATTGGTGTGGATTGCAGAACCTAGTAATATGAAGTCTTTGACAACTTCAGTCTTTTCTCCATTTGTTGTGATACTGCTTATTGGTCCAGTTGTGAGGATTTTTGTTTTCTTTATATTGATTTGTAATCCATACTGCAGACTGTAGTCTTCAACCTTCATCAGCAAGTTCTTCAAATCCTCCTCACTTTCAGCAAGCAAAGTTGTGTCATCTGTGTATCGCAGGTTGTTAGTGAGTCTTCCTCCAATCCTGATGCCATGTTCTTCTTCATATAATTCATATTCTTGGATTTTTTGCTCAGCAAACAGATTGAATAAGTTTGATGGAAGCATACAGTCCTGACACACTCCCTTCCTGATTTTAAACCATGCAATGTCCCCTTGTTCTGTTTGAACAACAGCCTCCTGGTCTATATACAGGTTCCTCATGAGTACAGTTAAGTGTTCTGGAATCCCCATTCTTGTCAATGTTATCCAGAATTTGCCATGATCCACACAATCAAATGCTTTTGCATACTCAATAAAACAAAAGTAAACATCTTTCTGGTATTTGCTTTGAGCCAAGATCCATCTGACATCAGCAGTGATATCCCTTATTCTATGTCCTCTTTTGAATCCAGCTTGCATTTCTGGACGTTCTCTGTCAATATACTCCTGCAACCATTTTTTAATTATCTTCAGTAAGTTTTTACTTGTATGTGATATTAATGACATTGTTCGATAATTTCCACATTCTGTGTGATCACCTTTCTTTGGAGTGGGTACAAATATGGATCTTTTCCAGTCACTTGAACAGGTAGCTGTCTTCCAGATCTCTTCGCATAGCTGAGTGAGTGCCTCCAGCACAATATCCGTTTGTTGAAACATCTCAGTGGGTATTCTGTCAATTCCAAGACCCTTGTTTTTTGCAAATTCCTTCAGTGCAGCTTCAACGTCTTTCTTCAATAGCATTTACTCTTGATCATATGCCAGCTTCTGAAATGTATGAACATTGACTAATTCTTTTTGGTACAGAGACTGTGTATTCCTTCCATCTTCTTTTGATGTTTCCTACATCATTCAATATATTGCCCATAGAAGCTTTCAGTATTACAACTCATGGCTTAATTTTTTTCCTCAGTTCTTTCAGCTTAAGAAGTGCCGAGCATGTTCTTCTCTTTTGGTTTCCTAACTCCAGGTCTTTACACATTTCATTATAATAATTGATTTTGTCTTTTTGAGCTGCTCTTGGAAATCTTCTGTTTTGATCTTTTATCCTGTAATTTTTTTTCCATTTGTGTTAGCTACTCTCAGTTCAAGGACAAATTTCAGAGTCTTTTCTGACATCCATTTTGTTTTTTTTCTTCCTTTCCTGTCTTTTTAATGACCTTTTGCTTTCTTCATGGATGATGTTCTTGATGTCATCCCAGAATTCCTCTGGTTTTCGTTCATTGGTGTTCAGTACATCAAATCTATTCTTTAGATGGTCTCTAAATTCAGGGGGGATATAATCAAGGTCCTATTTTGGCTCTTGTGGACTTGTTTTAACTGTTCAACTTCACTTGAACTGCATATGAGCAATTGATGGTCTGTTTCACAGTCAGGTCCTGGCCTTATTTTGGCTGAAGATACTGAGCTTTTTCATCACCTCTTGCCACAGATGTAGGCAGTTTGATTCCTGTGTACTTCATCTGGTGAAGTCCATGTGTATAGTGGCTGTTTTTGTTGTTGAAAACAAGTTATTTGCGATAAGTAAGTTGTTGGTCTTGTGAAGTTCTATTGTGCTATCTCCAGCATTATTTATATCACCAAGTCCATATTTTCCAACTGCCGATGATTGTTTGTTTTGAACTTTCACATTCCAGTCACCAGTGATAATCAACACATCTTGATTATATATTCAGTCAGTTTCAGACTGCAGAATTTGGTAAAAATCTTCAATTTCCTCATCTTTGGCTTAGGTGGTTGGTGTGTAAATATGAATAATAGTAATATTAGTTGCTTTCCTTGTAGGCATATGGATATTATCTTATCACTGACAGCATTGTACTTCAGGATAGATCTTGAAACATTTTTTGTGATAATGAATGACACACCATTCCTCTTCAGTTTGTTATTCCCACCATAGCAGATCATATGATTGTCTAATTCAAAATGGCCAAAACCAGTCCATTTCAGCTCAGTAATGCCTAGGATATTTATCTTTTTGTGTTCCATTTCATTTTTGACAACTTTGAATTTTGTTAGATTCATACTTTGTACATTCCATCTTCCGATTATTAATGGGCGTTTGTAGCTGTTTCTCTTCATTTTGAGTTGTACCACATCAGCAAATGGAGGTCCTGAAAGCTTTACTTTATCCATATCATTAAGGTTGGCTCTACTCTGAGGAGGCAGCTCTTTCCCAGTTGTAATTTGGGTGCCTTCCAACCTGCGGGGCAGATCTTCTGGCACTATATCAGACAATGTTTTAGGGCTGTTCATAATGTTTTCCAGTAATATGTCAGACAGTGTTTCACTGCTGTTCATAAGGTTTTCACTGGCCAATTCTTTGAGAAGTGGATGGCTTCTTCCTTCTTCTGAGTCTGTCTTAGTTTGGAAGCTCTGCTGAAACCTTTCCACCATGGGTGACCCTGCTGGCATTTGAAACACTGGTGGCATAGCCTCTAGTCTCATGTTGTTGTTATGTGCTGTCGAGTCGGACCCGACTCATAGCAACCCTTCCTTGGGTTGCCGAGGCAGTATCACTATGGAAGTAGATTGCCCAACCTTCCTTCCAAGGAGTGGCTGGTGGGTTTGAACCGTCAGGCTTCTGGTTAGCAGTCAAATGCCTTAGGCCATTCCAGACTGCTCTGCTCGCTTCCTGGTCTCCCTTAGTTGTTCCAAACTGCTGCCAGCTCGCTTCCTGGTCTCCCTTAATGTTCTCCCTATAGGACTGTCTGTTGTTTGGCTGAAAGTTGAGCCACTGAGATTAATTCAATTCCAGGCTTAAAGGTGACTAAGGGCCTTAGTCTCAGGGATCCCATTATTCTCTATCAGTGCAGTAATCCTGGTTATTTTTATGATTTTGTATTTTGTTCCAGTTTTCTTCCACTTTATCCAAAGTCTTCTGTTGTGATTGATCCCTTTCAGAGTAGATTGTAGTAGTAGCCAGGCACTATCTAGTTCTTCTGGTCTCAGGGTCATGGAGGCTGATGTTTACATTGTCCATTAGCCCTATGGACTAATTTTTCATATGCATCTTTGATTTTCTTCACTGATCTTTGCTTTGGAACCAGAGAGTGGGGTGGTGGATACCAATATTACCACCTTAGACAGCTGCTCACAAGCTTTTAAGACCCTACTTGCTGCTTACCAAGGTAGGATGTAGGACATTGTCTTTATGGAGTATATTATGTCATTTGACCTTGATACCAGACTATGACACTGAGCCCCCAGGCCCAATGACCCATTCCCTCAAGATGTTTGATTATGGCTGAACTACCAGTACTTTGATTAGTAGCTTAGTTAGTATTAGCTCAACTGTTTGTTTTATCCAGGGACTCCTACTCCTATTCCTATTATTTTAAAACTCTAAATTATCTCTAGGAGCTCTGGTGGCATAGTGCCTAAGGCACTTGACTGCTAACCAGAAGGCTGGTGGTTCAAACCCACCAGCCACTCCTCGGAAGTAAGGTTGGGCAATCCTACTTCCGTAGTGATACTGCCTCGGAAACCCAAGGAGGGGTTGCTATGAGTCAGGGCTGACTCGATGGCACATAACAACAACAACAACAACAACCACAAATTATCTCTATTAGTTGATCTTATGTAGTCCTTGGGTAAATGTTATTTTAGATCAGATAGCAGGTTTGGAGAATAGTGTCTTGCTGTATTGAATGCTATATGAATCTCATTATAATCTTGCTGAGGTTAGTTTTAATTTTAAGTGTAGAAAGGTACCTATTTTGCAGATTGAATGCTCTGTTGGAGAGAGAGAGAGAGAAAGAGAGAGAGAAAGAAGGCCTAAATGAAGTATGGCAGTGATAATCTAAGTTGTAAAGCATATGTCAAAAGGAGAAGTCCTATTAACCATAGGATTGTGAGAATGCTTCTTTCAAAGTAATTGAAAAATTTTTCACAAGGCCTATAGAGAAAGTTGGGTGAAAGCCATAAGAATGTCAAATTTTAGCTCATTGCTGAATGTATCTCATTTAATT
This sequence comes from Orycteropus afer afer, assembly GCF_000298275.1. NCBI lineage: Eukaryota > Metazoa > Chordata > Mammalia > Tubulidentata > Orycteropodidae > Orycteropus > Orycteropus afer. The sequence goes on along the minus strand of NW_006921664.1, from coordinate 10,975,415 downwards.
CTCACAGTGGAAGGAAGAGATATGATAGATATGATATCCATAAAACACAGAAAAATAACAAAACAAAAAAAAACCCACAAAAATTCAGACAGTATATAACCACTTCTCCCCAAAAAACCCCAGTTCAAAACAACTACAACAACAAACACTTATTAGAGAACTAGCTCTTGAATTTATTTCTGAATTAATCCTATAAAAGTGACTGAGAATAATTTTCAGAAGAGAGTATAAACTCTCCTGTTTAGATGAAGGAGAATTAGTTTGAGGAACTGAAATTTTGGCCAAGTCATATAACCTTTATGAGCCTCAGTTTTCTCATCTAAAGTAAGAATTTTTATCTCATATCTATCTAGCTCTAATATTCCTGAATGCAATTTTAGATATAAAAATGAAATACACATATTTTAAAATGTATTACTTTTTAAATATTTTATTGTGGAAATTTAAAATATATGTAAAAGTGCAGAGAATAGTATATTGAATCTCCATATACATATTACCCAGCTAAACAATGATTCATTCATTACTAATCTTATTTTGTCTTCAACCCCACCTATTCTCCCTACCTTTAATTATTTTAATGCAAATCTCAGATGTCATATCAATTCCATCTCCGAATACTTCAGAATATATCTAAAATGAAAAAGATTCTTTTTAAAGCATAACACTTAATACCATTGTTGTTATATGCCATCGAGTCAGTTCCGACTCATAGAGACCCCTCTTTGGGTTGTTGAGGCAGTATCACTATGGAAGTAGATTGCCCAACCTTCCTTCTGAGGAATGGCTGATGGGTTTGAACCGTCAGCCTTCTGGTTAGCAGTCAAGTGCCTTAGGCACTGTGCTACCAGAGCTCCTCCTAATACCATTAGACACATGAAAAATAATAATTACTTTGACATCATTAAATATGCAGTTGCTTTTCAGATTTTCCCAATTCTCTCTCTTTTTTTTTTTTTTGCTGTTTGTTAATTTGAATTGAGATCCAATAAAGTAATATTTAAGTCTTTTTAATTTATGGTTCCTCCTCAATCTCTTTTGTCTTGAAATTTATTTGTTTAAAAAATAGTTCATTTAAACTGTTGAATTGTTCATAGAACAAGTTTTGCTGATTACATTCCCATGGTGTTTTTAAACATTTTTTAGGTTGTTGTTATTTATTAATTGACAGATCTAAAAATCTGTATACTAAAAATCTGGTTTGATATTTTGGCAAGAATACTTTGTAGAAGGGGGTGTGTGCTTCCATTAGAAGGCAAATAATGCCTGACTATCTCTCTTTTTGTAATGTTAACAGGCTTTTATGATTTCCAAGTTCTTTTAATTCATCTGGGATTACAAAATGATGGTATTCTAATTCTACTATTCCTTCTTTATATATTGGTTGGAAAACGTCTATAAAGAGAATCTTCCTCTCATCCACTATTTGATTATCCCAATTCTTTTCCTTTATTTACAAATTGTTATAATGATGCATTTATTCCCTACTTTCATCCAAAGGTGGCTGATGAAGTGGTATATATATGTGTGTGTGTGTGTGTGTGTACATATATATATATATACACACACACATATATGTACACACACACACACACACATATATATATATATATATATATATATAACAGAATTTAACATATTTGATGTATTTCAATCCATTGCAGTTATTATCCTTGTTGATGCTCAAATTGTCTCCTTTCGGCAGTGGGAGCAAAGTTCAAGTTTATTTCTGCATTCTTTTGATATGAAACCAATAGCCTTGGATAGCTTCCTTGTTTTCTCTATAAGACATTCCAGGCTCATTTTATATATTTCCTGTCCCATCCTGGAATCAGCTATTTCTCCAAGGAATCTTAGTGTTTTTAAGTGGGGAAAAAATTTAGAGTGGTTAGAGTCCACTAGGGACTCTGAGGATGCCTGTTACTACTGGATTTGACATTGTTCTAGGCCTTTTCAGTGTACAGAACTTGTAAATAAATATTTTAAAAAATGTAAATGGCATCATGAATTCATCATATATAAATTTAATTCAGAAACATTTTACATACCAGGAAGTGAAAGTTCAGACATTTTGAAGAATTGCATTATTTATTGTGAAACATTTTGTCTTCTGTTCTCCTTTCAGGTAAGTGGTCTGTTATAAGTGTTTCTGTAGGTGCTGGAATAGTAGTAGTATTAGCTATCTAGCTAATACTTATGATATTAATTTTAAACATATTCTTGCTTTGTTTTTAAATTCATTACCAGGATAGGTCTTAATCCTCTTGGAAGCCTTCTTTCATGCCCTTGATAGCTTCTCATTGACTAGGTCTATATCCTGAAAAGGAGCATGCTTACCTGACTGTGCTAGTTAAGTTTGTGTGTCAACTTCTCTGGGCCTGGTTGAGTGGCTGAGTAGCTGGATGTAGTTTTTCCCCATGGTGAAGTTGGTAATTAACTCCATGGGGCAATCTATTGGAGCAGCTGAGTGGCTGCTTTAGGGATGTGGTCTGCTTCCCATATATAAGCAGCAGCTTTGGGAATGGTCTGTAGCTGATGGCATGCTTGAACCCTGCATGTAGCAGAGTCCTTGTTCAACAGCCTGCCATGCTCTACCAAGCTTGGGACTTTCAATGGACTTGAATCAATGGCCTGCCGTGTGGTTTGCTAATATTAATTGGGACTGTGCCTTCTTACTTGTCAACCTTGGGTTTGTCAGCCTCAGCAACTAGCAGCTGCCTGAGTGGAGAGATGCCTCTAGCTTCAGGGGGCTGGCAGCAAGAGGCAGAGCTGAAGCCCGGCGTCGAGGGGCTTTCAGTCCTTAGAGCCTGGCACCTGGAACTTGGACTTTTAGCCTCCAAAAGTTTATGAGAATAAATTCCTGTTTGTTAAAGCCATCTCATTTGTGGTTTATTCTTGTCAGAGTGGCCCTAGGTAACCAGAACACTGACAAATGGGGATGGAAATCACAAATAAAATGGCATATTTGTTGTTGTTGTTGTTATGTGCCGTCGAGTCAGCCCTGACTCATAGCGACCCCTCCTTGGGTTTCCGAGGCAGTATCACTACGGAAGTAGGATTGCC
>NW_006921664.1:10960235-10972252 GCF_000298275.1 Orycteropus afer afer | reverse complement strand
CACTATGCTACCAGAGCTCCTAAAATGGCATATAAGGAGGGTCAAATGAGTGCATGAAAGTGCCTTGCATCTTTGGTGAACAGCTATATTACATATAAGTTTTTGGAGGAGTAGTGTAAAATAAGATGTAAGCAGTGAGTAGGCTAAATCGTATAGGACACAATGACTCCTACTAAGGAATTATTATTTTATCTTTTAGGCAGTTAAATAAGAAATTTAATAAGAAGTATTACTTGATGAGAATCACATATTTAAAGACTGTTTTAGCCATGTGAAGAATAAACTGAGATCAGGAACCAGTAGGTAAGTTAAAGCCATAAGGGCTTGGTTAGATTTGGCAGTTATTTGGCAAGTCAAATCATCAGGAATTAGTGATCAATTGGGTACAGGAAGCTGGTGAAAGAAAAGAGTTCAGGATTACTCTTAGGTTTCAAAATCATGTCAATGTATAGGTGATATTTATTTCCAAGAAACAATGAATGCAGGAGAAGGAGCAGTCTAGGCTAGTGACTTGTGAGTATGACTGATGTTTGATAATGATTTCTAATTAGGACATCTTCAGCTTGTGGTGCTCTGGCCTTTTTGGTAGAGATGCCCATGCACATGTAAACAACATATATAGAGAGATAAGGAGAGATTCTGAGCTACAGACAGCATATCTTTGTGTTTAAGGATGCAGACTTGCATTGAAATCCCAGCTCTGCAATTCCTATCTGCATGACCATAGGCAAGTTACTTAACCTTTCAAATTTTCAGTTTTTATAGTTGTAAAAAGGGACAATAGTAGCTAACTCATAGGATGGTTGTGTGAATTGAATGATACAATGGACAAAGCATAATTTATAATAATAATTTGGTCAATATTGCCATTGTTATTGAAGATATGGAGGTTATCAGTATCTTCTTGTTAGGAAGAAGGATGGGGCCATCCAATTCTGAAAAAAATTGGCCACTGAAAACCTTATGAATAGCAGTGAAATATTCAACATAATATTGGAAAACTTTTTGAATGGCAGTAAAACATTGTCTCAGATAGTGCTGGAAGATGAGTCCCCCAGGTTGGAAGGCACTCAAAATACAGTTGGGGAAGAGCTGTCTCCTCAAAGTAGAATCATCTTTAATGACATGGATGGATTAAAGCTTTCTGGAACTTCATTTGCTGATGTGGCATGGTTCAAAATGAGAAGAAACAGCTGAAAACATTAATTAATAATCAGAATGTGCAATGTATGAAATATGAATCTAGGAAAATTTGAAGTTGTAAAAAATGGAATATAACACATAAAGATCAGTATTCCAGGAAGAGGAGCTCTGGTAGCATAGTGGCTAAAGCACTTGACTGCTAACCAGAAGGCTGGCTGTTCAAACCCACCAGCCACTCCTTGGAAGGAAGATTGGGCAATCCTACTTCCGTAGTGATACTGACTCGGAAACCCAAGGAAGGGTGGCTATGAGTCGGGTCCGACTCGACGGCACATAACAACAACAACAACAATTCTAGGCATTAGTGAGCTGAAATGGACAGACGTTGGTCATTTTGAATTGGAGAGTTGTATGGGCTGCTACTCCAGAATGACAAATTGAAGAGGAATGACATCACAGTCATCATGAAAAAGAACATTTCAAGATCTATGCTGAAGTACAGTGCTGTCAGTGGTAGGATGCCTACAAGGAAGACCAGTTAATACTGCTATTATTCCAATTTATCCACCAACCACTAAAGCCAAATGTGAAGAAACTATAGATTTTTACCAACGTCTGCACTCTGAAATCAACCAAACGTGCATTCAATATGTATTGATTATTACTGATGATTGGAATGTGAAAGTTGGAAACAAAGAAGAATCACCAATATTTAGAAAATATGCCCTTGGTTATAGAAATGATGCCAGAAATCACATGACAGAATTTTGCAAGACCAATGACATTCATTGCAAACACCTTTTTTCAACAACATAAATGCCGACTATACAAGTGGACCTCTCCAGATAGACTATACAGGGATCAGACTGACTACATCTATGGAAATAGGCGATGGAGAAGCTTGGTATCTTCAGCCAAAACAAGACAGGAGCTGCCTGTGGAATAGACCATCAATTGCTCATACACAAGTTCCAGTTGAAGCTAAAGACAATTAAAACAAGTCCACAAAGCCAAAATATGACCTTGATTATATCCCACCTGAATTTAGAGACTATCTGAAGAACAGATTTAACCCACTGAACACCAACGAACAAAAACCAGACAAATTGTGGGATGACATCAAGGACATCATAAATGAAGAAAGCAGAAGGTCATTAAAAGACAGGAGGAAGAAAAGACCAAAATGGATGTCAGAAGAGACTCTGAAACTTGCTCTTGAATGGAGAATAGCTAAAGCAAATGGAAGAAATGACAAGATAAAAGAGCTGACCAGAAGATTTCAAAGAGCATCTCAATAACCTAAAGTTATTATGAAATGGGCAAAGATCTGGAGTTAGAAAACAAAGGGGAAGAACACACTCAGTATTTCTCAAGCTGAAAGAACTGAAGAAAAAATTTAAGCCTCAAGTTGTAATACTGAAAGATTCTATGAGCAATATATTGAATGATGCAGGAAACATCAAAAGAAAATGGAAATAATACACAGAGTCACTGTACATAAAAGAATTGGTCAATGTTTTATCTGTTTCATGAGGTGGAATGTGATCAGGAACCAATGGTATTGAAGGAAGAACTGAAAGCTGCATTGACGAATGTGGTAGTTCGGTTTGTGTGTCAACTTGGTTGGGCCTGGTTGAGTGGCTGGGCAGCTGGTGGTAGTTAATCCCCACGAGGAGACTGGCAATCAGCTCCATGGTGGGATCTACCACAAGCAGCTGGGTAGCTGCCTTTGGGTATTTGGTCTGCTTCCTGTATATAAGGAGAAGCCTTTGGGTATGGTCTCTAGCTTTTGGCACACTTGGACCCTGCATGTAGCCGTGTTGTTGCTCAGCAGCCTGCTATGCTCTGCCGACCTTGGGACTTACGGTGGACTTAATGGCCTGCATGTGGATTGGTAACATTGGGACTGTGCCTTTTTACTTGTCAACCTTGGGGCTTCTCAGCCTCAGCAGCCAACAGCTGTCTGAGTAAAGAAACGCTTCTAGCTCCAGTGGGCTGGGAGCAGGAGGCAGAGCTGGACCCCAAGGTTGAGGGGCTTTCACCCAGCCCCTACAGCCTGGCACTTTGAACTTGGACTAAAAGCCTCCAAATTGTAAGAATAAACTCCTGTTTGTTAAGGCCATCCCATTTGTGGTATATTCCTTTCAGAGCAGCACTAGGTAACCAGAACAAAGAATATTTGTGAAAAATGAGGAATTGACAGAATACCCATTGAGTTATTTCAGCAAATGGATGAGTGGCTCATCTACTGGTATTATTCAGACAATGTTTCAGGGCTATTTATAGGGTTTTCTGGCAACATAACAGTGTTTCACTGCTATTCATAAGGTTTTTACTGGCCAAATCTTTGAGAAGTGGATGACCCCTTCCTTCTTTCCAGTCTGTCTTAGTCTGGAAGCCTCACTGAAACCTGTCAACCATGGATGACCCTTCAGGTATTTGAACTTTGGGTAGCATGGCCTCCAACTTCACAGCAACATACAAGCCACCACAGTATGACAAACTGACAGACAGGTGGTGCAGAAATATATTTAGTTGTGTTTTGTTGACTATGTAAAGGCATTCAACTGTGGGGACCATAACAAATGATGGATGAAATCCTGAAGAATGAGAATTCCAGAACACTTAATTGTGCTTGTGAGGAACCTGTACAGAGACCAAGAGGCAGTTGTTAGAACAAAATGATACTGCCTGGTTTAAAATCAGGAAAGATGTGCACCATGGTTGTATCATTTTACCATATTATTCCATTTGTATGCTGAGAAAATAATCTGGGAAGCTAGATTATATGAAGAAGAAAGTGACATCAGTATTGAAGGAAGACTCATTAAGGAAATGCGATATGCAGATGACACAACCTTGCTTGGTGAAAGTGAAGAGGACTTAAGCACTTACTCATGAAGAGGAAAGAGTACAGCCTTCAGTATGAATTACATCTCAAGATAAAGAAAACAAAAATCGTCACTATTGGACAAATAAGCAACATCATGATCTCAAAGAAACCAGACTCACTGCCATCAAGTTGATTCCACCTCACAGTGACCCCCATTGGGTTTTCAACACTGTAAATCATTACAGAAGCAGACTGCCTTACCTTTCTTCTATGGGGTGTCTGGTGTGTTTGAACCATCGGCCTTTTGGTTAGCAGCCAAATGTCTTAACAACTATACCACTAGAGCTCCTTAACATCATGATAAATGGAGAAAATATTGAAGTTGTCAAGGATTTCATTTTAATTGGGTCCGCAATCCGTGGAATTAGCAAACATGAAAACAAATGACGTATTGCATTGGGCAAATCTGCCACAAAAGAGCTCTTTAAAGTTGTAAGAAGCAGTGATATCACTTTAAGGATTGAAGTGTGCCTGACCCCAGCCATGGTATTTTCAATTGTGTCATATACTTTCAAAGCTGGATAAGGAAGACCAAGGAAGAATTGATTCCTTTGACTCATGGTGTTGGTGAAGGGTATTGAATATGTCATGGACTTCCAGATAAATGAACAAATCTCTCTTGGAAGAATTACAGTCAGAATGCTCCTTAGAAACAATGATGGTGAAACTTTGTCTCATGTTCTTTGAATGTGTTATCAGGAGGGACCAGTCCCTGGAGAAGGACATCATGCTTGGTGAAGTAGAGGGTCAGAGAAAGAGAAAACCCTCAATGAGATGGATTGGCATAGTGGCTGCAATAAGGAGCTCAAGCATAGCAATGATTATGAAGATGACTCAGGACCAGGTAGTGTTTTGTTCACTTGTGCATGACATCTCTGTGAGTCAGAACTAACTCAGCGGCACCTACCAACAACACTACGGAGAGCTCTTAACCAGACCCTAACAAGAAGTGCATGAATGGCGTTCTGAGGCTCACAACATTTTGAATGTATCAGCATATGTTCAATTTATTTCTCCTAGGAAGAGCTCATAGTTTCTCACTAGTTTGTGAAAGGGATCTGAGCCCTCCAAAAAGTTAAGCAATGATAGAGTGTTTAGCACTATGGCAAGTGTCATAGGAGTTACAGGAAAAAAAAAAAAAAAAGCACCAATAGTAGCTCTACCATCTGAAAACTCAGAAGATAATGAAAGAAGATAAACACAAAGTTAGATACAATTAAAGGAGAAAACCGAACTAAACATGGGGTGAGAAGACAAGATCATCTGTATTCTGGGCAAAAATATTTTCCCTTTAGCTTACTTTCCCACATAATTTTACTTAAAAAACAAACAAAACCAAACTCACTGCCATTGAGTCGATTCTGACTCATAGTGACCCCCTTTCGGTTTCCAAGGTGGTAAATCTTTACAGAAGTAAGTTGCCCACTCTTCCTTCCATGGAGTTGCTGGTGGGTTTGAACTGCCAACCTTCTGATTAGCAGCCTTAGTCACTAAGCCACCAGAACTTCTTAATTTTACTTTGTGGTGGTTGTTACGTTTGCCATCAAGTTGGATCCGACTCTTAGCGACCCCCTTCTTGGGTTTCCGAGGCAGTATCACTAAGGAGGTAGATTGCCCAACCTTCCTTCGAGGAGTGGCTGGTGGGTTTGAACTGCCAGCTTTCTGGTTAGCAGTTGAGTGCCTTAGGCTTATAGGGCTGGAAATGCAACAGATTTGCTTTATGGTCAGTATTTATATAAGCCACAAGATGGCGAGGTTGTTCCTTAAAATGAATGTGTGTGTGTGGTGTGTGTGTGTGTGTGCACGCGCACGCACGTGGTTTTCCTGTTTTATTTTCCATGACTTCCTTCAGTTTCCTTACTCCTTTACATGCATACAGAATTGATATGCTTACATTTTTCCTCTTTAATTGGTATTTTGATCATAGTTGTTTTTAGAATTCGATCTGGACTGCATGCTTACCAATTTTTCAGGTGTTTATTAAATGATCAATGAATAATTCCAATCTGCCCTTTACCAACAGAATAATCTTTGCAAAATGGCATTTTAATAATGATAGTTCCTGATTTTTAAACGTTCCATTTATTTATTGTCATAAATATTTGTTGATAGTACTGATAATCAGTATTCAGATAGTCTGGGAAATATAAAGTGAAAGAGGAGAAATAATTTTTGATTCATATTATAGAAATGTGTGTATTGTTTTTATTGTCAGTTTCTTCTCTAAAATGAACAAATGCCAGATTCCAAGTACAAAAACTCTTTTGGATTTTTGTGGATTATTAAACAATATTTAAGTACAATGATTACAATATCTGTTCACATAATTTCAACATACCTCACAGCAGTTTTCTTTTTATTATTATCTATATTTTCTGAAAAAAGTAAGCTAATATATTATTAGCATATTGATTAATGCTGATTTATTAACTATGTCTATTGAATTGTCAGTGTAAAATGCACTGTGCTTGTGCTATCTTATCAAATAGACTCCTCATAAGAAATCTATAAGTTGAATATGAATATTGGCCTTTTACAAATGAAGTCATTGAGGGTCAGAGAGATAAGTGAGTTCTTGAAGATATAGAAGTTGGCAGAGTGTAATTTGAATCTCATTTTTCTTAATCCTGAAACACATCCTGTTATTCATTGTGCCATTCTACCTCCAAAGAGAGTAACTACTATATTTCTATTTCTCCTTAATAGAAGCACTTGGAAATTGTAATTTAAAGTAATTAATATATTTGTGCCTCTTCTTTGGTGTAGGCTGAACAAAAAGGGAATTTGTATGAGAAGGCAACTATTATGGCACACTTTGATTTAGCAAGCTGTTGGTTGATTTTTCTAAGCACTTTTTAATGCAGCCCTTACTTGGAAGACTCCATTTAGAGTTGTGTGGATGGTGTGGGGCTTCAAATTATCCTGTTGGAGGGATTTGGGCCCTGGCCAGAATCCTAAGAGCACTGTACTTGATTTTCCCAATCTGTAGCCAGTTAAATCTTAATTCCTCCCCTTGACTTCCTGTGGTGTCTCATGGGCCACAGAGTGTTTCTTCCTTAGGGTGGCAGCTTCTCTGCTCCAGGAGACCTGTTTGATATTGGAGTTTAAACCTGTGGTTTAAAACCATGGTGTTGAAGACCAAGATCCCTGGTCTAGGATGCCCTTTTCAGCAGCAAACTTGCTGCTCTGGAGTATAAATTCATTCTCTAAAGTTTGGTATTAATTTCCATATTTCTGCATGGAGAATGTTGAATTGTACTTTATCTCCCTTTATGTTCTTTTCATGTCCCATTATTATTTTTCTAAGATTAAAAAAAAATTCAGAATTTACAAGTTTTGTTTTTGAAATTGGAAGACAAACATAGCAGAGGCTGGGACTTTGTATAATTGGCTTTTACCTGAATCAAGACACTTTGGGGGTATTTCATAGTTTTAGGGGTCCGTCGGTGGCACATGGTCCCTGGCTAGCACAAATGGTTACGTGCTTGGCTACTATTTGAAAGATTTGCTGTTCAAATCCACCCAGAGGCCTGGTGCTCTACTAAAGATCATAGCCATATTGAAAACCCTTCAGAATGCAATTCTACTCTGAACACATGAGGTCACCTTGTGTTAGAATCAAGTCAATAACTAACTCAACTCACTGCCGTTGAGTCGGACTGTTTTTGTTTGTTTTCATGATTTTACTTTTTCTTCATGTTGTGTTGTTGTTGTTGTTATGTGTTGTCAAGTTGGACCCGACTCATAGTGACCCTTCCTTGGGATAGTTTTAATAGAAAAGTAATTATAGAAGAAATAGGATTGACCATGAATTACTGAAGCTGGTTGTTGAGTTTATTATAGCATTCTATTTTTATTTATGATTAAAATTTTCCATAGGAAAATATAAGAGAGAAAGTGTAACTCTTTTTCTGTCAATAATGAGAAATATCCTTTAATCTTAAACTATTTTAACTTCTTAATTATAAAGTAATAGTTTTATCTGGGGATTTTGTGGTCTGACAAAGACCATATTCAGTAGCAAATGTTTTTAGGTAGGTTAACTGACAATTTCTTTATTTGTTAATTATTTATGGATTATTTGCTTGTTTTGAAAAAAATAATTTTATATGACAATTATTCATTTATTCATTCATTCAATAAATACTATTGAACACTTAGTCTGTGCTGGGCACTGTTCTAGAAGCTGAGGATACAGCAATGAATCTAAGAGAAAACAAAAACTCTGGAGCATGCATTTTAGTGGGGAGAAGACAGGAAGTAAGTCAATAAACAATAAATTGTTATATATCTTGTGGTGCTAAGAGCGATGAAAACAAATGCAACAGGGTAAAAGTTAGTCAGAGAAGGTCTCCCTTGTAAGGAGGCATTTAAGTAGAGTCTTGAAAGATGACAGAGTGAGGCATATGGATACAAAGAGTGAGGAGAGAGAGCTTTCCAAGTGGAAGGAGAACCAAGTGTAAAGTCCCTGAGGCAGCCTTTTCCTTATCTTTATAAAGCAAGATATTCAAGGAATTTCAGCAAATAGCTGGTGGGTAAAGAAAGCTCTTCTACAAATAAGGCTACCCTTTCAGAGAGTCTCTCTGGTTGATATATGAGATTTAAAGACAGATTCATGTAGCTCTTAACATAACCTTAATTCATTAATAAGTACCAGGACTGAGGAAAGCAGGAAAAATTATTTCTTGTGATTTCTTCTGCATCTTGGTGATGACAAACAAACAAATGACATTTCCTATCCATATGCTTAACACTGCACTATTAGGAAATGTAATAGTTTTATTTATGTACAGTTTTTTTTTTAGCATCATTTATATTTTTTCTAGGAGCTCTGGTAGCATAGTGCCTAAGACACTTGACTGCTAACCAGAAGGCTGGTGGTTCAAACCCACCAGCCACTCCTCAGAAGGAAGGTTGGGCAAACTACTTCTGTAGTGATACCACCTTGGAAACCCAAGGAGGGGTCGCTGTGAGTCAGGTCCGACTCAATGGCACATAACAACAATATATTTTCTCTGTATATTTGAGAAAATATATAAATAGAAATAAGGGAGACATTGCTTATTTTTTAATTGCTTAATTATTTAAATTGTTTTGTATGAATCAAGAGTAACGAGTGCCTGTTGATGTCCAGTGGATAAGTTAAATGAGTGAATCAAGCTGAGATGTATGTAGTGAGGAGTGGTGGAGACTGTGGCCAGTTGGAGAACTCATGCCTTGGGTAAAAGGGGGCAGCTGTTACTCAATTCTCATTGATTGTTGTCATGTGAGAATGTGGGCCTAGTTTTGAATTTATTTTCTGATTTTTCAAAGAAGATACTTATGTTTCATGCAAAAGTTCTGATTTTTATATGTTGGTAGCTGTTTTGGCTCTGACAGGAATATACCACAAATGGGATGGCTTTAACAAATGAGAGTTTATTCTCTTACAGTTTTGGAGGCTAGAAATCTGAGTTCTAAGTGGTGGGCTGTAGAGGCTGGGTGAAAGCCCCTCGACCCTGGGCTTCAGCTTTGCCTCTAGCTCCCAGCCCATGGAAGCTGGAGGCTTTCTTCACTCAGGCAGCTGCTGGCTGCTGAAGCTGACAAACCCAAGGTTGACAAATGAAAAGGCATAGTCCTGATATTACCAAACCACATGGCAGGCTATTAATTAAATTCATTGAAAGTCCTGAGATCAGCAGAGCATGGCAGGCACTGAATGAAGACTTGGCTACATGCAGAGTTCAAGTGTGCCAAAAAGCTGGAGACCTTCCTCAAAGTTGCTTTTATATACTAGAAGCAGCTCACATCCCTAAAGCAGCTACTCAGCTCTTCCAGTAGATTCCACCATGGAGTTAATGACCAGTCTCACCATGGGGAATAACTACATCTGGCTGCTCAACCACTCAACCAGGCCCAGCCAAGTTGACATACAACCTTAACTACCACGGCAAATAAATAAAAAAAAAAATTAGAAAATATTCTCTAGGCCAAACAAAACACTTAATGCAGGTGGAATCTGGCCTGTAAGTCAGGAGTGTAAAGCCATGAAGAGTAGAACCTCATAATTAATCCTTACTGCCTCCTTTCAAGGGACGGTATAGATCTAACAGGGGGAAAAAAAAAGCTGCAAGATTTCTGGATGCAATTTTTTTTTTTTTTTTTTTAAATTTGGGTGAAAGTTTACAGCAAATTCATTTTCCATTCAATAGTGCATACACATGTTGTTTCCTGGTATTGCAATCCCCATAATATAACATCTCTCTTCCCAGTTTCTCCCTGTGGTTACCTTTCCCTGTGTTCTTTATTCCTATGTGGGTACAAATGGTTATAACATAGTATTGAACAATTGTGTAGTGCTGAATGTATGTTTTCTTCTCATTGTTTTAGGGTATGGTCAGACAGGTCCCATGTCTCAGCGAGCTGGTTATGATGCTATTGCTTCTGCTGTTTCTGGTCTGATGCATATCACAGGGCCTGAGGTAGGTATTTGTCTTTGAAATATTCCTAAGTTTCTAAGTTTTCTTCTTACATATTCCAAAGATATTTCCCTCTTTACTCTCCCCTAGGCTTAAACTTAGTTAATTTTACAAAGAAATCAGTAAAAGTGAATGACTTATTTTATTAAAGTGGAAGAGTTCATAACAATACACTTGAGGCTAACTGTCAATTAAACACCAATGACAAGATCAGAAGAGTTGTGGGATGAGATCAGGGATATCATACACGAAGAAAGTAAAAGATCATTAAAAGGACAGGAAAGAAGGAAAAGATCAAAAAGAATGTCAGAAGAGACTCTGAAACTTGCTCTTGAACCTAGAGTACTACAACAAGTGGAAGAAATGATGATGTGAAAGAGAAAACAGAAGATTTAAGGGCAGCTTGAGAAGACATGGTAAAATGGAATAATGAAATGTGCATTGACCTGGAGTTAGAAAACCAAAAGGAAGAACATACTCAGCATTTCTCAAGTTGAACTGAAGAAAAAATTCAAGCCACTTTGTGTTGCAATTTTGAAAAGTTCTATGAGCGAAATACTGAACAATGCAAGAAGAGTCAAAAGAAGATGGAAGGAATACACAGATCAACAGTACCAAAAGGGATTGACCAACATTCAGTCATTTCAGGAGGTAGCATATGATCAAGAGCCAAAGGCATTGACAAAAAACAAGGCTTCATGAATTGTTGGAATACTGATTGAGAAGCGTCAGCAAATGGATGCAGTGCTGCAGACGCTTACCCATCTCTGTCAAGAAATCTGGAAGACACCTACCTGGCCAACTGATTGGAAGAGATACATATTTGTGCCTGTTCCAAAGAAAGGTGATCCAACAGAGTATGGATGTTATTGAACAATATCATTAATATCTGATGCAAGTAAATATTGCTGAAGATAATTAAAAAATAGTTGCAGCTGTATATCTACAGGGAACTGCCAGAAATTCAAGCTGGATTCAGAAGAGGATATGTAACAAGAGATATCACTACAGATGTTAGATGAATCTTGGCTGAAAGCAGAGAATGCCAGAAAAATGTTTGCCTGTGTTTTATTGACATAAAGATGTTCGACTGTGTGGATCATAACAAATTATGGAGAACATTGCAAAGAACAATCATTCCAGAACACTTAATTGTGCTCATGATGAATCTGTACATAGACTAAGAGGCAGTCATTTGAACAGAACAAGAGGATACTGCGTGGTTTAAAATCATGAAAGTTAGTCGGACTAAAGTGAGTCCCTGCAATCAAGCAGAATCAGTTCACTCACACCAAGTACTTGAGAGATGAGAAAGATAATTTGTTACCATGCACATGGTAAGGAGACAAGGGCCATACTGAAATCTGACTCCTGAGTGGGGGTTGTGGTACAGTTTTTGTAAGGTTCAAGAAATGACTCTATACATATTCATGTAAATTTCAGGAATTTGGGTGTGAATTAGCTGGAGATTGACTGAGGTTTCATTCAGTTTAAAGGGACAGTCAGTTTTTTTTTTTTTTTTT
>NW_006921664.1:10939978-10957690 GCF_000298275.1 Orycteropus afer afer | reverse complement strand
ATCCCACATGAACCTTAGGCTTTCTTCATTTTGTTTTGATTTTTTTTTCTGATTGATCCCTTTCCAAAGAAGTATTCAGGTATTTGTCTTCAATCTTATTAATTATGTCTTCCATCACATCAGTTCTACTCCTTTGCCCTTCCAATGTGTTATCTATTTCTGACAATTTAGTATTAATCTTCTGGATTTCTGTCTGTAGATTTAGAATCATTTCTAATTTTTCATTTATTTTGTCATTTTGTTCTTGTATTTTCTTCCAAAATTCCTCCAGGGTTTTTTCTGTGTATTTGGTCTGTCTCTCAATCCTTTGAAGACACCTAAATATAATTCTTCTGAATTCCTTCTCACAGAGTTCCAATGCTGCTTCTTCCTCAGGGATGTGTTCTGGGTCTGTATCCTGTTTCCTTGTTTCTACCACTTTATTCTGCTTCTTTGTGTGGACTGTGATGGTCTGTTGTCTCCAAGACATCATGGTACTGTTGTATTTAGATCTCTGTTAACTGTTTGTGAAGGCTGCCAAAGGTGATTCAGGCTTTTCTTGGTGATTTTTTATTGTTGGCTCATTGGTGGAGAAGGAGGTAGTGGCTCTTACTCAGTAAGTGAAGTTGCAGGAGGTGTGGGTGTAGTTGCGTCTTATGGGGACTGTTGCTGTCTCCCACTCAGTTAGACAAAAATTACAATTGAATACTGGTCAAAAAGCTAAAAGCACCTGCACAAAAAACATACCATGTAATTACACAGGAACAGTAACCAAAAAAAGGAAAAAGAAGAAGAAAAAACAAGAAAACTGGCAATATCTGGGGATAGGGCACTAAGAGAAAAAAGTAGAGAACGAAGATAATGAAGAAGAAAAAATTTTGAAAAATGCAAAAAGAAAAACAAGGAATGGGGTTAACCATGAAAAAAAGAAGGGAAAAATAGAAGAAAAAAAAATCCAACTAGGAACAGGGAAAATAAAAAAAGCTGAAAACTAGGACCTGGGAGGGGAAGAATAAGAGTAATAGTAAAAAGGACAAAAGTATTATTAATAATAGTTGTTTTAAAACAGACAAATACAAGCAAATGAATCACCAGTAAAAAGAAAGCAAAAAAGGAAAAATAAAAATCAGTGGAGGACAGGGCAGGGCACCGAGGCTCCATCTGAGCACACAGACTGTGATGGAGTTCTTGTGGTCCCAGAAGGTAGGTGGGAGTGGGGGATGGCTGCACCTCCATTCACCAAGAGGTTGTGGGGTATAAGAGTAACAAGAGGAATGTTGCACCTTTTCAGTCTTGCAGGTCCGGAGTGTCCTTGGGGTTGTTGGAAAGCAGAACCTCTTCTTAAGCCCCTGGAATCTCAGAGAGTGTTGTCTCTTTAAATATCCAAAATGGTCAAGCTGCTTGTAACATTCAAAATGGCAGTGTCCTCCAGACCGGCAAAAGTCCACAGCTCAGCCCACCTTTCTCTTCATCTTCTCCATTTATTCCCCAGCCACCAGAGCAGTCCTTCGTGCAGTCCCTGGCTAGCAGGGCTGATTTTTAGGTTAATTCTTAGGTCCTACCACCACTCGGGAATCTCCAAGCTGTCTGTGCCATCCTTCAGGATCGCTCTGGATTGCTGCCAGACCACAGTTCTGTCTATCTCCTTTTTTGGTATTTTCATGCAAATTCTTCTGCTAGTTGGGGTTTAGTCCACTTCTATATCTTTTCCTTCAAGGCTCAGGGGTCCACGGTTATCTTCTGTGTTTGTGTTCATTGGTTTCCCTTTTCCTTGTTGAAGAGGGTCTGTGCAGTCTTTCTGTCCAGTCTGCCATCTTACTGGAACTTGGGACAGTCAGTTTTTAATGTAGTGTGCTTATGCACCAGATGAGTTACACTGACTTCCTGTCATCAGCTTATGGGGTTTAGTGAGAGGAGGAGATGTCAGTCTCAAGCAACTTTGTTCCATTTGTTTCGCTGTGCATTTCCATGCACCAAAACAGAACTGAGCTGGTTTTAACTGATTTCAGGATGGTTGTGGCTGGGTTTCTGAAAAACAACTGAGGAAATGAATTATCATGCCTGCTTGGCTGTCTCCAATCAAGATGGGGAAATGGTTACAGAAATGATATGGTATCGGCCTTCAATTGAACTTGGCTTCAAAGTGTGTCTGTTAGTGTTGTATCTTTTTACCACACTTATTCAATCTGTATGCTGAACAAGTAGTTTGAAAAGCTGGACTGTAGGAGCAAGGTAGAATCAGTGTTGGAGGAAGACTCATTAACAGTCGACAATATGCAGATGATACAACCTTGATTGCTGAAAGTGAAGGGGACTTAAGCACTTACTGATGGAGATCAAAGACTATAGTCTTCAGTGTAGATTACATCTCAACATAAAGAAAACAAAAATTTTCACAATCGGACCAATAAAGAACATTGTAATAAAAGGAGAAAAGATTGAAATTGTTAAGGATTTCACTTTTTTTTTTTTTTTTGGATCCACAGTCAGTGCGCATGGAAGCAGAAGTCAAGAAACCAAATGTATTGCCTTGGATGAATCTGCTGCAAAGACCTCTTTGCAGTGTTAAAAAAGTAAAGATGTCACTTCGTGGACTAAAGTGTGCCTTCCCAAGCCATGATATTTTCATTCACCTCATATGCATGCAAAAACTGGCCAATGAATGAGGAAGACTGAGGAAGAATTGATGCCTTTGAGTTACTGTATTCATGAAGAATATTAAATGGATTACCAGAATAACAAACAAATCTCCCTTGGAAAATATATACTCAGAATGCTCCTTAGAAGCGAGGATGTACTTTGGACATGTTATCAGGAAGGACCAGTCCCTGGAGAAGGACATCATGTTTGGTAAAGTAGAGGGTCAGTGAAAAAGAGGAAGATCCTCAATGAGGTGGGTTGGCACAGTGGCTGCAACAGTGGGTTCAAATGTAGACACAGTTGTGAGAATAGTGTAGTGTTTTGTTCTGTGGTGTATATAGTTACTGTGATTTGGAACCAACTTGACAGCACCTAACAAGATAACAAACATCAATGTGACTCCGTGGAAAATAATATTTTGTTTAGCAAGAATCAATAGATCAGGTGATGAATAAAGTGTTAGTGTTTATATTATTCAAGGTTAATATAGATACCTTCATGCAACTTAGGAATACTCTTTTTGTGAAGTAGAGTGACTGACTAGCTTACTGATGACTATTTCTAGCCAGAGTGCTTTCACTTGACTTGTACATATAATGGAAGGTTTTCTTTTCCTTTGGAACATTGTAAATGGTGATATATTTTAAATTTTGTTACTTAAAGCCTCAAGTGTATTTGTGTATGATCTGTCATAAGCATTTGATGTAGCAGCACATGGATAATTTGATTTTTCATAACAATCTTCCTTCAGGGAGGTGAAGTTCCTAAAAAAGTGCATAGATAGTCAGAATATCATTGTTACAGTCAAAGTCTCCTAAAAATAGACTGTTGGGGAAAACAGTAAGAATGACCTTAAATAAAGTAACAAAACAAGTATAAAGCCTGATAAATAAAAATACTAGAAAACATCTCTCTCCAAAACGAATTGCACTTGTAGGCTTGAAAAACTTGTTCTTGTAAGTGTTCCTTCATGAATTATTTTGTTCCATTAATTCTTTAAAAAATATTGCTTCAGTGTTGGGATAAAGTAAGGCAAGTCTCTTTGGCTCTCTATACTTTTTTTTTTTTTTAAATAAAGTTCAAAGTAGCCATTGTGGTTTTAATGATTTGAAATACAAGGACTTTTGTACTTTCATTCTCTGTTTTTTCATTTTCACCAGTCTTAGAAAAATGCTTGTGGTCTTTCCTTAAAATACTCAAAGACACATGTTTTCTTTCATCTATTGTGAGAATGGATCTTGGACAGATCTCTCTTTGCTCTTCCCCATAGAGGCTCTTATATGGTCAAGACAGCATTATTGTGAGGGCTTTTATGTAAGGGATGGTCATAGGAATTAAGCAGTCAACAAGACAAGCACAATTTTTGCCCTTCTGAAGGTGTCAAAAAACAAGACAAACATTTAACAGAAAATAAACATTAAATACAAATAAAAAGAACTGTGAAGAAGGGTAGAAGGTGCTATTATTATCTATAACAGCATCCTGCCTTAGTTACCTAGTGTTACCATAGCAGAAATACCACAAATGAGTGCTGTTAAAAAAACAGAAATCTGTTTTCTCATAGTTTTGGAGGCTAAAAGTCCTAATCAAGGTCTTGGCCATTTCTACTTCTTCTGTGAGTCTGTCTCTTGGTTTCTGGTATGTGCTGGTATTGCTGAGCATCTGTCTTCTTCCTGTATGTGTGTCTGTGTCTATTCAGATCTTTTAATAACTTAGATGTCATTAGGTTTAGGATTCATTCTGCACTGGTGTGACCTCATTAACAACAAAAGAAAAACCATATTTCCACACAGGATCACATTCATAGGCACAGGGATTCAACACATATTTTTGGAGAACACAATTCAATTGATAACAGTGCTTCAAACCAACATTATGCTTCCAAATATTTCCACAAAGTGGTTTATTTGGCAGCAAATTATAAAAACAGAATGAAGAGAATTAGGTAAGGCCAGAGATCATCCTTAAGAGAGATAACATCTCTCTTAAGCCTCTCAGCAGGTGTTGCATAAAAGGGCTTCTGAAAGTCCTGGCTAATATTTTTAACTTGCCAGTGCACTTACTCTATTGCCAAGTATATATACCATTTTGCATGTGAATTTTTATCTAACCTGTGCTATAGCATAGCTCTGTGTTGTCGGATGACTGACTAGAATACAAGCTTCCCTATAGTTAGGAAGTATCACAACATCACCCTACACAATGGAGCCTATTGTCAGGACAGTCATGGAAGTCTTCATTGAGGAGCAGACTTTAAGGTAGGAATTGATCAGATATTATCCCACTGAACAGAGATCAACATCATGCATGAAGGTCTAGATACTGGAGAGTCTAGCAGGCTTAACATCTGACTGAAAGAGAGCCAACATTGTTGGATTATTGTGAGCTAGCAAAGAAGGAGGAGCCCTGGTGGCACAATGGTTAAAATGGTTAGCTGGGCTGCTAATGAAAAAGTTGAGTTTGAATCCAGGAGAAAGATGTGGCAGTCTGCTTCTGTGAAGATTTTTGTAAATATTTCAAAACCCTTTGGAGCAGTTCTTCCCTGTCTTCAAAAAAACAAACTCACTGCCATCAAGTCGATTCTTACTCATTAGCAAGCCCCATTGGGTTTCTTATGGAAGTAGGTTGCCCCATCATCCTTCTGCAGAACAGCTGGTGGATTTGAACCTCTCACCTTCTGATTAGCAGCCAAATTGTTATCCACTATGCCACCAGAGCTCCTTACCCTGTCCTATAGGGCCACTGTTGTTGTTGTTGTTATGTGCCGTCAAGTCAAACCCGACTCATAGCGACCCCTTCTTGGGTTTCCGAGCAGTATCACTACGGAAGTAGGATTGCCCAACCTTCCTTCCGAGGAGATAGGGTCACTATGAGTTGAAATTCAGTTGACAGCACTGAATAGCAAAGAGAAGGCAAGGTGAGGCTGGAGAGATAGGGTGTGATAGTTGAATGATTATTTATGAACTTAATAGTTTGATGAGAAGATTTATTATTATGTATAAATATATTTTTGAAGATGATCTTAATACATTTCTGCCAGGAAACTGAGTTTCAAAGATGTAGATTAATATTATGATGAAAAAACTGAAAATGCATAACTCAAAATCATTGTTCTTTCTGTTACAGAATAATAATGCCATTTTTATACAAAAGGACATCACTTATACGTATATGTGTGTATATATAATACAAATATTTAAAAATAATATTTTATTGTTCTTGGTGGTAATATACACAGCCAAACATACATGCATTCACAATTTCTATATGAACAGTTTACTGACACTGGTTACGTACTTTGTATTGTATCACCATTTTATCACTTCCCATATTGATTTATCATCATTAATTTGGACCCTCTGCCCCTTAAAGTTCTCATCTGTGTTTTAGATTAGCTGTTGTCAGTTTGTGCTCATATTATTGTTAGGTGCCATTGAGTTGGCTCCAACTCGTAGAGACCCTATGTGCAACAGAATGAAACACTGCTTGATCCTGAGCCATCCTTATAATCATTTCTATGTTTGAGCCCAGTGTTGTAGCCACTGTGTCAGTCATTGAGGGTCATCCTCTTTTTCACCAACCCTATACTTTTCCAAGGAGCTCTGGTAGCACAGTGCCTAAGGCATCTGACTGCTAACCAGATGGTTGGTGGTTCAAACCCACCAGCCACTCCATGGAAGGAAGATTGGGCATCTAATTCTGTAAAGATTTACTACCTTGGAAACCCAAAGGGGGTCGCTATGAGTCAGAATTGACTTGATGGCAGTGGGTTTGGTTTATTTTGTATACTTTTCCAAGCAAGTCTTTTACAGCAGATTTGACCAACACAGTATGTCTTAATTTCTCGACTGAGCTTTCCATGAGGGAGACTTGGGTGTGATTCCTGCCCAGGGGACCTCATGCACAGCTACCACCTGTCTTTCAGTAGGGGCTTTCATGATGCTATGATGCTGAACAGGTTTTGGTGGGTTCCCCAGACTAAGAGTAAGAAGAAAGGCTTGATGATCTACTTCTGAAAACCAGCCAGTGAAAACTTATGGATCACAACCTTCTGATCTGCAACTAATCATGGGGAGGTACAGGACTGGGAAAGGTATAGTTTCATTGTGCAGGAGACTTCCATGAGTTGGAGGCTGATTCGACTTCAGCTAACAACAATGATGATGGTATCAGATAAGATTCATATTTGATTATGGAAACAAAGAACTAGTTTGAGTGTCTTACCTGTGCTAGACACTATGCCAGAAGTTTTACATATACTATTATATCTTTTGATCTTGACATTGATCCTTCTAGGTAGGTATTAATGAGTAATTTGTCCAAAGTCCCCAGGTATATAAGTGCTAAAGCTAGGCTTTGAACTTTGATTGCTTTACTACTTATAGCCATAGTCTTTTCCTACTCCATGCTCCCTGTGGAATGAATCCTGATTGCTATTGTAATTGCCTCATGTATATTCATGCTACTTGAGATGATATGTTACAGAATAGTGAATAAACCATGTGGCATTTTGAAAAAGCACTGGACTAATATGTCTGGAAGCTTGAGTCTATCACATTTATTCCTATGTAATGTTCACTGACTGCCTAAATTAGGCCCCAGTAGATTATAAACCTCATTAGAACATGGTCTTTGTTTTGGCCAATGCTGTATCCCTATACCTAGAATAGAGTCTGGCACTTAGTAAGCACTCAAATACATATGGAATGAATGAACAATTAAATACCTGGCACAGTGCTATGTGACCTTGAGCATACCCCATAACGTCTTGGTATTTCATTAAAGTGCATATGGAAGTAAAGCTGACACACTTCCTCTATACGATATTGTAAAGGGCAAATAAAATGTAAATATACAATGCACAAAGTTATATATAACGTAAGGTAGTGCATATAAGAATCAGTGGTTGCTCGGTATACCTCCAAAATCCTGAGCCCTACCTTTAGAGGTACTGATTTGTTAACCCTAGGTTAGGCCCATGGACATACATATTTGATGATGGCTCCTAGTGCTCCTGATGGAGGAGGAGATTTGTGGACCATACTTTGAAATACTTATGGGAGGTGCTGTTACTACTAAAAACCACATTCCATTGCAAGTAAAGAGCAGATATTCTTTCACAGACTCAGGTAGAAGTTAAGGACTAATTAAGTCATCAATTAAGTCTATGTATTTTGCTTAAATCATAATCTTATGCTTCAAACTAAATAGTATTCTCTTATTTTTTTGTACTGATGGCTTTATGTTTTCCAGTTATTATTAAAAAGAGATGGATGTGTGTAAATATATGTATATGTATACATATATATGAAAATTGTATCTTATCTATTTATATATATATATAATTTTTTAATGCATAAAATATGTGGAGGGGAAATTGGGAAAGAAATCAATCAGTATTAGAGGTTCTGGAAAGTAATGACCTAGCTATATGTAATATATATACTTAGTAATAATTCACTTATAAATTATGGTATATTTTAACATCAAGAATTATATCAATTAAAGAATAAAGATATATTGGCCATATAAAAAGCCAAAACCAAACTCACTGCCATTGAGTTGTATCCAACTCATAGCAACCCCTCCTTGGGTTTCCTAGGTGGTTATCATTACAGAAGTAGATTGCCAATCTTCCTTCCAAGGGATGGCTGGTGGGTTTGAACCGGTAGACTTCTGGTTAGCAGTCAAATGCCTTGGGCATTACACCACCAGAGCTCCTTATTGGCCATTTTGTTTGTTGTTGTTAGATGCCATCGAGTTGCTCTGACTGAGCGACCCTATGCACAACAGAACGAAACACCACCCGGTCCCGTGCCAGCTCCACAATCCCTGCTATACTTGAGCCCATCATGGCAGCCACTGTGTCAGTCCATCTTGTTGAGGGCATTCCCCTCCTTCATGGACCCTCTACCTTACCAAGCATGACATCCTTCTCCAGGGAATAGTCCCTTCTGGCAACATGACCAAAGTAGCCATTCTCACTTCCAAGGAACATTCTAACTGCAATTCCTCCAGGACAGATTTGTTAGTTCTTTTAGCAGTCCATGGTACTTTCAGCATTCTTCTCCAGCACCACATCTCAAAAGGATCAATTCTTTGGTCTTCTTTATTCACTGTCCAGCTCTCACATCCCTATGAGGTGATTGAAACTACTATCATGGCTTGTGTTAGGCACACCTTAGTCCTCAAGGGGTCATCTTTGCTCCTCAGTGCTTGAAAGAGGTCCTTTGCAGCTGACTTGCCCAGTGCTGTATGTCATCTGATACACTGACTGCTGCCTCCGTTGGCATGGATTGTAGAACCAAGCAATGTGAAGTCTTTAACAACTTCGGTCTTCTCCATTCATTGTGATGCTGCTTACAGGTCCAGTTGTGAGAATTTTTGTTTTCTTTATATTGAGATGTAATTCATACTCCATATTGTATTCTTCAATTTTCATCAGTAAGTGCTTCAAGTCATCCTCACTTTCATCAAGCAAAGTTGTGTCATCAGCATATCACAGGTTGTTAATGAGCCTTCCTCCAGTCCTGATGCCATGTTCTTCTTTATATAGTTCAGTTTCTCAGATTATTTGCTCAGCATAAAGGTTGAATAAGTATGGTGAAAGAATACAGCCCTGATGTTAATTTGATTTTAAACCATGCGTTGTCCCCTTGTTCTGTTCAAATAACAGCCTCCTGGTCAATATACAGGTTCCTCATGAGTGTGATTAAGTGTTCTGGAGTTCCCATTCTTCTAAATGTTATCCACAGTTTGTTATGATCCACACAATCAAATGCTTTTTCATAGTCAATACAACACAAGTAAACATCTTTCTGGTGTTCTTTGCTTTGAGACAAGATCCATCTAACATCAGCAATGATATCTCTCATTCTACATCCTCTTCTGAATCCAGCCTGCACCTCTGGAAGTTCTCTGTCAATCTACTGCTGCACCCGTTTTTGAATTATCTTTAGTAAGATTTTACTTGTGTGCGATATAAATTATATTGTTTGATAATTTCCACATTCTGTGCGATCACCTCTCTTTGGAATGGGCACAAATATGAATCTCTTCCAGTAAGTTGGCTAGGTAGCTTGTCTTCCAAATCTCTTGGCATAACCGAATGAGTGCCTCCAGTGGGGGATCTGTTTGTTGAAACATCTCAATGGGTATTCCATCAATTTCTGGAGCCTTGTTCTTCACCAATTCCTTCAGTGCAGCTTCGACTTCATCCTTCAATACCATTAGTTCTTGATCATATGCCACCTCCTGAAATGGATGAACATTGACCAGTTCTTTTTGGTACAGTGACTTTGTGTATTCCTTCCATCTTCTTTTGAGGCTTCCTGCATCATTCAATATTTTGCCCCTAGAATCTTTCATTATTGCAACTCGAACCTTTTTGTCCTGAATTCTTCAGCCTGAGAAATGCCGAGCATGTTCTTCCCTTTTAGTTTTCTAACTCCAGGTCTTTGCACATTTCATTATAGTAATTGGCTTTGTCTGCTCAAGCTGCTCTTTGAAATCTTCTGTTCAGTTCTTTTATTTTGTCATTTCTTCCATTTTCTTTAGCAACTCTCCATTCAAGGGAAAGTTTCAGAGTCTTTTCTGACATCCATTTTGGTCTTTTCTTCTTTTCTTGTCTTTTTAATGACCTCTTGCTTTCTTCATGGATGATATTCTTGATGTCATCCCACAGTTCTGGTTTTCGGTCATTGGTGTTCAATGCATCAAATCTATTCTTTAGATGGTCTCTAAATTCAGGAGTGATATATTCCAGGTCATATTTGGGCTCTTGTGGACTTGTTTTAATTGTCTTCAAGTCGAGCTTGTATATGAGAAGTTGATGGTCTGTTCTACAATCAGCTCCTGGCCTTGTTTTGGCTGAAGATACTGAGCTTTTCTATCGCCTCTTGCCACAGATGTAGTCAGTCTGATTCCTGTGTACTCCATCTGGCAAAGTCCATGTGGATAGCCGCCATTTGTGTTGTTGAAGAAAAGTATTTGTGGTGAATAAGTTGTTGGTCTTGCAAAATTCTGTCATGAGATCTCCAGCATTATTTCTGTCACCAAGGCCAAATTTTCCAACTACCTGGTGATTCTTCTTTGTTTCCAGCTTTTGCATTTCAGTCACCAGTGATAATTAACACATCTGGATTGCACGTTCAGTCAATTTCAGACTGTAGAAGTTGATAAAAATCTTAAATTTCCTCATCTTTGGCTTTGGTGGTTGGTGCATAAATTTGAGTAATAGTCATATTAACTGGTTTTCCTTGTAGGCATATGGATATTATCCTGTCACTAACAGCATTGTACTTCAGGACAGATCTTGATATATCCTTTTTGATGATGAATGCCATGCCATTCCTCTTCAAATTGTCATTCCCAGCATAGTAGATCATATGGTTATCTGATTCAGAATGGCCCAAATCAGGCCATTTCAGCTCACTAATGCCTAGGATATCAATCTTTATGCATTCCATTTCATTTTTGACAACTTCCCATTTTCCTAGATTCATACTTCGTAGATTCCATATTCCTATTTTTAATGGATGTTTGCAGCTGTTTCTCCTCAATTTGAGTTGTGTCATGTCAGTAAATGGAGGTCTTGAAAGCTTTACTTTATCCATTTAAGTAAGGTTGGTTCTACTTTGATGATGCACTCTTTCCTAGTCGTATTTTGAAAGCCTTCTGAACTAAGGGGTTCGTTCTCCTGCACTGTGTTGGATAATGTTTCCAGGCTATTCATAAAGTTGTGCAGTAATGTATTGGACAGTATTTCTCTGCTATTCATAAGGTTTTCCCTTGTCAATTCTTTGAGAAGTAGATGGCCTCTTCCTTCTCCCTAGTCTGTCTCAGCCTGTAAGCTGCATTGAAGCCTGTGTGCCATGTGCAATCCTGCCCGCACTTGAAACACCGGTGGCACAGCCTCAAGCCTCACAGCAACACACAAGCCACAACAGTACAACAAACTGACAGACAAGTTTGTCTCGCTTAGCTATTTGAAACCTCTCTGCCCTGCCCTCACCTGGATCCCTGGCTGCTGCTCTGCTCTGTCGTACCCTCTGGCTTCTCTTTCCCCTGCTTTCCTGGCTGGTGGGGGTGGGCCCTGGGTCCTTCCCCTTACCTGGATCCCTGGCTTCTTCTCTGCTCTGTCTTGCCCTCTGATTTCACTTCCCTCACTTTCCTGGCTGGTGGGACTGGGCCTGGATCCTTCCCCTTACCTGGATGCCTGGCTGCTCTGTTCTGTCATCCTCCTGGTTTCTATTTCCCCCGCTTTCCTGGCTTTTGGGGGTGGGGCTTGGATTGCTCCCCTTACCTGGATCCCTGGCTGCTGCTCTCCTCTGTCGTGCCCTCTATTCTTATTGGCCATATGTGTATGTTATTTTATTAGGTAATATAAAGAATTTAACTTTGTAAGTAACAATGTAGTTGGCTTGATCCTAGAAAACTGCGCAAAATTATGTGGTATGTTATAGAAAGCATAATATAGAGAATTTTAAGATAGAAGATCTCTTAATGTTTCTTGAGTGTAAACAAGTTTTGAAAGCCCATGAGTTTTATGATTCTAGAGGCCTGTGGCAGGGGAGTGTGTATGTGTGTGTATGTGTATGGTGTTGACAATAACAAGTCAGTTGAGATTGGCAAATGGGTGAAGGGAAGTTATAGTGGCAGATACAGGTTGTTTCTGTGAGAGAATCCAGAGTAGGGATTCTTATTCAACTTTATGTCCAAGTGCCAAGTGTAATAGGTGTTCTTCAAAAAATTTCATTTTTTAATTTAATTAATAAAAGTCTTCAAAATCAATTTATGGCATAGACTTGAATCTGTTGGAGAAGGCTTTTTATTATAACTTGAACAAATAAAATATAAATGTGGCTTAGGTTAGAACTTCAAGGAACTGGTTAGAATTGAGGCACAAGGTACCTTGAATGATGTATAGAATTAAGATGCACTAAGACACTCCTAGTGGACATCACAGAGTGAACAAAGACAAAAAAGCAGGGAGGAAACAGATGCATTTGGGAAAAAGCAATAGGCCAATGAGAGAAGAGTTGAGGGTTAAGGTTTCAGAGTGGGGGAAGGTTTGGTGAGGCCATCTTTTGGAAAGTCTTCAAGGTCAGCTAAAAAAGTTGGGATGTTGTTTGCTTTCAGTGAAAATTAGGGAGGTTTTCCGTAAGGGGAGTGACATGATGAGAGCTGTGCTTCCTATGATTATTTGGCCTAAATATGCAAGATGGATTAAATCAAGTTTACAAGTATTGCTTCTTAGATATTTATCTTCCCTTTTAAAGCTGAGGAAACACAAATAATTACACAAAGAGAAAATGTTCTTACATTACTGCCAAAAGGCAGTGTATTTTATTTACTTTTGAAGAGGTAATACATTCACATAATGCTAAATCCACAAACTACATAAGTAGGTTAACTATATCACATATTATACAGAACCCTTTTAACAGTAAAAGAGGGCCCTGGTGTAAAGCATTAGGACATAAACATGGTTTGTTTTTGTCACTCTTATATCTAAGAGTCTACAATGTAAATCTCCTTCCTACTCTGGTTCTACCTTGCCTTCTCTTCCTTTGAGGCAATCAATGTTACTAATTTTTTTCTGTTTGTTTTGCATCCTTTCAGAGATTCTATCAGAAAAGAAGAAAAATAGTTTTCCTCCCATCTTTTGAAAAACACAATTGATAGCATACTCACTCAATTTTTTTTTTTTTTAATCTCACTTAAAATAAAAGAGCATAATTTACACACAAAAAGTGAAAGACCAAGTGTATGATTCAATTTGTTTTAGGTCCATAGGAGCTCTGGTGGTACTGTGGTTAAGGCATTGGGCTGCTGCTCACATCACTTCTTTTAGAATCATCAGCACAATGCTGGTCCCTATGAGGTGGAGGTTAAAGATGTCCCAAGCATCCAACTTTTCCAAACTGCCACGCCACTCCATCGTCTTTGACATCAACTCCTCCTTCCCTCAGTAATCTCCCTCCTGTCTTAAGGTTCTGTATTTCACTGTAACATCTCACAGAACTCAGAAACTCCCAAGGATATGGCTCATGTGATGGTGGTGGAGGCTGGGGACCTGGAAGACTGGCAAGTCCCAGGTCTCTGAGTAGGTTTGGAGGATTCTCCCTACTCATGTGGTTTCAGGGGTTAGCGAACCCAAATCAGTGACTCAGATGATGGCTGTTCTCTCAAGTCCAGAGGTGAGATGATGACAAACCAAACAGAGAACCAGAACAAGAGAACACATTTTCCCAGAACATTCCTCTATATACCCTCAGGGAAGCTAAGGGTGATGACTTGAGTCATACCCACCAGCAGGGTGGGACTCAGATGCATTCCACCCAAAACAGGCATAAAAACCTCAAACTCACTGACATTAAGTCAGTTGCCACTCACTGTGACCCCTCCCTGGGTTTCTGAGGTGGTATCCCTACTACAACCCACTAGCTACTTCCTAGAAGGAAGGTTGGGCAATCTACTTCTGTAGTGATACCACCTGGAAATCCAAGGAGGGGTCGCTATGAGTTGGATCTGACTCAATGACAGTAGGTTTGGTTTTTGGTTTTTATCTGTATGGAAGTAGATTGCCCAGTCTTCCTTCTGAGGAGTGGCTGGTGGGTTGAACTGCTAGCCTTCTGGATAGCAGTCACATGCCTTAGGCACTACACCACCAGAGCTACACCACAGGCATAGAGAACAATATTTACAATATGCCACAAAATGGAGGATGATGGCTGGAAGGGCCATCTTAAGCAATTCACTGTACCTGGCTCTTCTAGCCATTAGGTCTTTCACACTTGAAGGATTAATTTGCCCCTCCCAGTCATTTAAAAACCCACTGCCATTGAGTTGAACCCAACTCATAGCAACCCCTTCTTGGGTATCTGAGGTGGTATAACTACAGAAGTAGGTTGCCCAACCTTCCTTCCAAGGAGTGGCTGGTGGGTTTGAACTGCCAGCCTCCTGGTTAGTAGTTGAATGCCTTAGACACTACACCACCAGAGCTCCTCCCAATCATTTACCAGTTCCAGAGTCATTAACAGTTAGTCCTTCTGTAGGGCAAACAGTCCTAAGGGCAAGGTTACTCAGTGCTAGCCATTCAGGTCTGCTTGCAGGTGTCCATCTGATCTGATCAGGTACTCCAAAAGTTTGTCTCATTATCACCCTTTCTGGCCTCTCATAAAATTTAACTGAGAGAATATTATTCCCTTGCTCTGAGTATCTCTTTAGGTATTAGCATAATGTTAGATTTTCCTCCTGCATAACCCATTTATTTATTCCTTTACCTTCAGCTATTATTTCTCCTTCTTTCCATTTGTCATTTATTTTTACCCAGACTTGCTTACCTTGGGAGGGGACTGTTCAGGGCTGTGCCAGTCCGGATTGCTGGTAGCAAGACCAGTCTAGCAAATGCTTCTCTCTCAGTCCACTCCCATTCATGTTGGGTATGGTTACAAAAGTACAAAACTAGTGGGCTATCTTAACCACTGGGCAAGGTGGTAGTATTCACTATCAGCCCCAATTTTGCCAGATGCGGGGAGGGTACATTCCACCCCATAAGGCCCCTGGGAATTCTGATGTACAGGTTCAAGGGTATAGTTACAGTCTCTTGCTTAGGGATCATCCCTGTCTCTGTCTCTGGCATCTGCAGCTGCATCCCAGGTCCTGGGACCACAGCTATTGGAAGGAAGAAGGCAGTGTCAGGTGATGTGGGGAAGAATTGTACAGTGGCACAAGCATACTCCCTCAACCCCTCTACCCCAGAGCCCCCAGAAAAATAGAAATCTGTCCAGTGGTCATTCCCCCTTTGCCTCACTCATGTTGAGTGTGAGCACACACTCATGAAGGCGTGTGAGCCAGCCCTTTAGGCCTTTATCTCCCCCTGTTTTAGATAACAAATGTTTCAATTGTCCATTCCAGTTCTTTGTTAGACCATTACTTTGAGGATGGTATGCAACATGGTATGTCCACTTAATAGGATGTTTCTTGGCCCATTGCTGTATCCCATGGGCTGTAAAGTGTGTTCCTTGGTCTGAGGAAATATAAATTGGTGGCCCAAATGGGTACAGTATCTTTTGTTCCAATCCTTTAATGGTATTTTTGGCATTTGCATCTGTCACGGGATAAGCAAAGCCCAGTCCAGAGTAAGTATTTATTGCTGTGAGGACCTGTTTATAGCCACCTGGAGCCACTTGCATCATTGTTCCTATATAACTGACTTGCTAGCTGTGTGCAGGGCCTTCCCCCTGGGGAATCTGCTGCATAGACATTTACATCCTCTCTCTTTCTTGCTCACAGACAGAGCAGTCCTTGGGCATTTTGTGCCTTAGAGGGTATAAGAGGGATGTGTCTCAATTCAGCCCATCTCTGCATTGCTGCAACACTCCCATGTCCATTCATTTCACAGACCCAATTGGCCACTTTAAGGAAGTATACCAACATATCCATTTGCTGATTCCAATCACCTTCTGATCCAGGAAGGGGACTCTTCTGATGGGCATCAACATGGCCTACTCTAATGCTTCCTTTGAATTCCCAGAGTGTTTTCCATAAGTCCATGCCCCACACAGGTATCCCCTTAATAGTCCCAATTTTACATCATCCATTTGCCTGACCATATAGCCAGGCCATTGGCCACTGCCTATGAATCAGTAAAAGTCCAAATATATAGGCTTTCACCATTGTCCAATTCTTCCATCACAGCTAGGAAGAAAAAGGGCAGTTCAGCCCATTGAGCTGACTTGTTCTTACCTTCTCCAATCAAAGTCTTTCCATCTGCTGGAAAAGTCTTCCCATCTTAATCCAGCAGCTTTCCATATCTGTAGTTGCTCATGTACCCTGGAGCTGCCATCTGTGAACCAAGCGACCTTCTGCTGATCTGCAGAAAGTTGTTCATAGGGCACTGTCTATATGGCAATGGGTTCTCAAAGCTCCTCAGGTGGTTCCAGGGTAGGACCTGTGGGAAAGGAGGCTACCTGCTCATGGATATGGTGAGTGTCTCCCTGCATTCCACCAGTCACTTGTTTTTGTATGAAACATTTCCATTTTATTATGGAACTGTTTTGGGCACTGCCTTCCTTATTAGAATGTTTCTCTGAAATTACCCAAGACATTATGGGTATTTCAGATCTCATAATCGTTTTACGTCCTTCTGTCATTGAAGCAGTCTCAATCAATGCCCAATAGCAGGTGAGTAATTGCCTTTAAAATGGTATGTATCATGTTGCAGCATCTGGAAACTTTCTAGTTCAGAATGCCAATGATCATTGTAGGGCAGTGTACTCAGATTTTTGCCACAAGCTACAGTCTGCATACGCACATATAGTTAACACCTCCAAAATCATGTCTGAATGTGGATCATAAGGGCGTAAAGGCAAGGAAAGTGAGAAGCACTTTCTGTATTTCAGGCATATCCTGCTGTTGCTTGGGCCTCCATTCAAACTCAGTTTTCTTCCAAGTGACTTTATGGATGGGAGCCAGCAATATTCCTAGATGTGTAATATGTGTTCTCCCAAATCCAAATAAACTAAGTAAACACTGGGCTTGGAGATAGGTAGTGATAGCAACTTATTCTAGGTTGCCTGTGGAGTGTCATGGGTGGCTCGGCCCAAGTTATTCGCAAGAATTTCATTGTCTGGGCAGGGCCCTGGATTTTTGCTGAATTTATTAACCAGCCTCTTTGGTCACGTGGGCCACCACTGTTTTCAAATATGCCCTAGCCTGTTCTTCTGTGTTTGATATTAACATAATATCATCAATGTGATGTATCACCATACTTGAAATCTGCACTAAGTTCAAGTCTCTTCTAACCAAGCCATGACAGTGAGCTGGTGAATTCAGATAACTCTGTGGCAAAACACTGAAAGTATATTGAAGAACCTTCCTGTGTGAAAGCAAACTATGACTGACTCTTTTCTGAGATTGTTGTTGTTGTTGTTGTTGTTGTTAAGTGCCGTTGAGTCGTTTCGGACTCATAGCGACCCCGTGCACAGCAGAATGAAACACTGCCTGATCCCGCACCAGCCCCACAATCCCTGCTATACTTCAGCCCATCATTACAGCCACCGTGTCAATCCATCTCATTGAAGGCCT
>NW_006921664.1:10925471-10934783 GCF_000298275.1 Orycteropus afer afer | reverse complement strand
TTCCGGCCTGCTACTCTGGGTGGGCCTGTGTTTCTTCTCCTCACCTAATCCCTTCGGCTGATTGCTCTTCTCTCTGGCTTCCTGGCTTTTAATCCCGTTTCTCTTGCTCTTCTGCCCTGCTGTTTTGTGCGTCCCTTAGTTGTCCTTGGGGCTGACTGCTTCTCTGTCCGGGATCCAGGCTTTTATCCCCTTTCTCCTGCTCTCCGGTCCTGCTGCTTGGGCGGGCCTGAGTTTCCTCTCCTCAACTAATCCCTTTGGCTGATTGCTCTTCTCTCTGGCTTCCTGGCTTTTAATTCCCTTTCTCCTGCTCTTCCCACTGGCTACTTTGGGCGTCACTGAGTTGTCTCTCCTCACCTGTAACCCCTGGGGCTTACTGCTCTTCTGTCCGGGTTCCTGGCTTTTATCCCCTTTCTCCTGCTCTTCCGGCCTGCTACTCTGGGCGGGCTTGAGTTGCCTTTCCTCAACTAATCCCTTTGGCTGATTGCTCTTCTCTCTGGCTTCCTGGCTTTTAATCCCCTTTCTCCTGCTCTTCCCGCTTGCTACTTTGGGCGTCCCTGAGTTGTTTCGCCTCACCTGTAATCCTGGGGCTGACTGCTCTTCTATCCAGGTTCCTGGCTTTTTATCCCCTTTCCCTGCTCTTCCGGCCTGCTACTCTGGGCAAATTGAGATTGGTATGGTGAAAAAGGCATTTACTAGATCAATCACTGACTACCAATCTCCTTT
Organism: Orycteropus afer afer; assembly: GCF_000298275.1. NCBI lineage: Eukaryota > Metazoa > Chordata > Mammalia > Tubulidentata > Orycteropodidae > Orycteropus > Orycteropus afer. The sequence goes on along the minus strand of NW_006921664.1, from coordinate 10,934,060 downwards.
AGCCTGTTATATTTTCTGTACCATTGATACCATGTCTAGAATAGCTGAAGCTACCAGTGGCAGTACTTTATTTAGGCCTCGGTGGTCTACTGTCAGTCTCCATGAGCCATCTGCCTTTTTCACAGGCTATATAGAGCTGTTATACAGAGAATTTGTTGGCACCAATTCTCCAGCCTTTAGCATGTCTTTAATGAAAGCAGTAATTTCCTTAACATCCTGAGTGGGTTTGGGCAATTTTAATGGTTCTTATTTAGCATAGCCAATCAGTACTGGCCTAAGGGCAGACTTACATGCCTTTGGTTTTACAATATCAGGTAGAGGGAGAGTTCTCCAATTAGGCGTAATATCCATACCAATAATACATTCAGGTAAAGGAGATACAACTACTTCATAGACATCTGTTTAAATCTTCCAGTTCTCATCCAAACTTTCACCTTAATCCTATCAACTGTTGCACCCCATATCCCCCCAGTCTAACCTTAGGCCCCTTCAACATTTCATTGACAGGTATTCGGATGATGGTGCATTGGGCCCCTGTGTCCAGGAGTCCAAAGAAGGTCTCTTCCCCATCCCCAGGCTGTTTTACCCACACATGTGCATATGGCCTTGGGTTCCCTACTGGGGGCTGGAGTAGAAGACCCTGGGCCCCTTGTCAGTCTCCATCTTCATCAACTAACTGAGCCTCTGTTTCAGCTGGTCCCAGGTGGGAGCTCCCATTATTAAATTCCTCCTAATTGGAGTGAATAGAACAAACTTGTTTAGGCCTCCATAAGGTTGGGGTTCCAGCAGGAGTTTCCATTGGTGCACCCAACCTCCGGTAGTGCTGCATTAGCCTCCTTGTCTCAACTCCACAATGTCCACTGTATTCATCCCATTCCTCAGTAAACCAAAAAAATTTCTGACCTGCTGAGGTAAGTTCTTTTTCTATGGCACATTTCCATTTTCTTATTAATCACTCCTATGTTTCTTGCATCTGTAAGCCCCATGCAGGGAAGTTGTGGCAATAGACCTGACATGGCTTCTCAGATTGTTGGTCTGTTTTGCAGTCTCAAGGTTACCTGGGGTGCCCATTTAGAAGGAGCTCCCTGGATTACCATATCTGCCATGACCTGTGTAAGGAGCATACTCATTGGGTGAATATCCTGATCACCATAAAGCCATTCCAGCATGGCTTGCATAAGCAGCACATTAGCTTCTTCTTCTGGGATGTTCCAGGGGGTTTTAGAGGGGGAATGGGGCAATTTTCTTTCTCAAGATACACAAATCTGACTGCAAGTTTTTTCCAGTAGAAAAGGCTGGCTGCCCCCTCTGCGTTAAACTGCCGGTAAATGGATCTTGGATCAACATTTATGCCTGTTCCATTGTGAGTTGTGGGTCTTGCATCAACCCAAACATACTCTTTCGTTCTGTAGCATTCAAAACTAAAGACTCTGTCCCTAAATTAGTTACTCTCACAGTTCATTTTAGTAAATGTCCCTCAGGAAGCTGATGATACCGATCTACAAGCTGCAGGAATTCTTTTACACTATACCCTGTGCTTTCAGTAGTTTCTTGATTTTGCCTGCTCCCTTCCAGGACTACCTTCCTGGTAACCAGTGGTCATACAGGTACTGCCTGTTGTTCTAACACATTTTTTTCCTTTTTGTGTAGGTCCTGAGGCTAGTGGTCAAAGCTCTGATCAGACTGGATCAGAGCTTGATTCAGTGCTACAACCTGTCCCTACATTATTTTTCCCTGCCATTGCACCTACTACTGATAACAGCAGACGAGGAATTGGAAGCTTCACCCTTTCCTTATCACTCTGTATTTCCATTTACTTTCAACTAGCCCATTCCTCAGGAGGTAGACCCATCTTTCCTAAATCCCATGAATAGCTTTTGTCTTGGGTAACTGATCTCAACAAAACAGCTGCTTCATTCCATGTTTTTTCTTTTTCTTCTTCTTTTTTTTTTTTCAAATTTTTATTGTGATTTTGTGGAAAGTTTACAGAGAAATTCATTTTCCATAAAGCAATTCACATATACTTTGTCTCATGATATATTGATGGCAATTTCCCACAATGTAACAGCTCTCTTCCCACTTCTTCCCCATAGTTACCTCTTCCCTGTGTCCTACCTGCCCATGCACTCCTACCCCCTGAACTGTCTCCCTGTGCATACACAGCTCTTCTATTCTTCCATGACTAATATCTCCAAGGAGTATATCTACCTAATGTAAATGTTCAGCTCATATGCCTGTCATGTTTGGCTGGAAGCCACAGGAGTGGGTTCAATTCCAGACTGAAGGGCAGTTAGGGGCCATAGTCTCAGGGATTCCATTGGGCTCTATCAGACCAGAAAATCTCATCCCCCCCTTTTTTTAAATACATTTCATTGAAATATAATTTATATACAGGGGAATACACAAAACCAAAGTGACATGGGTCAATGTCCCTTTTTTGTTTTTTATGATTTTGAGTTTTGTTCTATATTGTTATTCCACTCCATCCAGGATCTCTTGCATAGATCCCCCTTTGAGTGGTTGACAGTGGTAGCTGGGCACCATCTAGTTCTTCTGGTCTCATGGTCATATTCAGCTGAGGATCACATGGTATACCTGTCCCTTGGACCAGTTGCTTCCATGTATTATTGGTTTTCTTCATTCTTCTTTGCTCTGGACAAGGAGAGACCCATTGTTGTATCTAGATGGCTGCTTGCAAGGTTTTAAGATCCCAGTACTTGCCAAAGTAGGCATGTGGAACAAGTTTTTGTGTAGTATGTTATGCCAATTGAGCTTGATGTCCCCTGTGACATGAGTGTTTTTTTTTTATCCCATCCAGAAACCAAAAGTTTCTTACTCTCCCATTTATCTCCTTTTCCCCAAAACCCCATATTCCAGTGAGTCTGGGCTATTGTGGTGAACCCCACCATTCTGACACCATCTTTTAAGAAAGATCAGCACAAGGCTGGTTCCTATGAGGCAGAGGTTAAAGATGCCCCAAATATCCAACTTTTCCTAACTGCCATGCCACTCCATCATCTCTGATGTCAACCCTTCCTCCTCCCCTCAGTAAAATTCCATCCTGTCTTAGGGTTCCATGTTTCACTGTAACATCTCACAGAATTCACAAACTCCCAAGGAAATGACTCATGCAGTGGTGGGTGGTGGTGGAGGCTGGTAGGCTGGCAAATCTCAGGTCTGTGAATAGGTCTGGAGGATTCTCCCAACTCATGTGGTTGCAGGGTTTGGTGAATCTAAATCAGCCAACTCAGATGATTGCTGCTGTCTTAGGTCCAGGGGTGAAATAAAGATGAACCAAATGCAGAACCAAACCAGAAGAATAAACTTTCCCAGAACATTACCCTCAAGGAAGCTAAAGGTGGTGACTTGAGTCATACCCTCCAGCAAGGTAAGACTCAAGATACATCCCACCCTAAATAGGTATAGAGACTAGGATTTACAATACATCACAAAATGGGTAGTGACTTGAGTCATACCCTCCAGCAAGGCGGAACTCAAGATGCATTCCACCCTAAACAGGCATAAAGACTAGGATTTACAATATATCACAAAATGGAGGACTATGGCTAGAATGGCCATATTAAGCAATTCGCTGTGCTGCAGCTGATAACCAAAAGTTTGGGGATTCAAGCCCACCATCTGCTCAGCAGGAGAAAGATGAGGCAATCTGCTTCTGTGATGATTTACAGCCTTGGAAACACCATGGGAGTCACTATTCCATGGCAGAGAGTAGGTGGCACAAGTAATTTGCACTGGAGCTCTGGTAGCATAGTGCCTAAGGCACTTGACTGCTAACCAGAAGGCTGGCGGTTCAAACCCACCAGCCACTCCTCAGAAGAAAGATGAGGCAATCTACTTCTGTAGTGATACTGCCTCGGAAACCCAAGGAGGGGTCGCTATGAGTTGGGTCCGACTCGACGGCATATAACAACAACAACATTAACCTAAAATTTGGCCATTCAAATCCACAAAATGTTGCTGTGAAAGAAAGACCTGGGAATCTGCTTCCATAAAAATTATACCTATGAAAGCCCTATGGAACAATTCTATTCTAACACATGGAGACGTCATGAATTGGAATTGACTTGATGGCATCATATGGGTCAAGTCTAGTCAATGAATTTTTACAAATGTATACACCTGGGCATATACCACTCTGTTCAAGATGTAGAACATTTTAATCACCCCAGAAAGTTCCCTCATGCCTTTTTCTAAGCAAAACTCCTGCCTCTTCCTGGAGAGAAGCTTTGTTGATTTCTAATTCTGTAGACAAATTTTATCTCTTCTTGAACTTCTGTAAATAAACCATATAGTCTAAATTTTTAAAAAACCTTTTTTATTGTGATTTGGGTGAAAGTTTAGAGAACAAATTTGTTTTCCATTCAGTGTACACATTTTGTTATGTGACATTGATTGTAATGACCATAATGTAACAGTGTCTTCCCACTTCGTCCCTGTGATTACCTTTCCCTGTTTCCTGCTCTCCTATGCATTCCTGCCTTTTGAGCTTTTTACCTGTGCAAGTGCTGCCATTCTGATTTCCCATGGTTGTTTGTTCTAAGGAGTGCACCTCCCTAGTGTAATTGTTCACTTAGTAGTCCCATCTATTGTTTGGCTGAGAGTTAAGCCACAGAAGTGAATACAATTCTAGGCCTGAAGGGTGATTAGTAATCTTGGGGGTCACCAGTCTGTATCAGACAAGCAAACCTGGTCTTTTTTATGATTTTGAATCTTGTTCCACATTTTTCTCCCACTCTATCCTGGATCTCCAATTCTGATCCCTTTCTGAGTATTTGGCAGTGGTAGTAATTAGGTACCATCTAGTTCTTCTGGTCTCAGGGTCGTATAGGCTGAGATTCCCCTGGTCCACTAGTCCCTTGGACTAATTGTTTCCATATGCCTTTGATTTTCTTCACTCTTCTTTGCTCTAGACAAGGAGAGACCATTAGTTACATCTGAGATGGCTGCTCACAAATTTTAAAGACCTTAGTTGCTTAAAACCATATAGTATATATTCTTCGCCTGACTTTTTTTTGCTTAACATAATGATTTTGAGATTAATTTAGTTGTGTGTATCAGTGTTTTTGGGCTCTCTGGTGGTGTGGTGCCTAAGGCATTTGACTGCTAACCAGAAGGCTGGCGGTTCAAACCCACCAGCCACTCCTTGGAAGGAAGTTTGGGCAATTTACTTGCATAGTGATACTGCCTCGGAAACCCAAGGAGGGGTTGCTATGAGTCAGATCCAACTCGAAGGCAGTGAGTGAATTAGTAGATCAGATTTTTTTTTTTTTTTTTTTGCTATTGCTGATTTACTGAATGAATATTCCATAATTTATTCATTGTTCTGTTGATGAACATTGGAATTGTTTCCACTTTTTGTCTATTATGAATAAAACAGTTAAGAACATGACATGCTTGTGAATGTCTTTTGTTAAAGATACACTCTCATTTATCTTGGGTATATGTACCTGTGATTAGTAGTGATGGGTCATGAGTTTGACATATGTTTAGCTTTAGTAGATTACTGATTTTCCAAAATGACACCAGTTTGTACTCCACCAGCAATGTGTGAGAGTTTTAATTATTCTCACCAATGCTCAACAATGTTAGTCTTTTATATTTAAGCTGTTTTTGTGATTTAAATTTGCATTTTATGATGTGTGATGATGAGGTACATTTTTCAAAATCCACTTGGATTTTGTTGTTGTTTTGTTATGAAATACTTATTCATAAGTATTTTCTATTATTAATTTTTCTTTTTCATATTGATTTATAGGATTTTTTTCTGTATTCTAGATACAAATATTTGGCAGATATATGTATTGTGGCTATTTCTCTCAGTCTGCAGCTTGCCTTTTCAGTTTCTTAATGATATCTTTTTTTAACAGTTTTTATTGTCATTTGGGTGAAAGTTTCCAGAGCAGATTAATTTTCCATAGCAGTTGATACACGTTTTGTTCTCATGATATTGACTGCAATTTCCCACAATGTAACAGCTGTCTTCTCACTTCCTCCCCATAATTACCTCTTCCCTGTGTCCTTCCCTCTCATGTATTCCTGCCCCCATGGTCTCCCTGTGCATAGGGCCCTTCTGTCCTCCCATGATTGATCTTTCCAAAGAGGGTATCTACGTGATGTAAGTGTTCCCAAAATGTTGGTCTTTTATTTGGTTGGAAGTCACAGAAGTGAGTTCAATTCCAGACCTGAAGGACAGCTAGGGGTCATAGTCTCAGGGATCTCACTAGGCTCTGTAAGACCAGCAAACTGTTTTTTTTTTTTTTTGAGTTTTGAGTTTTGTTCCACATTGTTCTTCCACTCTATCCAGAATCTCCTACACAAATCCCCTCTGAGTGGTTGACAGTGGTAGCCAGGTACCATCTAGTTCTTCTGGTCTCATGGTCATATAGGCTGAGGATCACATGGTCTACCAGTCCCTTGGACTAATTGTTTCCATGCATTACTGGTTTTCTTCATTCTTCTTTGCTCTGGATGAGGAGAGACCCATCATTGCATCTAGATGGCTGCTTACAAGCTTTTAAGAGCCCAGTCGCTACTCACCAAAGTAGGATGTTGAACAATGTTTTTGTATAGTTTGTTATGCAAATTGAGCTTGAGGTCCCCTGGGGCCATGGTCTCGAGCTCAAAGGTCCAAATACTCGTTCCCTCTGGGTAGCTGACTGTGGCCAAGAAGTCACCACAACTTTGTCCCTTGTCAGCTCTTCAATAGTCCTGGACATTCTTACAGAATGTACAAATATGCTTGTAGAAACATTGTCTACCAAGCCTATACATGGTCAAGGGCACATTCCCCCCTGCCTAGACATACCTGATTGTTAAGCCTGTCTATCCAACTATCCACCTGCAGATCAATGTCTGCCATCACTGATTATGCAGTACTGTATTTGAAAAAGGGTTCATCTTTTTTGTCTGTATCTCCTATGTACCTCCCTATGTCTTCCTCTTCCTCAGTGCCACTGTGCTGATTACTCACATTTGGTACATTGCCCTTACCTTTACCCAAATCATTACTTGTCTGTACCTGTCTAGGAGTGTTCCCTCCCTTGCCTCACACCTGGTAATCAACAAAGAAAGTTTCATTCCATATATAAACCTTTCCTTGACTATTCACAATAGCGGACTAATACAATATTTGTCCTTCTGTGATTGACTTATATCACTTAGCATAATATCCTCCAAGTTCATCCATGTTATGTGGTGTTTTGCAGATTCTGTGTTATTCTTTAGGGTTGCATAGTTTTCCATTTTGTGTATGTACCATAGTTTAGTTTCCATTTTTCTATTGATGGGCACATAGGTTGTTTCCATCTTTTTGTTATTGTAAATAGTGCTGTGATGAACATGGGTGTGCATATATCTGTTCTTGTCCTGGCTCTCACTTCTTTAGGATGTATACCTAGTAATGGGATTGCTCAATCAAAAGGTATTTTCTAATTCCAATTGTTTAAGGAATCACCATACCGTTTTCCATAATGGTTGTATCATTTTACAGTCCCACCAAAAGTGTATGAGAATCTCAATCTCGATATCCTTGCCAGCATTTGTTATTTTCTGTCTTGTTGAACATTGCTATTAGTGCTGGGATAAGATGTTATCTCATTGTTGTTTTTATTTGTGTCTCTCTAATGGCTAATGATTGTGATTATTTCTTCATGTGTTTGTTGGCCACCTGAGTATCCTTTTTGGTGAAATATCTATTCATGTCTTCTGCCCATTTTTTAATTGGATTGTTTGTCTTTTTGTTGTTGAGGTATTGAAGTTTTCTATACATTTTAGAGAAAGTCCCTTGTCAGATATGTCATTGCTGAATATTTTTTTCCCATTCTGTATGTTCTCTTTTGACTCTTTTGGAGAAGTCTTTTGAACCACATCAAAATGTAATTTTAAGAAGGTCCTATTCATCTATTTTATCTTCTGCTGTTTGTGCATTTTGGGTTATGCTTGATAGTCTATTCATGCCATGTATAAGGGCCCTAAATTTGCCCCTATTTTTTCACTGAGGAATGCAATAGTTTTAGGGTTCATATTTAAGTCTTTGATCCATCTGGAGTTAGCTTTTGTGTATGGTGTGAGGTACAGATCTTGTTTCATTTTTCTGCAGGTAGATATCCAGTTTTGCCAGCACCATTTGTTAAAGAGACCATCTCTTCCCCATGTAATGCATGTCAGTCCTTTGTCAAAGATCAGCTGACCATAGGTTCATGGATCTATTTCTGTGTTCTCAATTTTATTTTCCTGGTCTATTTGTCTGTCATTGTACCAATACCAGGCTGTTTTTTTCTTTTTTTTTTTTTTTAAATCTCAGATCCTTTTCCTTTATTATTTTATACCAAAAATACAAACAAGTCAATAAAATCTTTTTCTTTTTTCTTTACTTTTTTTTACATTGTGGTTCGGGTGAAAATTTACAGAGCAAATTCACTTTCCATACAGCAGTTCACATACACTTTGTCTCATGACATTGACCACAATTCACCACAATGCAACAGCTCCCCTCCCACTTCCTCCCCATAGTTACCTCTTCCCTGTGTCCATCCCTCCATGCACACCTGCCCCCTGAGCTGTCTCCCT
>NW_006921664.1:10908645-10922176 GCF_000298275.1 Orycteropus afer afer | reverse complement strand
TCTATATTCATGAGGGATATTCGTCTGTAGTTTTCCTTTGCCTGGTTTTGGTATCAAGGTTATGCTTGCTTCATAAAATGAGCTAGGGAGGATTCCATCCTTTTCTATGTTTTGGAATAGTTTGAGTAGGAGAGTTCAGTTCTTCTCTGAATGTTTTGTGGAATTCTCCAGTGAAACCATCTGGGCCAGGAATTTTTTTGGTTGTTAATTTTTTGTTGACCTGTTCAATTTCTTCTTTTGTGATGGGCCTCTTCAACTTTTCCATATCAATCTGTGTTAGTTTAGGTAAGTGGTGTGTTTCTAGAAACTGTCCATTTCCTCCAGATTTTCAAATTTGTTGGAGTACAATTCTTCATAGTATCCTGATGTTATCCTTTTTATTTCTGTTGGTTCTATTGTTATGTCACCCATTTCGTTTCTTATTTGTGTTATTTGTATTCTCTTCCTCTTTTCCTTTACTAAATTTGCTAGTGGTTTGTCAATTTTGTTGATCTTTTCAAAAAATCAACTTCTGGTCTTGTTGATTTTTTTCTATAGCCCTTCTATTTTCTGTTTCATTGATTTCTGCTCAAATCTTGATTATTTCCTTTCTTCTGGTGACTGTGGGCTTTTCCTGTTGTTCTTTCTCTAATTGTTGGAGATGTTCGTTTAAAGTGTTGATTTTGGCTCTTTCTTCTTTTTTGATGTGTGCCATAGTTGCTATAAATTGGCCTCTGATCACTGATTTTGCTGTGTCCTGCAGTGAACTCTTTGAAACACAGTGTTTTTTGGAGATTTTGTACATCGACTACTTCTTTTAGGAGAAAAACAAGAGGCTAAGGAGAATGGAACAAATCTTACCTCTACTGGAGATAAAACTGTAATGCATGAACCACTGAAAACATGGCAAGATTCACCATACGTTTTATTGTATATATTGGTATTTCATCTTCAAAGTAATCAATGAAGGAAAATTCACTAAATAATCTTTTTATTATGACTGTCGGAGTGAAGGATCCCTATGAATACCTTGCATTTGGAGACTATCCACTGATGATTTTTTTTGTGTGTGTATGCATTATATATGTCCTGTTTGGTGTTCTCTGCCTGCTATTGGTGAGATCTCCTGAGAATTCAGGTTTGCATTGGTGCTATTACCTTCCTGGGAATGCTTGAGAAAGCTGTCTTCTATGCAAAATTTCAGAATATCTGATACAAAGGAGAGTCTGTCCAAGGTGTCCTGATCCTTGCAGAGTTGCTTTTACCAGTGAAATGCTCAGTGACTGAAACCCTGGTCATTATAGTCAGTCTGGGCTATGGCATAGTCAAGCCTCACCTTGGAGTTACTCTTCAAAAGGTTGTGGTAGCAGGAGCCCTCTATCTTTTGTTCTCTGTCATGGACGGGATCCTCAGAGTTACTGGGTATTTTACTTATCCTTTGTCTCTGATAGTAAACCTGGCCTTCTCAGCAAATTATGCTTGTATTATTTTATGGATATTTATTAGCCTGACTCAAACAATGAAGCTATTTAAAACTTTGGAGGAACATTGTCAAGCTCTGTTTGTACCGACATTTCACCAACACACTTATCTTGGCTGTGGAAGCATCTAATGTGTTTATCATCTGGACAGCTATGAAATTTAGGATAGTGACTTGCCAGTGAGACTGGTGGAAGCTGTGATACCATCTGGAACTTGCTCTTCTCTATGATCCTCTTTGTCATCATGGTTTTTTGATGACCATCTGCAAAAGTTTGCTTTTTCACCATTGTTTGAGGAAGAGGAAGAAGAAGAGGATGAACAAAAGGAACCTGTGCTGAAAGAAAGCTTTGAAGGAATGAAAATGAGAAGTACCAAACAGGAACCAAATGGAGATAGTAAAGTGAATAAAGCACAGGAAGATGATTTGAAGTAGGTAGAAGAGAATGTTCCTTCTTCCATGATAGATGTAGCACTTCTGGATTCAGATGAGGAACAAAATTTGAAAGATCCAAAATAGAGTGAAAAATTGGAAGAACTGCAGTTGAAAATCGCTAGTATCAGGAAAGAGATCAGCTTCTGTGTCAGTCTTCTACCACTGCTCCATGTGGTTAAAGGAGGCAACAACTTCCTGATCTTGGTGCATTGGAGCTGGTGAGAGGTGTCAGTACAAGGAGAATCTTACTGAAACAAGTTCATGGGATGAGAAAAATCTACAAGTTTCTAATTTCCGACATGCCCCTTCCCTTCCTTGACATGGATGTTTATGCAACTTACATGTGTTGTTCCTGAATCTTCTATAATGTTTCAGTTGTTTAATCTGTCAAATTAAAAAGTTTAACATCTTCTAAAGGACTATGACATCAAAGTCATAGTATGTAATCTCCAGGAACAACTGCTTGTGCTTTTTATTTATTTAGGGATTTACATGGGTGATGGGGGCAAATTTTTAATTATCTTTCATTTTCCTGGGAAGCCATCTTGCAGAGATAATTTTGAGAAAATAAGGGCCCTTCTGAGTTAAGGAGCCATGATTCTAGCAATGACTAAAACAACAACAACAACAACAAAGAGCAAGAGAGAGAGAGGAAGAAATTTACAGTGTGATTCAGATCATTTAAAAAAGCAAAATCAGATGCAATTTTGTTTACAGATGGTGTATATTAAAGATATTTCTATTTCAGATATAACTTAGAGAGAAATATTAGCTTAATTCTTTTGACGTCTGCTATTGTGACCCATTGTTGGCAATGTGGTACACACTCTGGAACTTTTCATTACTGTTTTGTAAGCCTCCCAGGTTGGCATTGTGGAAGTCTAGGCAACACTTAGTTTGCCTTCATGCCATTCACTGGTTGCACTAGGTGCAGAGAGGCTCTCCATCTAAGTGCTTGTGAATGAGCCTCCAGCCAGAGGAACTGTAATGCTTCTGAAAAGGAGCTTATTACACAGGGAATAGGTCCTTCTGGCTTAACTTAAACAATTATTCCTGCATGATGTGATGTGGAGGCCCTGAACTGCTGCTGTTCATGAGGATTGACTGTTTTTATATCTGGTGTCAGAGACTGTTTTATAAGAGGCATCACAAGGTGGTGGGATTGATTTGAAGCATTATATCTGTTTTAATGGTTTTATCCAATTTTGCCTTCCTAAGAAGTTCATGCCACTTTTTAATATAAAAATTTTAGCAACAACAAGAACACAAAAATAATAAAGCATTCAGATGCTACCCAAAAGTTGGCGTTTGAACGCACCAGCCATTTGCTGTGAGAAAGGTGAGGTGGTTTGCTTTCATAAAGATATATAGCCTTGGAAACCTCATGAGGTATTTCTGCTTTGACCTATGGGGTTGCTGTGGTAGTGGGTATTTATTTATTTATGAATTTTTGTGTAATATTTCAGGAAATATCCATGTAGCTGTGTCATTTTCCATATGTGCAGTTATTTTTAGGAAAAATCCCTAGAAGAAGAATACTGTGTCAAGGGGTCTGTGTATACTTGTTTTTATTGTACATATTGACATCCCATAAGAGTAAACCAGTTTACATTCCTACCAGCAATATATGTGAATAAGGAAACCTATTTTAAATTTGGAATATATATGTAGATAAAACAATTAGAGACAAGATGTGCCTTAATGAAAAACACTTTTAAAATATGTGACATCATTTGTTGTTGTTATTAGATGCTGTTGAGTTATCTCTGACTCTTAGTGATCCTCTGTACAGCAGAATGAAACACTGCCCAGTTCTGTGTCATTCTCACTATCCTTGCTGTGCTTGAGTCCATCGTCACAGCTGCTATGCCACTCTATCTCATTGAGGTTCTTCCCCTTTTTCATTGACCCTCTGCTATACCAATCATGATATATTTCTCCAGGAACTAGTCCCTTCTGAAAACGTGACCAAAGTATGTCAGACAAAGTCTGTACATCTGCTTCTAAGGAACATTCCAGTTTTACTTCTTCCAAGAATGATTTGTTCATTCTTTTGGTAATCTATCGTATTTTCAGTATTCTTTGCCAACACCATGATTCAAATGCATCAGTTCTTTTTTGATCTTCCTTATTCATTGTTTGGCTTTCATATAGATGTGAGGCAATTGAAAATACCATGACTTGAATCAGGCACACATTAGTCTTCAAAGTGACCTGTTTGCTCTTTATCACTTTAATGAGATTTTTTGTAGCAGATTTGCCCAGTGCAAGATATCACTTGATTTCTTGACTGCTGCTCCCATGGATGTTGATTGTGGATCCAAGTAAAATAAAATCTCGGACAACTTCAATCTTTTCTCCATTTATCATGATGTTGCTCATTGGTCAAGTTGTGAGGATTTTTATTTAATGTTGACATGTAAGCAATATTGAGTCTGTCCTCTTTGATCTTTATCAGTCAGTGCTTAAGTCCTCTTCACTTTCATCAAGCAAGGTTGAGTCATCTGCGTATCACGGGTTGTTGATCTGGATTAATTCCTCCAATCCTGATGCTGCATTCTTCTTCATGAAGTTCAGCTTCTTGGATTATTTGCTCAGCATATGGATTGAATAAGCATGGTAAAAGGATACAACCCTGATGCACACTTTTTCTGATTTCAAACCATTTAGTATTCCCTTGTTCTGTTGGGATGACTGCCTCTTGGTCAGTGTATAGATTTCTTGTCAAGACATGAAGTGTTTTGCAATTCCCATTCCTTGCAATGTTATCCGTAATTTGTTATGATCCACACAACTGAATGCCTTTGTATTGTCAAAAAACAACAAACAAGAACAACAACAATAACAAAAAAACCCAAGCAACTCACAGGTAAACATCGTTTTGGTGTTCTTTGCTTTCAGTCAAGATCCATCTAACATCAGCAACGATATCCCTCGTTCTATACCCTCTTCTGAATCTGGCTTAATTTTCTTGCAGCTCCCTATTGATATCCTGTTGCAACCATTTTTGAATTGTCTTCAGCAGTGTGTTACTTCCATGTGATACTAATGATGTTGTTCAATAACTTTCACATTCAGTTGGATCATTATTTACTTGGACATTAATTACATTTGTTGTTGTTGTTATGTGCCATCGAGTTGGCTCCGACTCATAGCGACCTGTCCTTGGGTTTCCGAGGCAGTGTCACTAAGGAAGTAGATTGCCCCATCTTCCTTCCAAGGAGTGGTTGGTAGGTTTGAACTGCCAGCCTTCTGGTTAGCAGTCAAGTGCCTTAGGCACTATGCTATCAGAGCTCCCAACATTAAAGGAATAAAATTTCCCAGCAATTATTTTCTTTTAAAAATGTAATGTATTTTAGAAGCTGGGTGTTTTATTCAATATGTCGTTGTTATCATTAACACAAATAAATAATTATATCTGACCTGTTTTGTTACTTATTTGTAGTTTTTAATCTTAGCTGTGATTCTCAGAAATCTTAGAACTCTCATTCTGAACTTAAGACTTTTGTTCAATAACTACAGTCTCCATTCATGTAAAAGATTCTTCCTTTTATGCCCCTCTTAATGAGTTGAATCTGACTCCACGACACTGGTTGCATTTTTTGCAATGTATGTGTAAGGAGCTCTGGTGGCATAATGGATAAGGCATTTGGCTACTAACCAGAAGGTCTGTGGTTCAATCCCACGAGGTGTTCCATGGAAAGAAGATGGGGCAATCTACTTTCACAATGATTTATAGCCTCAGAAAACCAATGGGGATCACTATGAGTTGGAATCGACTCATGCTTATTAAATATTACAGGGATTAGGAGTTCTTAGGCATATCAAGTATATTTTTTATTTTGTGACATATCAGTATTATATTTTCCTTCATTTAATCTTATTTATTATAAATATTAATACACTAATAAAAGAAAATCTCTAATCAAATTTTCTTAATTTATACACCTTTCTAAGATGACACTACTTCAACATTGTTGACCATTGATTGGTCAGAGTTAGTGGTAGAATAGTTGCATTTGTTAAATTTACTTATACTATATTTCAATATATTTGAAAAAGTAATTATTTTATTATTTTTATAAATGATGTAGAGTCTTTATAAAAATTATGCAATGAAGAAAACAACAAAGAAGAGAGGAACAAATTATTTTAAATTTTACCACTCAGATATTATTAGTGTAACTATTTGATGATCACTATACCAAGAAATCCTGTTATGTTTATATGTGCACATATTCAGAATGCATGATTAGAACAGAAATAATTTGATAAGAATGATACCATAATGTTCATTTTAACTTAAACAAACAATCCCAAATTTCTTTGGATTGAACAGAATAATAAATTGAAGTGAAATGGAAGGCATGGTCAGCTTAACTTCAGTGAAATGTTTCTTCTTAACAAAAGTAATTTTTTTTACCTTTTTATTGTGATTTGGGTGAAAGTTTACAGAACAAATTGGTTTTCCATTCAACAGTTCACATACATTTTGTTTTGTGACATCGATTGCAATTCCAAAAACGTACTAGCATCCTTCCCACTTCCTCCCTGAGTTTACCATTTCCATTCCTCCTCTCATATTCCTTCCTGCTTTATAATCTTTATCCTCAGGGAAATGCAGCCCCTTTGATCTCATATGATTGATAGTCTTAATGAGTAGGGACATCCCAGGTGTTATTGTTCACCTTATAGGCCTGTGTACTTTTTGACTGAAAGTTGAGCCCCAGGGTGAGTTCAGTTCTAGGCTTGAAGGGTGACTAAGGGCCATAGTCTCAGTGGTTCTACCAGTCTCTATCAGACCAGTCTTTTTTTGAGTTTTGTTGCATATTTTTCTCCTGCTCTACCCAGGACCTCCTATTGTTACCCCTTTTACAGTGGTCAGCAGTGGTAGCCAGGCACTATCTAGTTCTTCTGGTCTCAGGGTCCTGGAAGCTGAATTTTCCAATTTTGCTTGCCTCCTCCCCGAATTAAAGGATGTGTTTTAAGATTTGATTTGTGTGGTAGATAAGGTTATGTGTCAACTTGGCTGGGTCTGGTTTTGAGTGGCTGGGCAGCTGGATGTAGTTGTTCTCCATGATGAGACTGGTGATCAGCTCCATGGTGGAATCTACTGTGAGTGGCCTTAGGGATGTGGTCTGTTTCCAGTATATAAGAAGATGCTTTAAGAATGGTCTTAAGCTTTTGGCACATCTGGATCCTGCATTCGGCCGAGTCTTCATCTCAGTGGCCTGCCATCTTGTCTGCTGATCTTGAGACTGCTTCTGGACTTGCATTAGTGGTCTGCTGTGTTGCTTGATGATTTTGGGGACTGTGCCATTTTAATGGTTGACCTTGGGTTTGTCAGTCTCAGCAGCCAGAGCTGTCTCAGTTAAGAGAAGCCTCCAGCTTCAGTGGGCCAGGAACAAGAGGCAAAGATGAAGCCCAAGACTGAGGTGCTTTCATCCATCCCCTAAAGTTGGCACTTTGAACTCAGACTTCAGCCTCCTAAACTGTAAGAGAATAAATCCCTATTTGTTTAAAGCTATACATTGTGGCATGTCTGTTATAGTAGCACTCAAAACTCACTGCCATCGAGTCAATTCCGACTCATAGTGACCCCCTGTAGGTTTCTGAGGCAGTAAATGTTTACAGAAGTAGACAGATGTCTTCCTTATGTGGAGTGGCTGGTGGGTTTGAACCACCAACCTTCTGGTTAACTATCAAATATCTTAGGCACTATGCCTCCAGAGCTCCTTATCACAGCACTGGATAACCAGAATAATTTTTTTATTACAATTATATTTCTGCGCTTCACTTAAATATTTCAGAATAAAAAAATTCAAAGGATAAACTCAAAATTGAGAAATTATAGTTTATTATAACTGTATTTGGGTATGTTCTAAACAATGTAAAAATGTTTTGTGAAATACAGCAAATTTCACTAAGACTTTTCAAATAAATTACTCCATTAGTGATAGATAATAAATAGTAATCCTCAAGGCACTACATTTTTAGAATTAATAACATATCCTTTTTTTTTTTTATTTCCCAACATCTCTCAGAAACACAGTATATAATAAGGATTTGCTTTATTAAGCAATTAAAGCTCATAATATAATAATATAACTGAGGTAACGGGTTGAAGTTTGGAAACAATGAGGCCATTTTTATTTTTATCAGAGCAGTTATGTGCCCTAGTTAAGACTATAACCACCCAAACCAAACTCACTGCCGTTGGGCCGGATCCAACTCATAGTGACCTTCCTTGGGTTTCCAAGGCAGTATCACAATGGAAGTAGATTGCCCAACCTTCCTTCTCAGGAGTGGCTGGGCTGGTGGGTTTGAACCACCAGCCTTCTGGTTAGCAGTCAAATGCCTTAGGCATTATGCCACCAAGCTAGGCTCTGCCATTTACTCAACATGAAACTTTAATTAAGCTATCTGACAAGTTACTATGAGTCTCTATTCCTTAATTTGTAAAATGGAGAAACATAACTACTTTTCATAGTTGTTACGAAGATTATACCTAAATAATAAGCTGCTGTGGAGTCGGATCCGACACATAGTGACCCCTCCTTGGGTTTCCGAGGCAGTAACACCATGGAAATTGCTCAACCTTCCTTCTGGGGAGTGGCTGGTGAGTTTGAACTGCGAGCCCTCTGGTTAGGAGTCAAATGCCTTAGTCACTATGCCAGCAGAGCTCCCACCTAAATAATAGATCAGCCCAATTAATAGAATACTTAAATTAGTGTACTATTAAATGGAGATTCAATCCTGACCAGTTGACATCATTTTTAGGCTGTCCACTGGCCCCACTCTATTCTCAATTAGTCTCTAACCACTTACTTTCCTTCCTAACAACTCATTTTCATATATGAAATTACACTTCATTCTTATTTTGTGTATTGTCTTCCTCTTCCTCTAGTATGTATGAGGGTAGAGACCTTGTCTTGGTTATTACTGTATCTCTAGAATCTAAAGCAATGTCTGGTATAAATATTAGTTGACTGAATGCATGAGTGAATTTGTATGTGCAAAGCAATTATATTCTGGATATAGTAGCAATAGCTCTGGCATGTATAGTTTAATTTGAGATTCCTTCTAGAGTTTTTTAAGGGCTACATGTAAAAATGAAAGGAGAGTTTTTCCCATAAGGTAGACCATTTGATACAACCTTCACACTCAAAAATGTGGGTTGAGAATTTCTGGGTTGTGAATGTTAGGAAGATGTATGGTAGTTTTATATATTCAGCTTAAGGTAAGGATTAAAAAGCATTTAAACAAGTTTATTAAAACAAGTTTATTTAAACAAGTAATGTTTTTCATGTGTTTGCTTTCTGAATCTCATGAAAGAAACTTTTTTTTTTTTTCCTATTTCAAAAAGTGGTTACTTTTGAGAGCTTTGTATTCATTTTGGGTTATTATGCTTTGAAAATGTTGCTTTATAGTTTCTTCAGTAGAAATCAGTGGGAACTGAATTTGTTTGCTCTATATAAGGCAAAATAATGATTACTGTTTTCATCTACCAGGAGCATTTTTATGGGGAGGATGTGGAACAGTTATTTTTATTGTTATAGAATAATGAGTAAGAGGACATGAGCTTACATCAGAGAAGAGATTTTAGTTAGCTGTATGAGGAAGACCTTTTTGACCAGTAGGATAATGAACGTTGCAGTGAGTACCAAGGTTCCTGAGTAAAGAAATAGGTCACACAATTTCTATTAGCATAGTGAGGTGGAAACATCATGGACCTTGCAACAATCCTGGCTTGGGATCCTAGTCCCACTTAACATCTCTAAACCTTATTTTCTTTCTTTATTTAAATCTGTAATACAGAATATGTTAACACATATTCTGAAAGGTACACCAAGATAAATGAGATAATATTTGGGAAAGCACCTGAGAAACACTACTAGTACATACCTAACATTGAATAGAAACTCTATAACTGTTCTTTTTCTGTTGGAGATCTTTAAGGAGAGAGGGTTAAGCATCTCTCCTAGATTATTTAGAAATTGCAATCTACTTTCGTAGTGATACTGCCTCGGAAACCCAAGGAGGGGTCGCTATAAGGAGGGGTCCAACTTGACGGCACATAACAACAACAAGGTAGGGAAAGGAGTTCTGGTGGTGTAGTGCCTAAGGCATTTGGCTACTAACCAGGAGGTTGGTGGTTCAAACCCACCAGCCACTCTGTGGAAGGAAGATGGGCAATTTATTTCCATAAACATTTACTACTACAAAGGGAGTTGCTATGAGTTGGAATGGACTCTATGGCAATGAGGTATTTTTTGCCTTAAAGTAGGGAGTTGGACAAAAAAATAACACTAAGATTTTTTACAGTTGTTAAGAAAAAGATTTAGGAATATATTTATTTATTTTTAGAAATTAAGTAATATATATATATTTATATTTAATTAAAAATATTTAACAAAAATTCTATTTGGGAAAGGTTGATTAATCAAAGATATTGTCTTTGATTCACTGTAATTCTACACAGTAAAAAAGTGTATGAATGAATTATAATGACTTGTAATTATAATGAATTACTATTTGATCCACAGGGAATTTTGATGGAATGTTAAGGACAGCTTAAATTATGAGTTAGCATTATCCCTAGGAGATTGAACTGCAGGGAAAACCGCAATATGTATTCCTTACTCCAGTATATTTAGCTAAGTAAAATCAGAATAAAGTGACTATGAAGGAAGAGCAGAAAGGGCAAAAGGAGTTTCAAAGGGCAATATGAAGCTTTATGGAAATAAGGGGAAATAAGGATTAGCTCACGTAGCCTCAATTCTTAGTTATAGCTTTCACTCCAATTGTTACCCCTCTCACTGTCTACTGAAGCACTATAATTCTGGTTAGTAGTACCTGATGGATAGTTTCTGAGTTAAATTTCAAGAAGACAGTTTAATTTTCTATTTTTGATTGCATTGTCAAAGAGGAAGGGACACCTGCAGTTTTGGCATGGAAAATTATAAACTGTTACTCACTGCCATCAGTCAATTCCAACTCATAACAAACCCTATAGCATTTCCAAGGCTGTAAATCTTTATGGAAGTAGATTGCCTCCTCTTCCTCCTGCAAAACAGTTGTTGAGTTTGAACTGCCAACTTTCTTGTTAGCAGGCAATTGCCTTACCCACTGTGCCACTAGAGCTGCTTTTCTTTTTAGTAGGGGTCCCAAAAGCACTTACCACCTATAGTATTTCTCATCTTTGGAAGTGGTGTTTCAGTTCATAGATTGAAAATACACAGGTACAAAAATATAAAATATTTTTACTGGCAAATAAGTTTGAACTTTTTATATAAAGCTCACATTTTGTGTTTCTGGTTCTGAGGGGTAAGGGTTATTGAGGAACTTTTCACTATGGAGTTATAGGATTAATCCTACAAGACTTTCAGAAGCTGATTGAATTAAGGATTTTCAAATTTTGGATTTGATTTTTCGGTATACCGGAAGTCTTTAGAATCGTTTGCTGTTTGTTTTTGTTGTTGTTATATGACCTCATGTAAAGCAGAATGTAACATTGTCCAGTTCTGTGCCATCTGCTTTATGGATGAGTTCATTTTGTGGCCACTGTGTTTTTTGAGTTCTTCTAACCTAAGGGGCTCATCTTCCAGCACTATATTGGACGGTATTCTTTTTGCAGTCCATAGAAGTTTGATTGGCCAAATTTCAAAAGTATATTGCCAGACCTTTCTTTCTTGTCTTAGTCTGGAAACTCTATTGAAATATGCTCAGTATGGCTGACTCTGCTGGTATCTGAAATACTGGTAGCATAGTTTCCAGCATCATATCATCATGCCAGCCACCACAGTATGACAAACTGAGAGATGAGTGGTGGTTAGAATTTCTTAGAGAACTTTAAATAGTACATAAATTCCCTTGTCTTAGACTTAATGAATTAGAAACTTAGGATGTATTGTGCATTTGTGCTCTTGAAAACTTTCCTTAGTGATTCTGGTGATGTGGCTATGTTGGGAGTCACTAGTCTAAATAATAAGAGATAGCTTTGTGAAAGAGAAATGTGAAAGAGCAACCTAAGGAAGGGTCGCTATGAGTTGGGCCATACATGCTTTGTGAAAGAGAAGCAGGTGATTCCTGTTCCATTTCTCAACCCATGGAAATCTGGCATCTATACACACCTCACTAATGAAATTGCTCTTGAGATGGTTACCAGTGACCTTGTAATTACAAACTACTGGATATTTTCCTTTCTTATCTCACTTTTGTGACAATAGACACTGTTGGCCATCCCTCTTTGATATTCGTTTTCTTCTTGTCCTCCATATTAGTCTCTACTGGACTTCTAGCATAGTGCCTAAGGCACTTTACTGCTAACCAGAGGGCTGGTGGTTCAAACTGACCAGTCACTTCTCAGAAGGAAGGTTGGGCAATCTACTTCCGTAGTGATACTGCCTTGGAAACCCAAGGAAGGGTCGCTATGAGTCGGGCCAACTCGAGGGCACATAACAACAACAACAACACTGGGCTCCCACTCACATATCTGCTCTGTTTCAGTTGCCTTCATGGGCTTCTCTTCCTCTGCCTACCTGGTAAGTAGCAGTTGTGCCCAGAGTTCTGTCTTTGACGTCTTCTTTGATTTTTTTGTACTGTCCTATGTGGTAGCCACTAATTATATATGTCTATAAAGCTTTTCAAATGAAGCTAGTTCAAATTGAGATGCACTGTATGTATGAACATACATAGTGGATTTCAAAAGACTTATATGAACAAAGTCATATAAAAGATAATAATAAAAATTGATTACATGTTGAAATAATATTTTAGATAAGTTGGATTAAAGGAAATATTATTGAAATTAATTTCACCTATTCGTTTAGCTTTTTTTAAAATGTGGATATTAAAAATGTTTAAATTACATATGAAATTGATAATTTGCTCCCATTGTATTTCTATTGGATAGCTTTGCTCCATATGTTCTTTCTGGAGAATATCTTAAGAGTGGTGGTGATTTTAACTAACATATATAATGTTTTATAATCAGCCGAAGGGATTAGGTGAGGAGAGGCAACTCAGGCCCGCCCAGAGTAGCAGGCCGGAAGAGCAGGAGAAAGGGGATAAAAGCCAGGAACCTGGATAGAAGAGCAGTCAGCCCCAGGGTTACAGGTGAGGAGAGACAACTCAGGCCTGCCCAGAGTAGCAGGCCGGAAGAGCAGGAGAAAGGGGATAAAAGCCAGGAAGCCAGAGAGAAGAACAATCAGCTGAAGGGATTAGGTGAGGAGAGGCAACTCAGGCCCGCCCAGGGTAGCAGGCCGGAAGAGCAGGAGAAAGGGGATAAAAGCCAGGAATCCGGACAGAAGAGCAGTCAGCCCCAGAGTTACAGGTGAGGAGAGACAACTCAGGGACGCCCAAAGTAGCAAGCGGGAAGAGCGGGAGAAAGGGGATTGAAAGCCAGGAAGCCAGAGAGAAGAGCAATCAGCTGAAGGGATTAAGTGAGGAGACAAACTCAGGCCTGCCCAGAGTAGCAGGCCGGAAGAACAGGAGAAAGGGGATTGAAAGCCAGGAACCCGGACAGAGGAGCAGTCAGCCCCAGGGAAAACTCAGGGACGCCCAAAGCAGCAGGCCAGAAGAGCAGGAGAAAGGGGATTAAAAGCCAGGAAGCCAGACAGAGGAACAGTCAGCCAC
>NW_006921664.1:10858630-10905564 GCF_000298275.1 Orycteropus afer afer | reverse complement strand
CTTCAACGAGATGGACTGACACGGTGGCTGCGATGATGGGCTCAAGTATAGCAGGGATTGTGGGGCTGGCGCGGGATTGGGCAGTGTTTCGTTCTGCTGTGCTTGGTGTCACTATGAGTCGGAAACGACTTGATGGCACTTAACAACAACAACAAGAATATAATGTTTTGGCTCTCAAATTTGTAACTTGTACCCATATCTTTCTTTCTAGTGTTCTAGGTTTGAATAAAGGAGCTCTGGTGGTTCAGTGCCTAACTGCTAACCAGGGTTGGTGGTTTAAACCCATTAGCCGCTTCATGGAAGGAAGATGGCAAATCTACTTCCATAAATATTTACCACCGTAGAAACCCAATAGGAATTGCTATGAGTCAGAATCGACTAGATGGCAGGATTTTTATTTTTTTTTTAAGGTTTGCATAGTCAACTCCATTAAAAAAAAAATTACCATTAAGTTGATTCCAACTCATAGAGACCTTACAGACAGAGTAGAACTGCTTTATAGGGTTTCCAAGGGTGTAAATCTTTATGGAAGCAGACTGCCACGTTTTTCTCCTACGGAGTGGCTGGTGGGATAGAACAGTCAGTCTTTCAGTTAGCAGCTGAATGCTTAGCACTGCATCTCCAGGGCTCCTTTGGATACCCCATAAATACTGTAAACTGAATATACAAAAAATTCACCAAACCTACTTCTCTTTCCATTTTTTTTTTGTATCTCAGTTTAACTATTGATCCAAACCCAGAAACTTAAACTCTTATCCAGTTACAAATATGATTGATTCTTTGCTCTAACTCTCATTGCCATTTGTTACTCCTTCATTGCTACTGCTACTGCCTTAGTTTGGGTCCTGATGTTTCACGTGAAGAATTGCCAAAGTTTCCTACTTGGCTCTTCACCTCCGATTTTACCCCTTATGACCCTGCTCCTGTCTAATCTACAAAGTATTGGCCAGGGTGATATTTTAAATATATACATCTAATCTTTATATATTTCCATTCTTAAGTATCTGAATTATTTTCTATCACAATTAGGGAAAAAACAGATAAACCTAACCTCATTAATGTGATATCAGGTCTTTATGATTTATCTTCGGTTGCTAGCCATCCTTATTTCTTACCATTACCTCACATTCACCCTTTGCAGTCACCCCCCAAGTACTGGAAAGCTATTCTCCAAGTTTGTAAATGTAGTTTTCGAGTAATTTTTTGGAGTCATCACTCACTCACTCACTGCCGTTGAGTTGGATCTGACTCATAGTGACCCCTCCTTGGGTTTCTGAGGTGGTATTACTACGGAAGTAGATTGCCCAGTCTTCCTTCTGAGGAGTGGCTGGTGAGTTTGAACCGCAAGCCTTCTGGTTAGCAGTCAAATGCCTTAGGCACTATGCTACCAGCGCTCCTTAAAGAGTCATAGACTCCTTTAAATGTGATGAAGGCTATGGAACCTTTGCTAGAAAATTAACATACAGAATTTTTGTATATGGTTCCAGGATGATGATGGATTACCTGAAACAGGTTAAAACTATAGTTTATAGCCTTTTGTTTCTTAGGTATTCCACCTCTTCTTGTTAAATTGTAAGCCTAGATCACAGTATTCCATTGACAATTACTATGTAACAAATTACCCCACAACTTAATGACTTAAAAGAAGAAAAATTGTTTGATTAATGGTCACAGTTTCTGTGAGTCAGGAATTCTGGAAAAGCTCAGCTGGATGATTCTGGCTCAGAATTTTTAGTAATTGCAGTGAAAGCAGGAGACAGGCTGGAGCAGGTAGGGGTTACTGAGCATCTCATTCTTCAAGTAGTCTCAGGGCTTCTATGGATAATCTCTTCAGAGGGACTGGTGTGGGTCTTCCTAGTATGCATTCTTTAGGCAATCATATTGTTTACATGGTGGCCCAGGCTCTACTACACAAGTGTTCCAGCAAACAAGGTGAAGGCAGCACCTTTTATGACTTGGTCATGCAGGTCATGCTCTAACACTTCTGCAACATTTTATTGGTTACAAGTTTGTCACAAGCCCACCCTGGCTCAAGAAAAAAGGAATTAGGCTTCATCTCTTGATGGGGGAATGGCAAGGTACTAGAAGGCCTGTGGGATGGGAGATACTGTTACAGCTGTCTTTACAGACAGAATCCACCAGAGTCTCTCAATATGCTATGATGGTACATAAAGTGTGGGAGTTCTGGTGGCACAGTGCCTAAGGCATTTGACTGCTAACCAGAAGGCTGGCGCTTCAAACCCACCAGCCACTCCTCAGAAGGAAGACTGGGCAATCTACTTCTGTAGAGATACCGCCACAGAAACCCAAGGAGGGGTCGCTATGAGTTGGATTCGACATGAAGAGCAGATAAGATTCAAGTAAGATCATTCCATTTGGTGGAGAAATCTATTAGAAACAGAGGAGTGTGTGTAGGTTTAATGTTTTCTACAGTAAAATTTGGAAGGAAGATGGGGCAATCTACTTCCGTAGTGATACTGCCTCGGAAACCCAAGGAGGGGTCGCTATGAGTCCGATCCGACTTGACGGCACATAACAACAGCAACATAGTAAAATTCAGTTATGAACTAATCTTTATGATCTCAATATAAATGTTTGCTACTATTAGTATCTGAAATCTAATTACCAAAGAGCCAAGATTGGGAGGAACAGAAAAGATACTTCTTGACATACTAAATAGCAATTTTGAGTGGATAAAAAGAATATGTTTTCAGCATCTATTCTCCACCTTTCAGCCTTCTTCTTCCTCCTTTTTTTTTTTTTTTTTTTTTAATTGTGATTTGGGTGAAAATTTACCAATCAAATTCACTTTCCATATAGTAGTTCACATATACTTTGTCTCATGACATCGACCACAATTTACCACAATGCAGCAGCTCCCTTCCCACTTCGTCCCGATAGTTACCTCTTCCCTGTGTCCATCCCTCAATGCACTCCTGCCCCCTGAGCTGTCTCCCTGTGCATAAACAGCCCTTCTTTTTCCTACGATTGTTCTCTCCAAGGAGTTTATCTACCTCAGGTAAATGTTCAACTCGTATACCTGTCTTTTGTTTGACTGGAAGCCACAGGTGTGGGTTCAGTTCTAGACCTGAGGGGTAGCTAGGGGCCATACTCTCAGTGGTTCCACCAGGCTCTATCAGACCAGCAAACCTGGTTCCCCCCTTTTTTTTTCTCCAAGTGATTTTGAGTTTTGTTCCACATTGTTTTCCCTCTCTATCCAGGATGTCCTACATAGATCCCACTCTGAGTGGTTGACAGTGGTAGCTGGGCACCATCTAGTTCTTCTGGTCTCATAGTCATATAGGCTGAGGATCACATGGTATACCAGTCACTAGGACTAATTGTTTCTATGAATTTTTGTTTTTTTTCATTCTTCTTTGCTCTGAATGAGGAGAGACCCATTATTGCACCTAGATGGCTGCTTGTCAGCTTTTAAGATCCCAGTTTCTACTCGCCAAAGTAGAAGGTGAAACAATGTTTTGTGTAGTATGTTATGACAATTGAGCTTGATGTCCCCTGCGGCTATGGTCCTGAGCTCACAGGTTCAACTACTCAGTCCCTCTGGGTAGCTGGCTGTGACCAAGAAGCGACTACAACCTTGCCCCTTGTCAGCCCTACTATACACCTGGGAATTCAGATCATACAAATAAACTTATAGGACCATTGTCTGCCAATCCTATACATGGTCTTGGGTACACTCCCTGCTTCATAGACATACCTACTAGATCAGCCTGTCCACCCATCTATCCACCTATATACCCATGTTTGCCTTCACTGACAACGCAGTACTGTATGTACAAAAGGGTTCATCTTTGTTGTCTCTAACTCCCATGTACCTCTCTATGTCTTTCTCTTCCTCAGTGCCACCATGTTGATCACTCATATTTGGTACATTGCCCTTCTCTTCACCCAAATCAATACTTATCTCTATCTATCTAACAGCCTTCCCTCCCCTCCCCTTCCACCCCTGGTAATCAACAAAGAAAATTTCCTTCCATATATAAACCTTTCCTTTCCTTTTACAATAACAGACTAATACAATATTTGTCCTTTTGTGATTGACTTATTTCACTCAGCATAATGTCCTCCAAGTTCATGCATGTTATGCGGTGTTTTGCAGATTCTACATTATTCTTTAGTGTTGCATAATATTCCATTGTGTGTATGTACCATAGTTTGGTTATCCATTCCTCAGTTGATGGACACCTAGGTTGTTTCCATCTTTTTGCTATTGTAAATAGTGCTGCGATGAATATGGGTGTGCATATGTCTGTTCTTGTCCTGGCTCTCACTTCTTTAGGATATATACCTAGTGATGGAATGGCTGGGTCAAATGGTATTTCTAATTCCAACTTTTGAAGGAATCACTATACTGCTTTCCACAGTGGTTGTATCATTTAACAGTTCCACCAGCAGTGTGTGAGAGTCCCAATCTCTCCACATCCTCACCAGCATTTGTTACTTTGTGTCTTGTTGAACTTTGCTACTAGTACTGGTGCAAGATGGTCTCCTTGTTTTGATTTGCATCTCTCTGATACCTAATGATTGTGAGCATTTCTTCATATATTTGTTAGCCACTTGAATATCCTCCTTGGTGTAGTGTCTATTCATGTCTTCTGCCCGTTTTTTAATTTGATTGTTTTTCTTTTTGTTATTGAGGTGATGGAGTTTTCTATAAATTCTAGAGATAATTCCCTTGTCAGATATGTCATTGCCAAACAATTTTTTCCCAATCTTTAGGTTCTCTTTTGATGCTTTTGGAGAAGTCTTTGGAAGCACGTAAAAATTTGGTTTATAGAAGGTCCCAATCATCTAGTTTCTCTTCTGCTATTTGTGCATTTTGCGTTATGCTTGATAGTCTATTTATGCCATATGTTAATGCCCCTAGATTTGCCCCTAGTATTTTCTTGAGGAATTCTATAGTTTTAGGTTTCACATTTAAGTCTTTGATCCATCTGGAGTTCCTTTTTGTGTATGGTGTGAAGTACAGATCTTGTTTCATTTTTCTGCAAATGGATCTCCAGTTTTGCCAGCACCATTTATTAAACAAACATCCTCTTCCCCCATTTAATGGATTTCAGCCCTTTGTCAAAGATCAGCTGACCATAGGTTGATGGATCTATTTCTGGGTTCTTAATTCTATTCCATTGGTCTATGTGTCTTTCATTATACCAATACCAGGCAATTTTGACTACTGTGGCTGTATAGTAGGTTTTGAGATAGAGCAGTGTGAGACCTCCTACTTTGTTCTTCAATAGTGCTTTGCTTATTGGAGGTCTCTTTCCTTTCCACAGAAAGTTAGTGATTGGTTTTTCCATATCCCTAAAGAATGTTGATATGTTGATGAGATATGGATTGGGATTGCATTGAATGTATAGATTGCTTTGAGTAGGACTGACATTTTCACAATGTTCAATCTTCCTATCCACAAGCATGGGATGTTCTTCCATTTATGTAGATCTCTTATGGTTTCTTGAAGTAGTTTTTTATTGTTTTCTTTGTACTGGTCTTTTGTGTCCCTGGTAAGATTTATTCCCAAGAGTTTCATTTTTTTTTTGGTAGCTATTGTAAACAGTATTGATTTCCTTATTTCTTTCTCAGCAACCTCTTTGCTGATGTAGAGGAATCCAACTGATTTTTGGATGTTGATCTTGTATCCTGCCATGATGTTTAGCTTTTTATCTTAATGATAATACATTTGGATAATTTTATGCCCTGCCATAAAGAGCAGAAAGAGAAAAGTTCCTTTATATGCTGATGGTTTATTATTTTGTACTAAGAATTGCCCTAATAAGTCACTGGTTCATCTTTTTTTTTTTTTTTTTTGTTATAGATAAGTAATATTACAATAATTGTTTTTACAAATGATCTCCAGCTTTTACTTGGTTTATTATATCAGCTGTAAGCAGCTGATCTGTTTGTAACCTGTTTATCTTGGAGAATTCAGAAAAAACTGCATTTGGTGCCTCATAAAAATTGTTTAGAAAGATTTTTCTCTCAAAAGTAATTGCATCCAAAGCCCATAGTATAGGTCTTTGAGAAATATATATTGATGTAAAATGGAAATTAAATAAAATAAATAAAATTGTAGGATAGAACAGACCTCAGGAGGTCACTTGGTTCTTTGCCTCTAGTTATGACTCTACCTAAATTATACCAGATGTAGACAAATCCTAATTAAAAAGTTAGATCTAGAGTTAAGGTCTGAAACTCCTTTTTGGACTATGTAGGACTGAGTTCAGAGGAAGCTGGATAAGTACAGAATTGAGTATATGTGGATCTTGTTGTTAGTTGCCAATGAGTTGATTTTTGACTCACAGCGAAACTGTGTGTACAGAGTACACCTGCTCCATAGGGTTTTCAAGGCATCCTCTGAGGTGCCTGTGGGTGGGTTTGAACCATCAATCCTTTGGCTAGTAGTCAAGCACTTAATTAACCATTTGCACTACTGGAGATCTCTTAGTGGATATGAATTTGTTGTTAATAGAAGTTAGAGACATTGGCTTTCAGATTTTTTTTTGATTTTTTTCTGACTCACTAGCACAGAAAATGGACAAGTACCTATAAGTAGAAAACTTTTTCTTAAAGAACAACATGGAAAGAAATAAAAACTTTTCTAGTGATTTCTAAATTCTTTCCTTAAAATATCACAATTCCCCAACCATTCATTTTATTTTCTCCCAGTCTTGGCGTATTTAAACTAATGAGGACAGTCAGAGTAGATGATATTTTGGACATCTCACTGTGGGAGCTAACTCAAATAGATTTAGGTGGCATTTAATCATTAGACAAGATAATAATGTGATTGATGCATTAGAACATATTTAAAAATTTGTAGCTTATTCTACTTTTTAATGTAATGGGATCCCAGTGAATAGATTCTTCCAGTCACTTTTTGAAAAAAAGTTTTGGTTTAAATTTTTCTGATTGGTATAAACATGTTTCTCTGTAGGTGTGGTAGACTGTTTGCAATTCACCTGAATTACGTAGAAAAAACCATCCTATAACAGGAACAATAATTTCTTGACTACAATTGTAGAGATGACAAATCAACTCACAGAATTAAAATTTTTCTTCTGTAGTGATTGTTTGAAAATGAAAAAAGAGATAAATATTAGGATTATAATAATATTTAGAGGCAAAACAGTAGCAAAAATAACAAATATTTGGATAAAAATTCTTCAGGTCTAGTTCTATTTGTACCATTTTATTTCTGTGATCTGTGATAAGTTAATTTATCACCTAAATCTTTCTTTCATAATCTGTAAAATGGGATGGGGCAATCTACTTCTGTAGTGATACTGCCTCAGAAATACAAGGAGGGGTTGCTATGACGGCACATAACAACAACAACAAGGTATTATTGTCTGAAATTACATGTGACAATATATGTTAAAGAACTTTAAAAACCATGAAGTATTACGCACTCATTAATGAACATGCAGGAGACCTGAAGATAGCATTTACTGGCTTACTAGGTACAGAATAGTTAAGGATCCAAGCCTGTCATGAGCCTTAGGGAAGCTGTTATGGATTGAACTATGTCCTCCAGAAATATGTGTCAACTTGACTGGACCGTGATTCTGAATGGTTTGGCAGTTATGTGAAGTTGTGATTTGACAGTTATGTAATGATGTAATCATCACTCATGATGTGATTCATCAATCAGCTGTAAGGGGATTAGGGTGGGATGTAACAACACCTTTACTCAAGTCGTAGTCCTGATCTGATGTTGAGAGGAGTGATCTGCCTCACCTTTTATCTTACAAGAGATGAAAGGAGAAAAAAGATGGACATTGGTACCACCAAGAAAGAAGACTTGAGAGCAGAGCATGTCCTTTGGATCCGGGGTCCCTGTGATGAGAACCTGTTAGACCCAGGGGAGGATTGATGCCAAGACACATGGAAATCTCCAAAGGATACCAAGCCCACAGATGTTGAAAGGAGACAAAGACCTTCCCTCCGAACCAATAGAGAGAAAGCTGTCCCCTAGAGTTGGTGTCTTGAATTTGGACTCCTAGCTTACCAATCTATGAAATAATTAGTTTCTGTTTATTAAAGCCATCCATATGTATTTGAGTTCTCATTTTTTCCTCATTTGCAATGAAATGATTGTAACAACTTTCTAAAAAACCAAAACCAAACTCACTGCCATTGAGTTGACTCTGACTCATAGCAACCCCCTTTGGGTTTCCAAGGCGGTCAATATTTACAGAAGTAGATTGCCCAGTCTTTCTTCTGCAGAGTGGCTGGGGGTTTTGAGCTGCCACCCTTCTGGTTAGCAGTCAAATGCCTTAGGCACTACACCACCAGGGCTCCTAACAGCTTACAGTAGTTACTTAACCTTGCTATTCCTCAGTTTCCTCATTCATAACAAAGATGCAGTTTCCCACTGCTTATTCTAAAGTTTGTACAGAGATTTAGATACTCGTTTAAAAGTGCACTGTAGTGCATCTAAGCACATCATCAAAAAAGTGACAAGACAAAATAGAGAAGGTGAGAGAATATTTAGAAACCATGTACCTGATAAGGGTCTAATATTCAGAATATATAAAGGACTACTACTACTGCTACAAACGACCAAACCGAAAAATGGGCAAAGGACTTGACTATACATTTCACTCAATGATGCATACAAATGATTAATAAGCATATAAAAAGATGCACAACATCATGTGTCATTAGGGAAATGAAAATCAAAACTGCGATGAGGTACCACTTCACATCCACTAGGATAGAAGCTCTGGTAGCATAGTGCCTAAGGCACTTGACTGCTCACCAGAAGGCTGGCGGTTCAAACCCACCAGCCACTCCTTGGAAGGAAGGTTGGGCAATCCTACTTCCGTAGTGATATTGCCTCGGAAACCCAAGGAGGGGTCGCTATGAGTCGGGGCCGACTCGACGGCAAAACAACAACAACAACAACAACAGGATAGCTAGTATCAAAAAAATAGACAATAATAAATACTGACAAAGACGTGGAGAAATTGAGACCCTCATCCATTGCTGGTAAGATTATAAAATGATGCATCCACTGTGGAAAACAATTCAGCAATTACTCAAAAAGTTACATATAGAATTATCACATGACCAGCAATTCCACTCTTAGGTATATACCCAGAAGAATTAAAAGAAGGAACACCAACAGATATTTGTACATCCACGTTTATTGCAGTATTATTGCATCTGTTCCCAATAATCAAATGTTAGAAGCAATGCAAGTGTTCATCAAGAGATGAGAAGATAAACAAAATATAATACATATATACAATATAATATTATTCAATCATAAAGAGAAATGAAGTTCTGTTACATATTATGACATGGATAAGCCTTGAGAAAATAAGTCAGACACAAAAGGAGGTCAAGCATTTTCTGATCCCACTTATATGAAATATGCAGAATAGATGACCATAAAAACTGAAGTAGATTAATGGTTACCAGGCACTGGAGGAGGAAGGAATGGGGACTTATTGCTTAATACTGAGTTTCTGTTTGAAGTGATGAACAGTTTTGGAAGTAGTGGAATAGTTGCACAACACTGTTTATGTAATTAATGTCATTAAATTATATAATTTAAAATGGTTAAAATGGCATAAAAACCCTGTAGAATGTAAAGTATAATATAGGTCTAACACTTTAAGTTGTATCTTTAATGTTGGGAAGAGCAGAACATTTCAATTTATTATTAGAAAGCAATTCATAATATTAGATAATGAAGCATTCACAGAGGGTTCAGAAAGTGGCACATATCAGCTTTTCTTGAGTTTCTATCTGATGTGGTAGGTCCAATATGATGAAGATCAGAGAGTCTGTTCTCTCTGGTTTTCTCTCTTTCATCCTCTCAATCTTTTAATTTTTCTTTTCTCTGTCTGGCGTCCCAGTTGTTATAGTTTTGGCCTATGGCTTGTGCTTTGTTGAGGCAGAGCTGGAGGTATGTGCAGCTTCAACTCTTTTAGGATGTGATGAAGAAAAATGATGTTTCTGGTCCAAGGTCTAGGTGAAACATCCAAAGACCTTTCTCTTATTAATAATATTGTTGTGTGCTATTGAGATGATTCGGAATCATAGCAACCCTATATAACAGAATAGAACTGCCCCATAGAGTTTTCTAGGCTGTAAGCAAATTGCCAAGTCTTTTTTCTCTTGGATTGATTAGGTTTGAACCGTCAATCTTTTGGTTAGCAGCGTCGTGCTTAAGCATTGTGCCACCAAAGCACCCACCACTTATAGACTAAATTTAATACATCACAATGTTAATGCTCTTTTCTCTGTCTTGCCAGGGATCTCTTTGCCAGTAAGTAGCAAACGGTATCTTAACAACTACTACTTTGTCCTGCTTCTCTTCCTTCATGGATAAGGGGATCCAATTTGAAGATCTGTTCAAGTTACAAAATGATATGATTTAGGTTGGAGGTCACCATAATGTCACTGAGGTATATAGGTGATAGATTTTTGTTATGCTTATTTACAGGTAAGAAAGTGAAGTGTTCTATGAGTAGAATCTTCCAATCCTAAGTTCAGTATTTTAGCCATTAAACTGAATTTCTTCCCTGAGGGGAGTGTTACTTGTGGAAATTTGTATATGACTGTCACTATAAGCCACTCCTCGGAAGGAAGGTTAGGCAATCTACTTCCATAGTGATACTGCCTCGGAAACCCAGGGAGGGGTCTCTGTTAGTCGAGTCTGACTCGACTGCACATAACAACAACGTAAGCATATTTTTAGCATCAGCTAGTGGTTTGGGTAGATGTGTTTTGGTTCCTCAGTGCTGCTATAACAGACATCCCATAAATGGATGACTATATTATTATTATTATTGTGCTTTAGGTGCAAGTTTACAGAGCAGAGTTTGTTTTACATTCAACATTTCATGTACATTTGGTTTCACTCCCCAATTACCATCCCCAACCATAACCCACTCTCCTCCCCTTCCTTCCTAGTACCTCCTCCCCGCACCATGCCCCTCATAGTTATGCACTCCTATGTGTTCTACATTTCCTCCATGCGAATGTTGCCCCTCTGCTGCCCCATAGTTGATTGCTCCAAGGGACACATCTCCATAGAGTGTGTGGGTGCGTCACCCTAGGTTGAGTGGCTGCATGCACATCTTGTTTACTGTTGGGCTGAGAGACAGTCCTGGGAGTGAGTTCTATTCCAGGCCCCGAATGTATCCCAGGGTCATAGTATTGGGCGTCTCACCAGACTCCACCTGACCAGTAATTCTGGTCATTATTGGTTTTTTGGATTTTGTTCCATGTTTTTCCTCCCACTCCATCCAGGATCTCCATTTTGAGCCTTTCCCAAGTGGTTGGCACTGGTAGCCAGGCACCATCTTGTTCTTCTGGTCTCGAGGTCTGTCATGTCCTAGGGTTGATTGCTTCCAAATGCCCTTGGTTTTTTGCAGTCTTCTTTGCTTCTGACAATAGGAGACCATTAGCTGCATCTTAGATGACCGCTTGACAGCTTTTAAGACCCCAGTCGCTACTCACCAATGTAGGTTGTGGAACAAGATTTTTATGTATTTTGTTGTGCCAATTGAGTCTTGTGTTCCCCAATACTATAGTCCTGAGTTGGTATATCTGTTAGGTCTTTCTCCCACAATGTCTGGCTGTCTGTGAGGGATCGCTATATGTCTGTCTTCTGTTGTTTCTGTAAGGATTGCAGGTATTTTGTATCACTGGTATCTGTGCAAGATTAGTCTCTGCTGAATCTATCCTTGGTGTAGAGTGTAATTCTGTTCACTGATCCCCATCTGATCTTCTTAGATGTTTATGTGTTTATCTGTAGCCTGGTGTTTGGTGTTAATGGTAATGCAGTATTGTGTATATACTGGTACTAGTCTCTGTTGTCTATATCTTATGTGCACAATTCAGTGTTCTCCCTTTTCCTAATGTTATCATGGTGGTCACAGACTCTTTCTATACCATCCTCCCCTTTCCCACATCAGCGTGTGGCCCCAAAGTAGCCCGAAATTATTTGCTCCCCTCCCTCTGCACCCCAGTAACTTACAAAGTGAGTTCCCTTCCTTAGGCAAACCATTCCTTGTCTTTTTACAGCAATGAGCTTATACAATATTTGTCCTTCTGCGACTGGCTTATTTCACTTAGCATAATGTCCTCCAGGCTCATCCATGTTGTGAGATGATTCATGTATCCTTCATTGTTCTTTAATATAGCATAGTATTCCATTGTGTGAATGTACTATAATTTAGTGATCCATTCATCTATTGATGGGCATTTAGGTTCTTTTCGTCTCTTTGTTATAGTCAGTTGTGCTGCGATGAACATAGGTGTGCATATGTCTGTTTTTGTCTTGTCTTTCACTTCTTTAGGATATATTCCTAGTAATGGAATTGCTGGGTTAAGTGGTATTTCTATTTTCAGTTTTTTAAGGAAACATCATACCATTTGCCACAATGGTTGTACCATTTTGCAACCCCACCAGCAGTGTATGAGATTTCCAATCTCTCTGCAACTTCACCAGCGTTTGTTATTGTCTGTCCTGTTGAACTTGGCTATTATTGCTGGCGTGAAGTGATATCTCATTGTTGTTTTGATTTTCATCTCTCTAATGTAAAGATCATGAGCAATTCCTTTTGTGATTGTTGGCCACGAGCATATCGTCTTTAGTGAAGTGTCTGTTCATGTCTCTTGCCCATTTTTGAATTGGATTATTTGTCTTTTTGGTGTTGAGGTGTTGAAGTTTTCTATAGCTTTTGGAGATAAGTCCTTTGTCAGATATGTCATAGGCAAATATTTTCTCCCAATCTGTAGGTACTCTTTTTACCCATTTGATGAAGTCTTTTGATGCACATAAAAATATAACTTTTAAAAGGTCTCAGTCATTTAGTGTCTCTTCTACATCCTGTGCATTATGGGCTGTTTGATAGTCTATTTGCTGTAAATTAGGGATCCTAGGTTTGCCCCTATTTTATCTTCGATGAATTTTGTACTTTTGGGTTTACATCTGAGTCTTTGATCCAGCTTAAGTTTGTTTTTGTGTATGTGGTGAAAAGTATGGGTCTTGTTTCATTTTTCTGCAAGTGGATACCCAATTGTGCCAGCACAATTTGTTAAAGAGGTTATCTCTTCCCCATTTAATGGGTTTGGGACCTTTGCCAAAGATCAGCTGTCCATAGTGGGTGGGTCTGTTTCTGGATTTTCAATTCTGTTCCATTGGTCTATCTGTCTATCATTGTACCAATACCACACTGTTTTGACTACTGTGGCTGTATAGTAGGTTTTAAGATCTGGGAGTGTGAGACCTCCCACTTTGTTCTTTTTCTTCAGTGGCTCTCCTTATCTGAGGTCTCTTCCCTTTCCCTATGAAGTTAGTAATTGCTTTTTCCATGTCCTTAAACAATTTTGTTGGTATCTGGATTGGGATTGCATTGAATGTGTAGATTGCTTTAGATAGTATTGACATTTTCACAATATTTAGTCTACCTATCCATGAACAAGGCAGCTTCTTCCATTTATGTAGATCCCTTATTGTGTCTAGTAGTGCTCTGTAGTTTTCATTGTATAAATCTTTTGTTTCTCTTGTAAGATTTATTCCTAGATGTTTTATCTTTTTAGTAGCTATTGTAAATGGTATTGTTTCCGTTATTTCTTTTTCAGAGGTCTCTTTATTGGTGTAGGGTAATCCAACTGATTTTTGTATGTTGACCTTGTATCCTGCCACTTTGCTGAACCTCTCTATTAGTTCCAATAGTTTTTTTTTTTTTTTTTTTAATTGAGTCCCTTGGGTTCTCTATGTACAGGATCATATCATCTGCAAACAGAGATGACTTTACTTCCTCTTTGCCAATTTGGATGCCTTTTATTTCACTTTCTTGTCTCATTGCCCTGGCTAGGACTCCCAATACAATGTTAAATAGGAGTGATGATAGAAGGCATCCTTGTCTGGTTCCCATTTGTAAGGGGAATGCTTTCAGTCTTTCTCCATTAATAATGA
The DNA here is from genome assembly GCF_000298275.1 of Orycteropus afer afer. Lineage (NCBI taxonomy): Eukaryota > Metazoa > Chordata > Mammalia > Tubulidentata > Orycteropodidae > Orycteropus > Orycteropus afer. Next base: position 10,891,604 of record NW_006921664.1, on the reverse strand, counting down.
TCTTGGCCATTGGCTTTGCATATATGCCCTTTATTATGTTGAGAAATTTCCCTTCTATCCCTATTTTGCTGAGAGTTCTGAACAGGAATGGGTGTTGTATTTTATCAAATGCCTTTTCTGTGTCTATTGATATAATCATGTGGTTCTTTTTTTGTTTTGTTTTGTTTATGTGGTGGATTACACTGATTGTTTTTCTGATGTTGAACCATCCTTGCATACCAGGTATGAATCCCACTTGGTCAGGATGTATTATTTTTTTGATATGTTGTTGGATTCTGTTGGCTAGGATTTTGTTGAAGATTTTTGCATCTGTGTTTATGAGGGATGTTGGTCTGTGGTTTTCCTCTTCAGTGGTGTCTTTCCCTGGTTTTGGTATTAGTGTTATGCTTGCTTCATAAAATGAGTTTGGGAGTATTCTTTTTCTATATTCTGAAATAGCTTGAGTAGTATAGCTGTCAACTCTTCCCTGAATATTTGGTAAAATTCTCCACTGAAGCCATCAGGGCCAGGGATTTTTCTTAGGGGAATTTTTTTTATGACCTGTTCAATTTCTTCCTTTGTTATAGGTCAGTTCAAGTATTCTGTCTCTGACTGGGATAAGTTGGATAGGTCTTGTGATTCCAGAAACTTGTCCAGCTCCTTTAGGTTCTCAAATCTTTTGGAATACAGTTATTCATAATATTCTGTCAATATCTTTTTTGTTTCAGTTGGTTCTGTTGTGATGACACCCTTTTTGTTTACTATTCTAGTAGTGTGCATCTTCTCTTTCTTTTCTTTTGTTAGAGTTGCACATGGTTTGTCAATTTTGTTAATCTTTTTGAAGAATCAGTTTCTTGTTCTGTTGATTTTCTCTATTGTTGTTTTTGTTTGTTTGTTTTCTGTTTCATTTATTTCTGCTCTGATCTTTATATTATTTTCTTACTTCTAGATACTGTAGAATTCTTTTGTTGTTCTTTTTCTAATAGTTGGAGTTGTTGAGTTAGAGTGTTGATTTTGTTTCTTTCCTCTTTTTTGATGTATGAATTTATTGCTATAAACTAACTTCTGAGTACTGCTTTCGCTGTATCCCACAGGTTTTGGTAAGATGTATCTTCATTTTCGTGTGTTTCTAGCAATTTTTTTATTTCTTTTATTACCTCAGAAGGAAAATGGGTCAATATACTTCCATAGTGATACCACCTTGGAAACCCAAAGAAGGGTCGCTATGAGTCAGATCTGACTCCATGGCAATGAGTTTTGTTTTGTTTTTTGGTATTACCCAGTAGTTTTTGAGCAGCGTATTGTTCAACTTCCACATGTTTGATGTTTTTTCCTTGATTTATCTATTGTTAATTTCTAATTTTATAGCATTGTGGTCTGAGAAGATGCTTTGTAGTGATTTACTGTTATTGAATTTATTGAGGCTTGTTTTATATCCTAACATATGATCTATTCTGTATAATGATCCTTGTGCACTAGAGAGAAATGTGAATTGTGCTTTTATTGCATGGAGAGCTCTGTATATGTCTATATGGTTGAGTTGGTTGATTGTGTTGTTGAGTTCTTCTGTATCTTTCCTGAGTTTTTTCCTAGTTGATCTATCCCTCCTTGAAAGTGGTATGTTAAAGTCTCCTACTACTATTGTAGAGTTGTTTATTTGCCCTTTCAATCCAATTAATATTTGCTTCATGTATTTTGGAGCATGCCAAGTAGGCAGGGATGCCACCCCTCTAACTCCACAAGAGGAAGACCTCCTCTAACCCCACAAGAGAAAGACAGAATCACCATCAGTAGCCCAAGGCCTATCCCTGTGAGGCCAGACATGGTGCTTTCCTCCAGCCCTTTCACCAACCCTGACACCAACCCTCCCTCCCACAGCAACCACCACCTCTCTGCTGGGTTCGATAATTTCCTGCAGTGGCCACACAGAACCCACAGATTATGGGGATTTATTAGGGAAGCACCACAGTACAATTCAAGTTTAAAAATGCACCCAGTCTCTTGTAGCCGACCATCTCACTCAGCATTGGCAGTCTCACTCACACATTGCTTTCTCAGTAGTGAGTGTCTCTTGTGTCTCTCTCAGCAGTGCATGTCTCTTGCATCTCTCTGTCAGCAGCATGTGTCTCTCATGTTTCTCAGGAGTGCATTTCTCTCAGCAGCATGTTTTTCTCAGCTATCAGTCAGGGAGACTCCTTCTGCCTTTAGGATGGGTCCTTTTGAGCCTGGCAGAGTGGCCACACTAACCAATCCCAACATCAGAATTCTATACACCTGTGAAAGAGAGAACTTCCCAGAAGATTGCTTCATGCCATTCTCAACAGAAATACCCCAGGTGGATAACTGTAACAATCAGGAGCTACTCAGTTGCTCATGGCAAATTCCACTATGGAGTTTACAAAGACTTATGGCTAGAAAAGCCATACCAAGTAATTTACTACACCACAGAGCACTTTCATTTGGTGCATATTTATTATCTTAATGTCTTCTCGGTCAATTGACTCTTTCAGCATCACATAGTGACTTTCTTTGTCTCTTATGTTGTTTTTCACCTTGAAGTCTATTTTGTCAGAAATTAATATTGCCACTCCTGCTCTTATTTGGTTACTGTTGGCTTGGTATATTTTTTTCCACCCCTAACTCTTAATTTGTTTTTCTCTTGTGTCTAAACTGGATCTCTTGTAGGCAGCATAACTATGGATCTTCTCTCATCCAGTCTGCCATTCTCTTTCTCTTGATTGGTGCATTTAGTCCATTTATACTGAGTATAATTAGTGATCATTATGCATTGATTGCTGTCATTCTGTTGTGTTTTTTGTTGTGGTTTTGGAGTTTCGTTGCTCCATATACTATTCTGTGCTGAGTTTATTTTGTTTTCAAGTGTTTCCTCTCTTTTCTTCTTTATTGTTGGTTTTATGCTTACTAAACCTGTATGTTTTCCTTCCTTCTGAGTTTGTTTAGGGGAATTGTTAATTTTCTCTGTGGTTACCTTGGAGTGAATTCTTGTCTCTATTTTTGGAACAGTCTGTTCTATGAGGACATTGTCCTGTTTTCCTCTCCATTTGGAAATTTTGTACCTAGAACTTTAATTCCCTCTATTTGCTTAATTGCTATTGTCGTGTGCAGAATGGCTTCCTTGTTTTTTAGTGTACAGTGTTTTATGGTCTTATTTTGAACATCTATTTCTGATTTGGTTTTAGTGTTGATGTCATGTGTCCCAATTTTGTTGTTCTCTGTTGTAGATTCTCTATTGGAAGGACTTCCTTAAGCATTTCTTGTAGGATCAATCTGGTTTTCACAAAATCCCTTCATTTCGATTTGTCTTGGAATGCCTTGGTTTTGATCTCATATTTGGTGGATAATTTGGCTGGATGTAGGATTCTTGGTTGGAAGTTCTTTTCCCTCAATGTTTTGTATATGCTGTCCTTGCCTGTATGGTTTCTGGTGAGTAATCAGAACTCAGCCTAACTCTTTGATTGTTATAAGTAATATTTCTTTTGTTCTGGGCAGCTAACAAGATTCTGTCTTTGCCTTTGGTTTTGGAGAGTTTGATTGTGATATACTTCGGTGTTTTTCTGTTGAGATCTATCCTGTATGGGGTTCTTTGATCTTCTTGGACAAGTATCTTTTCTTCCTTCATGATATGGAGGAAATTTTCTATTAGTAAGTCTCCCACAGTTTTTTCAGTGTTTTTTTTTTTTTTTTTCCTCTTGTTGTTTTGTAATTCCAATGAGATGTATGTTTTTTTTTTTTTTTTTCATGTCGTCTCATATAACTCTTAGGTTCTCTTCATTTCTCTTAAATCTTTGTTCTGATTTTTCTTCATACAGGCTGGTGTCAAGGGATTTATCTTCTAGTTGGGAAATGTGTTTGTCAGCCAGTTCTAGCCTATTCTTTTGTGCTTCCACTGTGTTGTGTAATTCTGTGATTTTGGTATTCATCTTCTGGATTTCTAACTGCTGTTTTCGTGTTGAGTTCTGATTGTGTGTTGATCTTGTTATTTTGTTCTTGAATGGTTTTCCTGAGTTCTTTCAGGTTACTATCTGTGTTCTCCTTGATTCTGTTTGGGGTTTCCTTGAGCTCTTGTAGAGTTCTATAAACATACCTTCTAAATTTCTTCTTGGATAATTGCCTCCTCTTCCTCCATGTTTAATGAGACTTTTGTTTGGGATTTTATTTCTATTGCCTTATCCTGTTTTCTGTTTTGTTATTTTGTTTGATTTGAGGTTTGCCTGTTGTTTCCTAGAGATTCTGAAGTTGTCTTTAACTGTTAGTTATGTATTGATTTGTTTTGTCTTGATTTAATATTTTTGCAAAGGTGGAGCTGGTGTATTTTATTTTTTTGGTGTGCTGGGTTGCCCTGCAGTTTTCTTTGTGATGTTGGAATCACTATTTGGAGTGTGGATGCAGGTCTCTGTTCATCGTGAAGGGTGTTTAGGAATCGAGCTGACAGGTGGTATAGTGGCTTAATGTGGTTTTTCTATTGGATGAGGCAGGGGCGGGATGAGGAGAGAAGGAAGAAAAACGAGAGAGAATAAAAAGCTCCAAGGTGCCAGTAGCCGTTCCCAGGGCTTTGAATAAGCTGCTAATGATGACATACTGTTACTTACAGGCCCACAGCTCAAATTTGGCAAATACCCCAATGGTTAGGGGGCTGCCACTTTCCGTCACATTCAGACAGCTGCACAAACCCCATATTTCAGGCTTCTCTGTGCCAAAAAGCTGTCCTGGGATAGCTGCCCCCACTCACGCCACAAGACTGACCCAGGTTCTGCCCACTTGTGGTAAGCTTCCATCTCTGCTCCCAGTTCAGCAGCACTTGGAGTCAGAGGGGTCTCTACTCCCTCCCTGTGGTCCCAAGTTTACCGATAAAAGTGGGCACTGAAGGTAGGTCCGTGGAGTGGCCGCAGGCCCTCATGCGTTCTCTCCGCTGTCTCAGGGAGCCCTCTGATGCCCCATCTCGCCAGCCAGTTGGCATTCCTCAGGGCAGGATCCCCTATTTTTTATTCTTTCTGGCTGGTTATGGTGCCTCTCCCTCTTTTCTACTCCTACTCCTCTGAGTTTGGTGTTCTGTGACTTAATGAGCTGCTCAGAGCACCAGAATCCCCTCTTCAAACTGCTGCATCTAGTTTTTCAGGCACTAAGATGCTAGAGGGAACTAACGTGTGGACTAAAGGTAAGATGCCATTTTCCTGTCCCTCCATAAGTGGATGACTTTAATAAACGGATTCATTCTCTTACAGTTCAGGAGGCTAGAAGTCCAAGTTGAAGGTGCCAGCTCTAGGGGCCGAGTGGCGGCCCCACAACTCACTGGAGTTGGTGTCATCTCTTAACTCAAGCAGCTGCTGGCTGCTGAGGCTGACAAACCCATGGCTGATAAATAAAATGGCACAGTCCCAAGATTATCAAGCAACACAGCAGGCCACTAGTTCAAGTGGCAGCAGGCAGGCCACATGTTCAAGACAACATGGCAGACCACTAAGATGAAGATTCAGCCAAATGCAGGATCCAGATGTGCCAGAAGCTCAAGACCTTTGTCAAAATGTCTTCTCAAATACTGGAAGCAGACTGCATCCCTAAGACAGTTACTCAGCTGCTCACAGTAGATTCCACCATAGAGCTGATTACCAGTTTCATTGTGAGGAGTAACTACATCCAGTTGCACATCCACTCAAATCCAGGCCCAGCCAAGTTGGCACACAATTTTAACTACCACAATGTGACTGAAACAGAAGGTTCAGACTCTGTGTAGCTTTAAAATCTGTTCCCAGGAAGTGTGAAGCTGGGGGGGGAGGCAACCGTACACTGTTCTGTAAAACCCTCAGTAGATCTGAATATCCATTCTTTGTCTCACTATGCTAACCTTTATTACTTCTACTAAAGATTAGTTTCCCTACTAATTAGGGTTGAGGAACCCTGGTGGTGCAGTGACTAAAGCACTCATCTGGTAATGGAAAGGTCAGCTGTTCATACCACAGAAAGAAATGTGACAGTCTGCTTCTATGAAGGTTTACAATCTTGGAAGCACTATGGGACAGTTCTATCCTGTCCTATAGGGTTGCTGTGAGTTGGAATTGACTCAAAGGCAACAGGTTTGTTTTTGGAATTAGGGCTCGAAGTCATGGTTATAATAGTTTTCACAAACAAAATATTACCTTCTGATTAAGAAACTTACTTTCCCATTTATTGTTTTCCAAAATCAATTTCATTTTTTTCTTTCTTTCACACCACTCCTGTAAACCATGTCTATGAATTCGGGTTTGTAAGTACCTCTTGAATCCATCCCCTTTTCTCTGTCCTTGGTTGAGATTTTCAACCTCTCTCTGTCCCTGAATTATTGCTATGGCCTTCTGACTAGTCTCCCAGTACCATTACAAACATGTTATAAAAACTACTATCTGTGGAGCATTTTGTATCTATAAAATTCTTTATATTCCATTTGTCATTGAATTCTCACAACAAACCATGAGATAGTTATTATTACCTACATTCTCCAATTTGAGGAAAAAAATAAGAAGGAGTAAGAACTTACCAAAGGTTATATGGTTAGTATATGGAAGTTCTCATATTTCAGAAAATAATTCATTAAAACAAATCATGTGTTCCAGGGTGAAAAGAAAATACTCTGCAAATTACCCTGATATAGTGAATTATTAAGTATGAAATGAAAATATGACATTGTGACACAGGTATATTTAAGGAATTTTTATTTTGGAAATGAAGCCAACTACTTAAAAAAAGATAAAATTTTAACATTTTTATTATTTTATGAGCAATTTGGTGAAGTAATACAAATAAAGAGAAAATACTTAATAACTTATCAAATTTATGTCTGTTTATTGAAAATCTGCCAGAATAGATTTATTATAGTTTCTTAAGTATTTTTTTTTTGACAAAAAAGGTTTTACATATGATTTAGAAAAACACATGATTTTCTTTTCTTTATTTTTTTCTATTACATTTAGAAAACTCTGAAACTAGCAAGAAGAATATCTGTAGAATGAAAATGTTAAATAATCCTTAATTGACTTTGGGGAATAATCTTTATAATGTTTTACATTTAATGATTTTGGAGATTGTGATTAAAGGAAACAAAGTATCACCTTTACAGGTAGGTTTTTTCCCTCTGTTCTCTTCTAGATTGCTTTAAAAAAGTAATAAAAACATGAAGCCATTTGTGCCATTTTGTAACTGAGTCACGTTTTAATTTTGAAAGAAATAATTCAGGTTTTACTTTTTAACTTCTCTATTTTGAAATAATTTTAAACTTATAAAAAAGTTGCAAAAATAGTACAGAAGTTACCATATATTTCACCCAGTTTCCTTTAATGTTAACATCTTACAAAACCATAATACAATTATCAAAACTAAGAAATTAATAACATTGGTACAAGTTGCTATGGGTGGGAATTGACTCTATAGCACTCAACAACAGCACAATATTATTAATTAACTACACACTTTATTAGAATTTCGTATTTTTCCTGCAATCTTCAGATTTACTTTTAGTAAGTTTCTGAATGCTTCAGTGAATAGGGAATGAGAGAATATAGGGCAATAGCATTGAGAACAGTGAGAGTGGAGAAATGTACAAATCAATATGGAAAGTGAATGAGTGGAAGATTCTTTTTCTTTGTCCTCCTACTATAACTGTATGTCTTAAGTCTTAACTGTTGTTGTTAGTTGCCACTGAGTTGATTCTAATTCATGGCAACCCCATGTGTTCAGTGTAGGATTGCTCTATGTATTTTATTTTCTTATTTTCTGTGTCATTTTTATGTCCTTTATGGACAGTTGGGTATTAAAATCTTTTTCTATTATTGATGAGTTGTCTGTATCTCCTCTGAATTCTGTAAGTTTTTGTTTCATGTCTTCGGGAGCTCCATATTTTAGTGCATATATGTTTATAATTTCTACATTTTCCTGATGGTAAATCTTTTTATCATTATAAAATGTCCCTCTATATCTAGTAGCATCATTTGACATCTTAGAACATTGTAAAAGTCTATTTTGTTTGATATTAGTACAACTACTCTAACTTGCCATTTAAAAATTTCTATTTATTTTTATTGTGATTTGAGTAAAAGTTTACAGTACAAATTGGTTTTCCATTCAACGATTCATACACATTTTATGACATTGATTGCAATATTCACATTGGAACACGCTCTTCCCACTGCCTCCCTATGTTTACATTTCTTTTCATCCTTCTTTCCTATTCCTTCCTGCCTTCTGAGCTTTATCCCTAGGGAAATGCAGCCCTTTTGATCTCGTGTAGTTGATTATTCTACTGAGTGTGTATCTCCCACGTGTTACTGTTCACTTTATAGGACTTATATCATTTAGCTGACAATTGAGCCACAGGGGTTGAGTTCATTTCCAGGCTTCAAGGATGTCTAAAAAGCATACTTTTTGGGGTTCCACCAGTCTCTATCAGACTGGAAAGCCTGGTCACTTTTTATTATTTTGAGTTTTGTTCCACATTTTTCTCCCACTCTAACTGGTACCTCCTATTGTGATCACTTTCAGAACAGTCAGCAGTGGTAGCCAGGTACCGTCTAGTTCTGGTCTCAGGGTTATAGAGGCTGTAGTTCCTGAGGTCTCTTAGTTCTTTGGACTAGTCATTTCCTGGCATCTTTGATTTTCTTCAGTCTTTGCTCTGGTTGGGGAAAGACCAATAGTTGCACCTTACTTACATGGTGGCTCAGAAACTTTTAAGACCCCAGTCACTACTCACTGAAGGAAAATGTTGAACATTTCCTTGTGCATTATGTTATGCCAGTTGATCATAATATCCCCTGAGACTATAGTCCTTAGCTCCCATCCCTAGCTACTTATTCTTTCAAAGTATTTGGTTATGACTAAGACATTTTCATACTTTTGCACTCTGTATGCTCTATTATATTCATGGATATATTTGCAGCATATGTAAAAACATATATAGAAATATCTTCTGTCAAACCTATATATATATTAATAGGTACAGTTCCATTCACTTTCCTACCATTTTTCAGCTTGAGTGTTTATCTGTGTATATATCCACCGGTAGATTATTGTTATTAGTATTGCAGGATTGTATATGTAATGGTATTCACCTTCGTTGCCTTTAACTCGTGTGCTCCTGTGTCTCCCACTGCCTGTGTCTTCCACTGCCTTGATCATTTTGTGCTGACATCCTCCTTTTTATATATTGCTTTTCTCTTCATCTAAGTTAATACATCTACCTTCTAGTTAGTAATTTACCCTCCCTTCCCCTCCTACCCGTGGTAATCTCCAAAGAATGATTTTTTTCTGTGTGTAAACCTTTTCTTGACTTACTAAAATAGCAGTTTCATATAATATTTGTCCTTTTGTGATTGACTAATTTCACTCAGCACAATGTCCTCTAATTTCATACATGTTATGAGGTGTTTCACAGATTCATCATTTTTTTTTTTAAATGTTTGTCCCATTGTGTTTACATTGTTTTTATACATTCATCTGTTGATGGGCACTTTGATGTTTCCATCTTTTTGCTATTGTGAATAGTGCTGTGATGAACATAGGTGTGTGTATATTTGTTCATATCATGACTCTTTCCAGTATATATACCTAATAGTGGGATTTGCTGGATTGTATGGTGTTTGTATTTCTAACTTTTTAAGGAAGCACTATACCACTTTTCCAAAGCGACTGTAACATTTTACAGTCCCATCAGCAGTATATGAGTATTCCAGTCTCTCCATACCCTTGCCAGCATTTGTTCATTTTTTTTTTTTTAACTTTGCTATTAATACTTGGGTGAGATATCTCATTTGTGGTTTTGATTTGCATCTCTCTAATGACTAATGGTCACAAGTATTTCTTCATGTGTTTGTTGGCTGCTGGAATGTCTTCTTTCTTGAAGTGTCTGTTGATATCTTTTGCCCATTTTTCAATAGGATTATTTGTCTTTTTGTTTTAGATGTGTTGAAATTTTCTATAAATTTTAAAGATTTGTCTGATATATCATTTCCAATTTTTTCCCCCCGGTCTGTAGTTTCTCTTTTTACTCTTTTGGTGAAGTCTTTTGATGTATATAAATATTTAATTTTTAGGAGGTCCCAGTCATCTAGTTAATCTTTTGGTGTTTGTGCATTTTCAGTTATGTTTGATTGTGTGTTTATGCCAGGTATTAGGGCCCATAAGTTTGCCCATATTTTTTCTTTGATGATCTTTATTGCTTTAGGTTTTACGTTTAGGTCTTTGATCCATCTTGAGTTAGTTTTGATATATGTGAGAAATATGAATTTTCTTTATTATTTCTTCTTTTTAATTTTGTTGAGAGGGTTTATTAATCTACTTTGAGCTTACCCTGTAATTTATTTATTATCTTCCCAAGTTTAAAACAGTCCCTTTTATCTTGATATCGTCTTCACTCCCTCTCCCTTTAGAAGTTCTGTAAGTACACCATTTATTCTCTTTCTTTGCTTTGTAGTTATCATCATTCACAATTGACATTTGTGGCTCCCTATTTTCTTGTAGGTTTTTTTTTATTTCTTGATACATTTATCTCTGGGTTAATTTCCAGTTGATGTTGTTGTGTGTCCTAATCTGTGGTTTTTGTCTGCTGTTGTTGGTTCTCTGTCCAAAGGACTCCCTTTGAGCTTTCTTGTAAGCTTGGTCTAATTTTTATAAACTCCTTTAATTTGATTATTTGGAAGTTTCCTAATTTCACTATCATATTTGAGGGGCAATTTTTCTGAACACATAATTTGTGCTTGCTAATTTTTTTCTTTTAGGGTTTTATATATGTAATCCTATTGCCTTCTTGCTGTCTGGTTTCTGCTGAGAAATCAGAGCTTAGTCTTCTTGGTTCTCCTTTGTAGGTAACCTTTTGTTTTTCCAGAGTTGCTTTCAGGATTTTTAATTTGTCTTTGATTTTGGAAATTTTATTATATATATCTTGTGATTTTCTTTTGGAATCTGCCCTATTTGGGCTTCACTGAGCTTCTTAAATGCATATCTTCTTGTCTTTCATGCTATTAGGGAAGTTTTCTTTCAACAAATCTGATGATTTTCTTGGTGCTTGTTTCTTTCTTTTGTTAACATTTTATTGTGATTTGGGTAAAATTTTATAAAACAGATTCATTTTACATTCCAACAGTTCATATACATTTTGTTTTGTGACACTGATTATGATCTCCACAGTGTAATAACTCTCTTCCTACTTCTTCCCCATGGTTACCTTGTCTGTGTCCTTCTTCCTACACATTCCTGACTCCTTTGCTTTCTCCCTGTGCAAATGCTGCCCTTCAGATCTCCCATGATTGAGTGTTTCAAGAAATACACCTCTTGTTGTTGTTCAGTTCATAGGCCTGTCTGTGTTTGGCTGAGAGTTGAGCCACAGGAGTGAGTCCAATTCCAGGCCCCGAAGGGTGATTAGGGGGCTTTGTCTTGGGGCTTTCACCAGTCTCTATCCAACCAGTAATCCTGGTCTTTTTAATATTTTAAAATTTTGTTCCCCTTTTTTTTTCTCCCACTCTATCCATAGTCTCCAATTTTAATCCCTTTCCAAGTGATTGGCATTGGTAGCCTGCCACCATCTAGTTCTGATCTCAGTTTCATATAGGCTGAGTTTCTCATGGTCCATTAGTCCTTTGGACTGATTGTTTCCATGCATCTTAGATTTTCTTCACTCTTGTTTGCTCTGGATGAAGAGAGACCAATAGTTCCATCTCCAATGGCTGCTTGGTAGTTGCTACTTACCACAGTAGGATGTAGAACAATATTTTTTGTACTACATTGTACCAATTGATTTTGATTTCCCCTGTAACTATGGTCCCCTGCCCATAAGCACCTTAGGGTGCTTAGTTGTGGTGTTATTGTATTAATTTTTTGATTGCATGGTGTTTTGCTTCACCCTGATTTTTTGTTTTGTTTTGTGTTAATATATCCAGGGAAAGGGGTGGGTGTGCTACTGTGGTTGGTAGTTTGGTAGCATTGGGGCACGCAACTGTCTTTGGGTGAATTTACTAGCAGTTGGGAGTGTGGGCATAAGTCTTTAATTGCTGGTCATGTAGAGCAGCCAAGGGCAGGCTGAGTGGGCATTGGCTGCAGTGGTGCTTGCACGGGTTGTGGCACTTGCTTATTGGGTGGAGTGGCAGGCATAGCAGGTATGGCTAGGTAGGGTTGCTGGCTTCTGACTGCTGTGGGAAAATTGAAAGAAAATTAAAAAAATAAAAAAAAAGGAAGTGGGTAGAGGAAAAAACAAAAGAAAAAAAGTAAAAAAAGAAGCCAAGGGGAAATAGGAGATTCCTGAGAAAAAAGAGAAAAATAAAAGGAGAAAATGAAAAAAACAAAAACAACCAAAGAAAAAGAAACAAATCCATCATAATACTGGTACAAGTGCTTACCACCAAACACATTTATGATAGAAATGTAGCTCACTCTGTGGGAGTGCATTCCACTGAATATGGAGGCTCAGGGTGAAAGCTATTGAGTGCCGAGGTTGCCATGGGCAGGGCATCTGTTCAGCAGGTCAAAGAAAGAAAAAAAAAAGTATGTGGTGGGGAGAGCTAGAAAAAGAAAAGACATAAGGATACATACAAGGAAGCATGAGGGGGAAGAAATGAGAAGAAAAGAAAAAAGATAAAAAGAATAAAAACAAAAAATATTTTTAAAAATCTGGTGGAAGTGTTAGCTGCTGAACACTGCTGCTTTGGGAACATAGAGCTCACTCTGAGGGAGCATGCATGACCATCCACAGAGGGGTGGGAGTGGGCACTGCTAACAGTGGGGGTGGTGTGGACATCCACTCTGCGGGATGAGGAAAAAAAAGGGGGGTGAGGAGAAGAGAAGAAAAAAAAGAAATGAAAAACAAAGGAAGAAGAGGGAAGACCTAAGAAGAAGCAAACAAAAGCTCTAGTTGCCAAACACAGCTGCATGAGAATGCAGCACTCCATGGGAGTGTGCACCTCTGCCCAGGATAAGGTGGGAGCAGGTGTTACTAACTGCATTTGAGTATGGAGGGGATGGGTGCCAGCTCTGCCAAAATAGAAACATAGTTAGAGGGGATGTCAAGATCAATTGGTACAAGGTAATACAAAAAATATTCTTCTACCTCCTACTGTGCCCAAAATAGAAAAAGAAAGAAAAAGGGCAAGGAAATAGGAAAAAAGAAATGAAAGAAAAGAAAAAGGGTGAGGGAAGAGGGAAGAACTAAGAAGAAAGATGAAGAAAAATTATAAAAGCATTACAGCATGGGCATTGGGGGGGATTTGACCAGCTGTCTGGTGGGTGGTGGTGGTGGGATTGCTGCATCTCTGGTCACTGTGAGGTTGTGCAAGGTAAGTGAGGAGGTCATATCTCTCTAGTCATCCGATCACTGATATGGGTACTGGTGTCGACCTGGGCAAGTGGAGCCAGTTATCTGCTTCTTGCTCCAATTGGAATGCTCCTTGCAGTAATTAAAAATGTCCACACTGTGCTGGTTGTCAGTTTACCATTTCTTGTTCAGTTTTTGTTTAATTAGATATTTATTTGTTTAACTCTTTATCCTTTCCTTTGAAGCTCTGGGTTCCAGGATTGTCTGTATCCATTTCACTCGGTTTTTGAGTCTTTTTGGTAGAGTGTCTGGATAGTGTATCTGCCTGGTCTGCTATTTTGGATCTTCAAGAAGCTCCAACTTTCTTAAGATTGTTGCTTGCATGCTATTTCTTTTTCCACTCTTTTATTATCAACCTGTTTGTATTTTTGAATTTAAAGTGGGTTAACACGACTCTGTTCAAGTGTTGACCTAAAGTGACTTGGCACAAAAAGTCATTGTTACCAGTTACAGTGTTATATTTAATATATGGATGAATTAGTATTTATTTACTGTTCTTACAACATAGGATATTATTCTGGGCAATGATTCTTTTTTTCTAGAATATTAAGCAGATATGATCCCATCTTTTAAGGAAACTTAAATATAATGTAGAAGATTTATTATTTAGTGTCCTACTGGTCTGAAATATAGGGAATAAAATCCAATTATATTCATTTTATGATGAGTTAACTGATGTCTCTAAACTTAACTTTGAACTTGTCTCTGGCTTTGAGTGCCTTAAATCGTCTTAAATTCCAGTGACAAATTTAATTTTAAATCCATGGTTTCACTGTATTACAGTTTTTTTCAATAATAAATTAGGCTGCTATTAGTTTCCAATGATTGTGGCAATATCTTCCTTGAAATTGCGTTGCAAATTAGGAAAAAAAAAAAAGTTTAGCCATTGTAAAAAGGACATGGAGGCAGCATCTGCCTCTGACCTCCTACCTCACGATGGAGAGACAGAATCACCATCAGCAGCCTAAGGTTTATTCCTATGAGGCCAGACATGCCACCACCCTCCAGCCTTTTTTCCATTTCTGACACCAACCATCCCTCCCACAGCACTTACTACTTCACTGCTGGGTTCAATAATTCATTTCAGTGGCCATAGAGAACTCAAAAACAATAGTCATGATTATGGGATTAATTAAGGAAGTTGTTGTTGTTGTTGTTATGTGCTGTCAAGTTTGCCCCAACTCATAGCGACCTCTCCTTGGGTTGCTGAGGCAGTATCACTACGGAAGTAGATTGCCCAACCTTCCTTCCAAGGAGTGGCTTGTGGGTTTGAACTGCCAGCCTTCTGGTTAGCAGTCAAGTGCCTTAGGCACTATGCTACCAGAGCTCCTAATTAAGGAAGTAACAGGCTACAATTCAGGGATGCTTAGGATACAGTTCTTCAGTCTGGACAGCCTCCCCTCAGCCATGACCTCGAGCACACCTGTCTTTGTCCTTTGGCCTCTTTGCTTGGCCTCTGCCCTGTTTGGGCAAGTGTTACAAAGCTCTTTTAGCTCAGTTGATAGGTGCACCTAGGTGCATCTCACTCCACCAGCAAGCCTCCTGCACAAGGGTACTCAGCTTTCTTGCTCTGTGGGCCAGCAAGCCTGCTGCTCTGTCTCGTACCTCTTGGTTCCTCAGCTGGTTGTCTCTGCTGGTTGTCTCTGCCAAGGAGGTCCAGCGCAGGGATCTCAGGTCCAAGGATGTGTTCCACTCCACCTCCAGTTCTTTCTTGATGGCAGGGAGATCCCCCTTTCTGCTTCTAGGAGGGCTCATTTTAAGCCTAGCAGGATGACAAAAGTAACTAATCCCCATATTAGGATCCTGTATACCTTATTTGCATGGTCCCACCCCCACAAGGGTGCCATTTTATCTTATTTACATTACTGACAAGCTATCCAATCCCTGTGGTAGGCCATAAGCACCTTATATTTGGATAGTTCCCCCAGTCATTTGGTGGCAGTCACAAAGACCATGCCTAGGAGAACCATACCAAGTAATTCACTGCACCACAGCCACTATAGCCTCTACTTTCTTGCTGTTAACATTATTCATCACTCTTGCAAGGTGATCAACATGAATTATATTGGAGCTAAGGAGAAGGAAAAATCAACCTCTGAAAATGATTGAACAGCAACTGGAGTCAATAAATAAGGAAGCATATGAATAAATATGACAACTTGATAACATGTGAAATATGGTTTTGTTTGTTTGTTTTTAAGATATTCTGTGCCATGAAAGGCTGGAAGAATTCAAGGTAGTGAAAAGTAGAAACTGTCTCATATAACAATAGCTGATGATAATGTTGATTATAATTTTGATAAATAACTTTTACAGAGTACTTATTGTGTGTGACGCACTGTTGTAAAACCTTTGCATATAGCCAAAGGATTAGATTGTTAAACCAGATTGAATTGATCTAGAGATGTAACCAGTGTCAAGCTTTACTAATAATTTCAAAGATACAATCAATCAAATCTGTAGGAGAATCAGAGAGAGATCCTGAATGTTCAGAATCCTTTCTTCTCCTATTAGAGAAAAACTTGCAGATCCAGAGCAATAGATAAGATTCCTAATGAAGTACAGGAGTTATCTCACACAAAAGAGAGTATTACAAGCTGTGAAACATCTTCATTTTAAATTCATTCTCATAGCTCATGCCAGTGCTCCATAAATCTATAGATTCTAGGTTTGCTTACCATAGTAATCCTAAACTAGGGACATCTTGCTAAAAGTATTCTGTGGATAAGTGCACTTCTCCTAGCAACTACCATTAGTTTATTTATCAACTCTTACATATTTATAAGGAGCTCTGGTGGCATTGTGGTTAAGGCACTGGACGGCTAAACAAATCTCGGCAGTTTGAATTCTCTACCCTCTCCAAGGGAGAAAGATAGGGTGGGTGTGCTTTCGTAAACACTTACAGACTTGAAAACCCTATGGGGGTGGCTGTGAGTTGGAATTGGCTTGATGGCAGTGTGCGTGTAACATGTTTATAAGGAAATTAGATCTCTTGTATTGTTTCCTGAGATAGCTTCCCACTCAGCCAGAGAAAATGCTACTTTAACTTCTTCTCCCCAACAGATTAACTCATTAAAATTCATTTTCAAGCATTTTTATTTTTTAGTATAAACAAAGCAAACTATTTTAAGAAGGAACTTCAGACTTGTATTGAAAAATCTTTGGTTTGGTTTGATTTAGTTTGGTTCATAGGGTATATGGTGAGAAATACACTAAATATAAACATAGTTCCACCATCCACAGATATGCAATGACAATTTGTTATATTTGTTTCATAAGTGTGTGTGTGTGTGTGTGTGATAGCATACTTTATATACATTTTTTTTTCTCTTACTTAACCTTGTTATATGTGAGAAATCTTACAAGGTTTTAATTTTCTTTCTGTCTTTTCAATCCAATTCTGAAATCAGGATGGAGATCCAGTTCGCCCAGGAGTGGCCATGACTGATCTTGCCACTGGCCTATATGCTTACGGAGCCATCATGGCTGGATTGATACAAAGATATAAAACTGGGAAGGGACTGTTCATTGATTGTAACCTACTGTCGTCTCAGGTATGAATCCCAGTATTATTTCAGATAATGGTGTAAAAACACGTGTCTGAGTTATACTTTTTAAATTCAAATCCTTTGGTCACACATGCAAAAACATTAAAAACAACAACAACAAAGCAGAAAACAAAGCCAAAGAACAACGAAAGTTGATCTGTTTTGATATACTTATTGACATATTGAAAGAAATAGACCAAGATTTTGTTGTAATATGGACAACTTTGTTGAAATAGAATTTTAAAGACTGTTTTCATTAAACTTAAGTCTATTACTACTTATAAGACCAAAAATACAGTGCTTTTGTTACATTATCTCTTCAACTTCTTTTTGCAAGGATTTCTTCTTCTTTTTTTTTTTTTTTTTCCCATGGACCCCTTTGGTAGTCTGGTGAAGATTGTAGGTATTTTCTGATCATGATGCTTCTAGATGAATGAAATGACATATTTAGGATTACAAAATTAAGCTAATTATGTTGAAGTACAGTGATTGAAATGTAAAAATGTCAACTTTGTGCTATAGTAATATAGGTGATTCTTTATCAACACACCAAACAACGGTATCTTGCAGTGGTTCCAATAACTATTGCAATTTTCAGATAGTGTTGAGCATAGATAATATTTCAAGATATCTGCAACAAGTAAAATATAACATAAAAATTTTATTCTCATAAATTTTTTATTGGTGATCAAGTCATAGATATTGCTAATGCCACTCTGGTTTACTGGCTAAATTCATAATTGATGAAAATATTAAAAATTAATTAGAGATTAATGAAAATAAAGCTATAATTTTTTCCATCCAAGTAATGAACTACTAGAATTCTGACTATGGACTCCAGATTAAGAAATTTTAGTTTAGATAGTTATCAGTTATGTTTTGCTAAATACAACACTGTTGGAATAAAAGGGTTAATTCACTCCCAAATGATATTTTACCTCCTTTTTACTGGATCAGACCCAAATTCTGTACCATATGTGGAAGCTGATTCTGAATAGATAATTTTTCAGGGATAGAAAAAGAAAATATTTAATTTGTGTGAGGAGACCTTTTACTGTGGGAAAAATTACTTTATAGACATAGAGGCCTCTGTTGGGAATTTCAGATTTAAATGCCATACATGGGAAAATAGTAAACTTGGAACATTGCTTTGGAGTTTTTTCTCTTAGGCAAAATTAAGGAGTTGTACAGAAGTAAAAAACATCAGTATAGTTGAAGATGAAATATCATGTATGGGTTTTTAACAGTAGTTTTGAGTCCCATTCAGAATATAATGGTTGTAAAAAAGGTATAAGAACTCCCTCCAAAATGAATGTCTAATTCTGTAACAGAGAACAACACAGATGTTAGATATGGAAAGGAACTGAAGGTATTCTAATCCCACTCCCTAATTTTATAGCTGCAAAATCCTGTGGCATAAGAGTTTAAGTGATCAGCTACAAGCTATACTTCTGATGAATATGGGATCTGGGTAGGTCTGTCTTCATGAATGTGTGACCTATGCAGTCCCAGGGGTCTAGGCCTTAGTTGAATTGATGTTCTGCTGCTGCCATCTTGAAATTTTAATATTTTTTGAGCAAGGTTCTTGTATCTTCATTTTGCACTAGGTCTTTTAATTATATTGCTGTTCCTTACCTGGAATGCTACTTAGGTCTCCTGATCTGTACCTAGAATGCTTTACTATATACTTGAATTATTAATTAGGTAGCTTTTGAAAAAATTCTCTTGTAGGGTACTTTTTGATTTTTTTCATTGTGGTGAGAATATATACGTACATATATGCATGCATACATAATACCTATATACAAGCATACACACACACACACACACATATATTCACCACAATAAAAAAAAGTATATAAATAAACCCACTGCTATAGAGTAGATTCTGACTCATAGCAGCCCTATAGGTCAGAGTAGAATTGCCCCATAGGATTTCCAAAGCTGTAAATCTCTATGGAAGCAGGCTGTCTCATCTTTTTTCCCACAGAGTGGGAAATAAGCCATTTCAATATTTTTTCACATGCACAATTCAGTAATATTAATCATTTTCATTATGTTGTGTAACCATCAACACTATCCATTTCCAAATTAGAATTTAATTATCTTGTTACTCTATAAAAAGGGCGTGGTGGAGGCATAGTTCTCTGACTGCCTCTAATTTCACAAGAGGGGAAGTGGATCAAGATCAGTATCAACAGTCCAATGCTGATTTCAATGAGGTGTATGTCAAACTACCACTATGCTCCAATCTTTTCACCAATTCTGACACAAACCATCCTTCCCACATCATTTTCTACTTCTCTGCTAGGGTCAATAATTCATTGCAGCAGCCACACACAACTTACAGAAAATATTCATGATTTGGGGCTTTATTAGGGAAGTAAGGCTACAATTCTGGATCAGGAACACAATTCTTCCATCAGGACAGCCTACCCTCAACCATTCCTGAAGGCACAACTCTCTTTGGCTCTTGGCCTCTGCCCTGCTTGGGCAAGTGTTACAAATCTCTTTTAGCTCTGCCAGTAAGTTCCTAGAAGCACCCCACTCTTCTAGTAAGCCTTGGTCTGAATGCACTGAGCTTTCTCACTCTGTGGGTCTGGAAGCCCACTGGGCTGTCTGCTGCCAAGTCTGCTGCCAGGTCTGCTGCCAGGTCTGCTGCCACTGTTTCTCTGCTTCTCCTTCTTTCTGTCTCAGCAGAGTGTTTTGTTACAGCTCTCTTTCTCTCTCTGCAGTATTGAAGAAGTTCAGCACAGAGATCTTGGGTCCAAAGATGTGCTTCCACTCTGATCTCTTCTTTCTTAATGATAGTATGATCCCCACTTCTCACCTCTTGGATGGCTCATTTCAAGCCTAGCAAGATAACAAAACTGACCAATCCCCACATTAGGGTTTCATATACCTTATTTGTGTGGTCTCACCCCTACAAGAGTACCATGGACCTTATTTACATTATTAACAAACTGTCTGATATCCTTAGTGGGCCTCAAGTGCCTCACATTTGCTTAGTCCCACCCAGTCATCTGGCGGAAGTCAGAAACACTACAGCTAGAAGGGCCATACCAAGCAATTCACTGTACTGCAAGTACAATGTACTGCAATGTACTAACACATTGATTGGCAATGTAGAAATGTGTGTTTCTCTGGGGTGGGGATAGGGGTTTGAAACCACTTGAAGGGCTGTTTTGAAATGTGAGTACAATGAGTACAAAACACATATATATATTTTAGTCATTTTCGATTTATGTGTCTTTTCCTGCTATTTATGTTGCTCTTTGAGACTGTAAATTCTATGAGTTCAGGGACAATTTTGTTTTTTTCTTACAGTGTATCCTTAATGCCTCACACAATATTTGTCAAATAAGAGGCTTTTCAATCTTTAGAGTCAATGGGAGAACCACTGCTACCAATAGGAATGTGTCATAGTCCTTATATTTGATGGAGAATATTGGTAAAAGGCAGAAAACCATTGACTTAAGAGGTTGATAAACAGGTGATGATGAGATGATTTGCTTTAGGCAAAAATGGTAGTGATGATTTGGTTTATTGTACTGTAGTTAATCCAGTCATTGTTTCTATTAGTGCCTTTAAGACTCATTAACTGCCTTTTAACAATAAGAATTTATTATACCTTATTTTAGAGTGACATACTTTCACATCTACTATTTTATATGATCTTCATAATAATCACTTGTGATGGGTGTCTAGGGCAGGAATTTTTTATTTTACTCACAAGGAAACTAAGGCTAACAGAGCTTGGCAACAGAGTCACAGCAAGAGCTCAGGTTTCCAACATCCTGACTGATTCTCCTTTTTTTCTATTTTCTGAAGGCAAAAGCTTTGGGAGACTTGTCACTGACAGACCAGTGAGCTTTTGGCTTTCCTGTGGTGAAGCTCCAAGGGAGGGGGAAAATTGAGTAAGAGGCAGAGGAAGTAAAATTAGCAGTTGGTAACAGAGAAACCATAGCAAGACACCACCCCCACCCCCTGAAAAAAGCGTACCAAAAACCACAAAAAGAAAGTATAGCAAAGTGGGCCCATGTGGATCATTATTTATCGTGTTTTTTGATTGAGTGGGTGAAAACTGTCATGGGATTTAATTTGATGGGTAAGTGTTGAAGTATGAGCATTTTGAGAAAAACAGCATATGAAGTTATGGTATGACTGGATGCTTTTTGTTTCAGTTCTAATCAGCTGAGTGCTCACTGTGTCCCAGGTTCTGTTCTAGCTAGGCCTGGAGCAAGAGGAGATGCAGCTGCCCAAAGGTTAGGTAGCAAGTTAGATCAAATTTGTTACAATGCAGTTCAGTAAGTATAGTGGAACCAGCTGAGTTGTTGGGAGAGTTGAAGGTGTTATGTGAGCTGTGTCTTGAAGGTCAGGTAAGAGGTGGGAGAAAAGTGCATTCCTGGCAAGGTTAACAGCCAATGCAAAGGCAAAGAGATATGACAAAGCTGCAGCTTGGAAAATGAGCAGGGAATGGCAGGAGACAGTATTGAAGAGCTTGGACCAGTGTTGTTAAGAGTCCTGTATGTCATGCTTAAGGAGCTCTGGTAATGTAGTGGTTAAGGAATTTGGCTGTTAACCAGAAGGTTGGCAGTTCAAACACACCAGCTGCTCCATGGAAGAAAGACGAGATGGTTTGCTTCTGTAGATTTATAGCCTTAGAAACCCAATGGGGGTCACAATGAGTTGTTTTGTCTGATTCTTTGCCTCTGCACTATTTCTTGTCTCTAGGTTCTCTTCTCATGTGTGCTTCTTTAGCTTGGGCATCTTTTATCTTCTATCTTTTTCTCACTTGTCCATCTTTACTCTCCTCTTTTCACTTTATTTCTATGCTGTCTCACTTTCTCCTTCTCTCTTCCTTTCCTCCATCGTTAATTACCTGGAGTAATTGCCACAGTTCTGGTTCCAGATAACATACTCTTATACCATGCTATTTTGGAAAAATTCAGAATCTTCTAGTAGTTCCCATGGGAGAAAAAGGAAATATTTCTTCCTAGGAACCCCAGAGAACAAGGCCATATATTTCTTTGGGTTAAATAACTTCCTGAACTGATTTATTGGGGCCTGAACTGATTTATTTGGGCCTGGAATATATTGACTGACTTAAGCTTCCTATGGATGTACGAGGGATGAAGTTAACTCTATCCAAACCACGTGGCTGAGACTTCCTAAAAAGATCTTTCCCAGAGAAAGATCTGGTTATTTTTTGGCCAGAGGAATGGAAAATGGATGTTGGGAGGTAATCAACAAATGTCCAGTGTATTGGCCTATAGGGTCCTTTTGAGGATCTGATGCAATAAAGAATGTGAAAAATGTTTTATAAATTAGAAAATAGTCTGATGACTAGCATTAATTTTATTAAGTTGTTGAAAAAATATTTTACAGCTTTAGAAATGTGCTGAGATTAAAAGTTGGTTATTGACATAATTGTTTTATTATTATTAAATATAATTTTTATAATAGAGAAATCTTGACTAACTTCACTTTGTCTTTCAATTTAGATAACATTCGTAGATTCTAGATCCAAAACTCAAACCACAAGATTTTTAAAGCCTGCTTTATGTAAATGAGAAGTGCTATTTCTAGATACTCTTCAAAGTAACATGATAGGAAACTTCACCTTTTTTTTTTAATGCATTCATATTCCTTCTTTTTAAATCTAAATGTTCACCTGTATTAAACAAATTAAAAATTTGTACTTAATTTCAGCTGCCTGGAAAATGACTGAGATTTAATGCAGTTGTAAAAAATATACGTTTTCTACTCATTTTGATTGCATTACATAGGGTGAAAATGAATGATTATAGCATTCAATGTCAGTTGCTAAAAATGAAATTTTACACTCCCTCTCTTAATAGTGATCTGGTATACAATAGACAAATTATATTTGATTTGAATAGTAGCTAATTATTAACTCAGAGATGATTGCCTCTACCACAACAAAACCATTTTAAGTAGTTCATTGTAGAGACATGATAATTGCCAGGATGTGGTTTGTAGTGGACACCAGATTTTTGTAGTTTCAAGGCTATAAACTTTTAACCCTTGCTATAAAATTCTTTTGATTTTTTAGCCTTAAGATGATTTAAAGTTGTCAGCTGAAGATTGTCTAACGTCAGCATCTAAACAGTGTCCTTTAAATGATATTGGTAAATAACAAGGAAGTGGGTTTGGATTTGGTTCCAATTACTCTGTTACTCTTATTCTTCTGTTGTGGCTTACAGAAATATCTCTTGGAACTTTTAATATCCTTCCTGTATTTAATTGCAACCAGGCACTCCAAATTACTACTACAATCAGTTAGTTTCTTTAGCTCAAAATTTCCATAATTATTTTCACATATAGAATGTTTTGCCATTTTTGATGTTCCTAACCTTTCCCCATATTTATATATTGATTATTTTTAGGTTAGATAAAAATCTTCCTCTCATTATTTTAGCACATTGTAATGGATAAATTTTTGACTCTTAAAAAAAAAACTATAGTAATCTGAAATTCATCTTTTTGTTTATTTCAATAGACTTTTGTTTTTGCTTTACTTTTTCACTCTACATCTATTTTTTTGAAAATTTGATTGCTATACATTTTACATATCTCAAAATGCACTCTATTTTGTGTACAATTTAATGATTAGTAGTTCATTTATTGATTTGTGCAGCCATCACCATAAGTGAAGTTTTGAAGGAAGTATTCATACAGTTACCCTTGATCTGAGTCTTACCCATGAGACTGGAATGGTTCAGTTTTGAGTGGAGAGTACCTAGGGCTGGGATAACCCAGTAGAAAAATTGAAGACTGCATTATTACTTTTGTAGACTCTGAGTACTCTGCCTTCATTGGATACTTTCTTCCATTAAAAAAATATTGAAAATTGGTTAACGGGTCATGGGCAGTTTCCATGGCCACCAGGGGAAGCCGCTGGGATCTGAGGGGTGTGGGACAGTGTGATGGGTACACACTGCAAGTACCTATAATAAACCCTTTGGCTTTGATGGTCAAAATAATATTTGTATTGATAATTATATTTTATGGCTGCATGGATATAAAGATGAAGATAATCCAGGCTATATTCATTATTATTTTTATCACATTAAGTTTTGCTTCTAATTTTAAAAGGAATTACATTAAAACAGTTTTGTAACCCCTAAAAGTATCTGCAAAAGTGAGCATTAGGTACTGTGCCTACTATGCCTAATTGTTGTCAGTCATGGAAGAATTGCCTTGAGAATAATCTATAAATGTACTAAGTCTATGATGAAAGACAAGTGTATATCCAGGAAGGAAGTAGAGTCTGAAAGCTGAGATGATGCAGAGGGTAAGTAGAGTGGGAGCAAAGTATATGATCACAGAAGTTGAGAGAATAGAATGGGGAAGACAAAAAAGAGAAGGTAACAACAGAAAATTCAGGAAATAAGTGAACCCTGTCTTTATTGAGAAGTCCAGTGCCTGAATTTTTGCTTTAATGGCTCTTTCCAGCCTGACAACAGTCAGTTACTTGTGGCCAATTTTTACTCCTAGTCCAACTGCCATTCTTTAACTAACATTCTTCCTAACTAAGGATTCTCACTGCTCTATTGGTTTAGGTTCAGGAGATATAAATGGACATTAATGTTGATCTAATATTAAGATAAGTAATAAGAAGTCAAACATACAATAAAATATAAAACTTGAGGTGACTCCAAAGAGAAGTGTTACAAAGAATTTTAGATAATCTACTATTTTATGTTATTATTTTATACTTTTGGTTGGAAAATACAAATTAGCTACAATACAAAACATGAGTGATTGCCTTTTTAATGAAGATTCCATGAAATACAAGTGTATTGAGAGGATGCTCTGGTTTTGTATAATTGAAAGCATTAATTATATTCATGGGTATTGAGTATTTTTATGTAACATAAGCCACAAATAAGGGAAATCAGGCATTTTAACTCATAATAATTGATAATGACTAGTGGGAGCATATCCCAAAGCAGGAAAGAATGAAACAGAAAGACAAATTTCATGGTGATCTAATTTAATTCTCTTTTTAGTTGATTTAAACCAATCTGGTGCTTTCAAAATGTTCAAAAAAATACAAACATAATTAAGATCAAGATATAAAAGAAATGGGAGATATATGATCTATTGGTGTTGACAGTATTTCCTAAAATCAGATTTTATCCTTTCTGAATATTACATAATAATGAATTTAATGGACTGCTTCTAAGGGTGCGTTGTACAGTATTACCCATATTCTCCACTACCTGGGTTGAACACTTTATTCTTATAACCATATCAATCAGTTCCACCTTTATCTTTGTACTGTGCGAAGTTAGGAAGTCTTATGTAGAATAAAATTTAGTAGTGACATCCTTGCATATTGGCTAGTAAATTAAGGCTGGTTATTTGCCTGCCATAAGTTAAAGACCAACTGATTCCTAGTGGACTGTGTGTATTTGCCCCAACAAATTATGCCATTACTGTTGATAAAATATAAATAAACCATTAACATCAAGCATGGTGGCTAAGATTTAGTTATAGGAAAACTAGTTCTTCACAAAATGGTTGTGAGGTGTAAGGGTGATAAATTTGTTAATGTTTATAATTTTTTTGCACTGTGGAGTTATTATATACCTGTTGTTGTTGTTGTTATGTGCCGTCGAGTCAAATCTGACTCATAGTGACCCCTTCTTGGGTTTCCGAGGCAGTATCACTACGGAAGTAGGATTGCCCAACCTTCCTTCCGAGGAGTGGCTGGTGGGTTTGAACCGCCAGCCGTCTGGTTAGCAGGGAAGTGTCTTAGCCACTATGCTACCAGACATGCTACCAGATTATATACCTACAATGTATAAGAAGACTTTGATTATTAGGTGGAGTGCTTGGCAATTTGGATATTCTGATTGATTCCATTTTCTAGATAACTTAGGGTTAAAAGGGAACACCTTTGATTTCAACTCTTGTTTTAAAAAAATCTTCTGAAATGCTTGAACTTACTTTTCTATTATGGTAAATGCAACATAGTAAATACATTTTCGCCTTAAAAGTTGTTATGATCTCTGACTCTTTTTACACAATCCCTTTAGGAAGTAAGATCTGCACTAACAGAATCCATCTATTTTTCCCTACCTGTTCTACATCTACTATATGCCAGAGTATATAGTGAATGACAAATAAGTCATAAAGGTTTCTTCCCTAAGGGAACTTACATTGTAGTTGGAGAGACAGACAATAAACAAGTAATACCTGATAAATGTACGAAAGGAAATAAGCTGTTTGATATCGATAACAGGAATAGTTCTGTTAGGCTGATTAAGAAAGACTTCTCTGAATCAAATTCTGGGGAATAGGAAGGAGATTGCTGTGGCAAGATTGCTCTAGATAGAAGGAACAGTAAATGTAAAGGCCTGAAGCAGGACCTGTTCTAAGAAATGACAAAAGGCTGGTGTCACTGACTGCAGGACATCTGTTGGAAGTTGACATTGGTACTCATCTGGCCATTCATGAATATTCATTTGAAGAATAAACATATGATGTGACATTTCAAATATTCCAACATTCTATAGTTAGTAGGCCCATTGGAAGTTAATAGTCGGTAATAGACTTTTTTTGGGAGAGGGGATTCCTTGGCAGTGTATTGGGTTAACACTGTAGAGCAAGTGTTGAGTCCTGGTGCCATTTTGGTAGAATGGTAGCAGAAGAAACACAAGACTACAAGTAACTTTAATCTTTTCTGCTATTTTGGCCAACTGCACACCAGTATGGAGAAGGATGAGACTATTTTTGCAAGCATAGTGCTGTGATTATTAATAATGTCTACCCAAGTACTGTATTGGAAGATTGCTATAAATTTTCTACCCTTGAAGTAGATAGATGGATCCAGCATTGGATGAGTTTCATAGGCTGTTCATTCCTCAAAGTTGAATTCTTGAGAGTGGCTTTATTAACATAGTAAAATCTATATAGCATCTAGTGGATACTGTTGCTTTGTGTTAGGTGCCCTGGAGCTGCCTTCAACTCATAGTGATCCTTTGTACAATAGAAAGAAGCACTGCCCCATTTTGCACCATCCTCATAATTCTTGCTATGCTTGAGCCCATCATTGCAGCCACTGGGTCAGTCCATCTTGTTGAGGCTCTTTCTCTTTTTCACTGATCCTCTGATTTACCAAGCATGATAGCCTTCTCCAGGGACTGTTTCCTTCTGAAAACATGACCAAAGTACATGAGATGAAATCTGTCCATCCTTGTTTCTAAGGAGCATTCCAGCTGTCCTTCTTTCATGACAGATTTGTTCATTCTTCTGGAAGTCC
This sequence comes from Orycteropus afer afer, assembly GCF_000298275.1. Taxonomy (NCBI): domain Eukaryota; kingdom Metazoa; phylum Chordata; class Mammalia; order Tubulidentata; family Orycteropodidae; genus Orycteropus; species Orycteropus afer. Next base: position 10,864,438 of record NW_006921664.1, on the reverse strand, counting down.
ATGGTATATTCAGTATTTTTTGCCAACACCACAATTCACATCTATCAGTTCTTCTTCAGTCTTCCTTATTCATTGTCCAGCTTTCACATGCATATGAGGCTACTGAAAATACCATGGCTTGGGTCAGGTGCACCTTGGTGTTCAAAGTGACATCTTTGCTCTTTAACATTTAAAGAGGTCTTTAAAGTGGGTACTAGATGCTGTTAAACACTTTATCTATATTAATTATTTCCACAACAACTCTATTAGTCCCAGTTCATTCAGCCTCCAGAGTAAACCTCCTGAGGCACCGAATTATACTGTAACTTGTCCTATGTCACACCAGTAAGTAGCAGAGCTGGAACATGCATTCAGTCTTGCTCCAGAGTCCATGCTATATGGCTTCTCTTCCCAAAGGTATGAGACACACCCATTATTCATTCATTCATTCATTTAAATGTTTATTCAGTACCTGATGCTAAGTATGCTATTACTCTTGGCAATGTAATAATAAATAAGGATGTCTGGGAATATGTTTTAGCTCCCAAAAGAGGTATACAGAAATAACACATCTTGATTTCATTTTTGGAAAAATGATTTTAATAAGTAATGTGGCTAGCTGTGATCAATACAACTTACTGTGATGAAAGAAATGTGCTGTGTCTGCACTGTCCAACGAAATAGCCACCAGCAACATGTGTCTCTTGAGTACTTGAAATGTGGCAAGTATGACTGAGTAACTGAATTTCAAATTATGTTTAATTTTAATTATTTAAAATACACTACATATATGGCCATTGGCTACCTTATTGGACATTGCAGCGCTAGATTGTGTCATTTTCCAATAATGAGCCATTTGACTAGAAATCTTTATATGCTTACCAAATAATAAATGGATAAACAAAACGTGGTATCCGAATACTGTAGGATATTTTTGGCAATAAAAAAGAATGAAGTACTAATACATACTACAGCATGAATGATTATTTAAAAATAATGGCAACAGTGTCTACTCCACGAATGTTGTTGTTGTTATGTACTGTTGAATCAGTTCCAACTCATAGTGATCCTGTGTACAACAGAATGAAACACTGTCTGGTCCTGTGCCATCCATACAATCCTTGCTGTGTTTGAGCCCATTGTTGCAGCCACTGTGTCAATCTATTTCATTGAGAGTCTGCCTTTTTTTTCACTGACCCTTTACTTTACCAATTATAATATACTTCTCTAGTGATTACTCCTCCTGATAATATAGCCAAAGTATGTGAGATGAAATCTCACCATCTTTGCTTCTGAGGAGTATTTTGACTGTACTTCTTCCAAGACAGATTTGTTTCTTCATCTGGCAGTCCATAGTACATTCAATATTCTTTGCCAACACCATAATTCAAATATATCAATTCTTCTTTGGTTTTCCTTATTCTTTGTCCAGCTTTCATATGCATATGAGGCAATGAAAAATACCATGGCTTGGGTCAGGCACACCATACTCTTCAAAGTGACATCTTCACTTTTTAACACTTTAAAGAGGTTTGTAGCAGATTGGACCAATGAAATGTGTTTTATTTCTTCCATGGGCATTGATTGTGGATCCAATTAAAGTGAAATCCTTGACAATGTCAGTTCTTGTCTCCTTTTATCGTGATGTTGCTTATTGGTCTAATTGGAGGAATTTTTTTTCCCCTTTACATTGAGGTACAATCCATACTGAAGTCTGTAGTCAAATTTTTAATCAGTAAGTGTTTCTCAAGTCCTCTTTGTTTTCAGAAATCAAGGTTGTGTCATTTTCTTATTGACTAGTCGCCATTGTATTCATAATAAAAAAAGAACATTTCAAGATCTATCCTGAAGTACAATGCTGTCAGTAATAGTATAATATCCATATGCATTCTAGGAAGACTACTTAATACGACTGTTATTCTAATTTACGCATGAACCACTAAAGTCAAATGTGAAGAAATTGAAGAGTTTTACTAACTTCTGAGTCTGAAATTGATCAAACATACAATCAGGATGCATTGATAATTACTGATGGTTGGAATGCAAACGTTGGAAACAAAGAATGATTTGTAGTTGAAAAATGGCTTTGGTGATAGAAACAACTCCAGAGATAACATGATGGTATTTTGCAAGACCAACAATTTAGTCATTGCAAATACCTTTTATCAGCAATGTAAATGGTGACTATAAACGTGGACCTCACCAGATGTAATACACAGGAATCAAATTGACTACATCTGTGGAAAGAGGTGATGGAGAAGCTTAGTATCATTAGTTAGAACAAGAACAGAAACTGACTATGGAGACTTGCCTCTTGTACTTTGGTCATATTGTGGGGAGGGACCAGTCCCTGGAGAAGAATGTCATGCTTGGTAGAGAGAGAAAAAGAGGAAGACCCTCAGTGATATGGATTGGCACAGTAGTTGCACAATTGACTCAAGCATAGCAATGATTATGAGGATAGGCAGGACGGGCAGTGTTTTGTTCTGTTGTGCATGAAGTTGCTGTGAGTTAGAACTGACTAAAGGACACCTAACCAAAACAACAAGTCCATTAGCCATTATAATTGTAGATTCTTAGAAGTAATACAAAAGCAGCATAAAGTAATTTTATTTACTTTACTCATGCAAAGGTGCACAGATTTGTGTCCAATGCTAGTCCCTTATTATTTTTTGATCCAATCAGTGATAATATTGGTGTAACCTAAATATCAACTGATCTTGCCTCTTCTTTAAAGAAATGTTTAAAAGGAGATTGATCCCCATTCCATATCTTTGTGGAAGTCTGTGCCCCCTCTAGAATCTCTATGGATTCTTCAGCTTTTTTGTGCCTACAGCCATATGTTTTCATTGAACTAATTCTTGCTGCATTCATTCTCTTCTTTCAATCTTCCATGTACCATAATATAATCTAGTCTAATTTCTCTTTTTTAAAGGCATATGCCTGAGGCATTTATGTATGTTATGTACTTAACTTAAGGGGTTTCACATGCCAACAATACAAGAATTTGATATTACTCATCTGTATTCTTAAAAGTTTGACCCCTGTCACAGGGAATTTCCACTATTTGCCCTTTCCCACAGATCTAGCCTCCTGCCGCATTCTCTTTTGCTTCTTTACTCTTTCAAACTCTGGATCATCCACCCTTCTCTTGCATGTTCCTTTCCATGAAGGATTTCCTGCGATTTATGTGGAGCAATGTTGCCTTCCACCCCTCTTTAGACTGCAGGCCATTCTTTGTATGATCAAAGACTCATTTTAACGTGCTTGGTTATCTATTTTGTGTTTATTTCTTAGAGCAGTGTTATACAATAGAAATGTAATGGGAGTCACATGCACAATTTTTAAAGTAACAGCTTTATTGAGAAATAGCTCACATCCCATAAAATTTATCTTTCTAACATGTACAATTCAGTGGTTTTAAATATATATGCAGAATTGTACAATTATCACTTTCTAATTTTAGAGCATATCATCACCCCCGAAACAAACCTTGCACTCATCATTATCAATCCCTCTTTATTCCCACCTCTTCCAATCCCTGACAACTACTAATCTTCTCTGTCCCTGTCGATTTGGCCACTCTGGACATTTCTTAAAATGGAATCATATAATATGTGGCCTTTAGTGACTGGTTTCTTTCTCTTAGTGTACTGTTTTTAAGGTTCATCCATATTGTATGATGAATCAGTACTTCTTTCCTTTTCCTTGCTGAAAATATCCCATTGTATGGGGATACTAAATTTATTCATCCATTTATCAGTTGATGGAAATTTGGGTTATTTCCACTTTTGGGATATTATGAGTAATGCTGCTGTGAACAGTTGTGTATAAGTTTTGATGAGGACATATGTTTTCAAATATTTTGGGTATATATTTAGGAGCATAATTGCTGAGTCAAATGGCTAGCAACTCTATATGTAACCTTTTGAAGAACTGCCAAATTATTTTCCAAAGAGGTTGTACCATTTTACAATGCAACTAGCAGTGTATGAGGGTTCTAATTTCTCTGTATACTTCCCAACACTTATTATTCTTCACCTTATTTATTTTAGTCTTTACTGTGATGTTAAGTGGTACATCTTTGTGGTTTTTATTTGCATTTTCCTAATGACTAATAAGGAGCTCTGGTGGCATAGTGCCTATTTGACTGCTAACCAGAAGGCTGACGGTTCAAACCTACTAGCTACTCCTCAAAAGGAAGGTTGGGCAATCTACTTCTGTAGTGATACTGCCTCAGAAACCCAAGGAGGGGCCGTTATGAGTTAGATCCGACTTGCTGGCAGTGAGTGTGATTTTTTTGGTTTTAATGACTAATAATGTTGAGCATTTTTCATACGCTTATTGGACTTATTGGACACTTATATATCTTCTTTGGAGAAGTGCTTATTCAGCTTCTTTGCCCATTTATCTAGTTTAATTATTTGTCTTTTTAGTATTTAATTATAATTTATATACTCTTGATAAAAGTATCTTATACGAATATATGCTTTGTAAATATTCTGTGGATTTACTTTTCACTCTCTTGATTGTATTTATTGAAATGCTTTTAATTTTGATAAAGTCCAATATATGTATATATGAATATAATTTACACTTTTGGTATCATATTTAAAAGTCATTGCCAAATGAAAGAGCACCAATATTTATGGCTGTATTTCTTCAAGATTCGTGTAGTTTTAGCTTTTATGTTTAAGTTTATGATCCAATTGAGTTCATTTTTATATTTGGTGTAAGGTAGGGTTCCAAAAAAGAGATATGGTGTCAGGTGGGGGATCCAACAAAGAGCTATGGTGGTGCAGTGGCTAAACACTCAGCTGCTAACTAAAAAGGTGTTGATGGAATCCACCAGCTGCTCCCTGGGAGACAGGTGTGGCAATTTGCTTCCATAAAGATTACAGCCTTGGAAACTCTATGGGGCAATTCTGCTTTGTCCTTTAGTGTTGCTAGGAGTTGAAATCAGCTTGGGGGCAATGAGAAGGGTTCTACCTTCATTCTTTTGTACACTTTACATCATTTGTTGGGAAGAATATTTTTTTCTCCTTTTTAATTATCTTGACACTCTTGTTGAAAAATATGTTACTAAAATATTAGTTTCTGGACTCTCAATTCTATTCTGTTAATCAGTATGTCTATTCCTATGCCAGTACCACTTTTTCTTGATTAGTATAGCTTTATGGTAAGTTTTGAATAGGAGGATTTGCATTCTCTACCTTTGTTCTATTTTTTTCAAGATTCCTTTGGTTATTCTAGGTCTGTTGCGTTTCCTTATGACTGTCAAGATAAGATTGCCAATTTCTGCAATAAATCTAGTTGAGATTTGATAGAAATTTTATCTAATCTGTTGATCAGTTTTAACAGTATTGCTATCTTAACCATTTTAAGTATCTTTATTTATGAACATGTGATGTCTTTCCATTTGTGTAAGTCTTCTTTATTTTCTTTCAGTAGTGTTATGTAATTTTCTTTTTTTTTCAATAATTTTCTTTTTTTTTTAATTGTGATTTGGGTGAAGGTTTACAGAGCAAATTCACTTTCCATATAGCAGTTCACATATACTTGTTTCATGTCATTGACCACAGTTTAACACAATGCAACAGCTCCCCTCCCATTTCCTCCCCATAGTTACCTCTTCCCATTGTCCACCCCTCCATACACTCTTGCCCCCTGAGCTGTCTCCCTGTGCATAAGCAGCCCTTCTTTCTCCCATGATTGTTCTCTCCAAGGAGAGAATCTACTTGAGGTAAATGTTCAACTCATATGCCTGTATTTTGTTTGGCTGGAAACCACAGGTGTAGGTTCAATTCCAGACCTGAAGGGCAATTAGGG
>NW_006921664.1:10838986-10855825 GCF_000298275.1 Orycteropus afer afer | reverse complement strand
AAAGAAAAAATGCTGAAAACTAGGACCTGGGAAGGGGAAGATTAAGAATAATAATAAAAAGGACAAAGGTATTAGTAACATTAGTTGTTTTAAAACAGACAAATACAAGCAAACTGATCCCAGAAAAAAGAAAGCAAAAAAGAAAAAAATAAAAATAAAAAAAGAGAAAAAAAAATCGGTGGAGGACAGGGCAGGGCACCCAGGCTCCATCTGAGCACACAGCCTGTGATGGAGTTCCTGTGGGCCCAGAAGGTAGGTGGGAGTGGGGGATGGCCACACCATTCACCAAGCGAGTGTGGAGTATAAGAATAACAAGAGGAATGTCGTACCTTGTCAGTCTTGCAGGTCCTGAGTTTCCTTGGGGTTGCTGGAAAGCAGAACGTGTTTTTAAGCCCCAGGAATCTGAGAGAGTGCTGTCTCTTTAAATATCCAAAATAGTCAAGCCACTTTTTAAACCTTCAAAATGGTGGCACTCTCCGGACTGACAAAAGTCCACAGCTCAACCCACCTTTCTCTTCACCTTCTCTGTTTGTTCCCCAGTGACCGTGCACATTCCTCTGTGCAGTCCCTGGCTAGCAGCATGATTTTTATGTTAATTCTTAGGTCCTACCACCACTCGGGAATTTCCAAGCTGTCTGTGTCGTCAGGATCGCTCAGGATCACTGCCAGACCACAGCTCCGTCTGTCTCCTTTTTTAATATTTTCACGCAAATTCTTCTGCTAGTTGGGGTTTAGTCCACTTGTATATCCTTCCCTTCAAGGCTCAGGGGTCCAGGATTATCTTCTGTGTCTGTGTTAATTCGTTTCCCTTTTCTTTGTTTAAGAGGGTCTGTGCAGTCTTTCTGCCTAGTCTGCCATCTTGCTGGCCACCCCAATAGTGTTATGTAATTTTCAACAAATACTGTACTTCCTTGGTGAAATTTATTCCTCAGTGTTTTATTCTTTTTGATGGTATTTTAAATGAAATTGTTTCTTAATATTATTTCCAGATTGTTCCTGATATATAGAAATACAGTGGATGTCTGTATATTCATTTTGTATCTTGCAACTGTTCTGAACTTGTGTATTAGTTCTAAGAGTTTTCTTAGTATTTTTTATATACAATATTGTGTCCTATGTGAGTAAAGTAGCATAGTGCCTAAGGCACTTGACTGCTAACCAGAAGGCTGGCAGTTCAAACCCACCAGTCACTCCTCGGAAGGAAGATGGGCAATCTACTTCCGTAGTGATAGTGCCTCGGAAACCCAAGGAGGGGTCACTATGAGTCCGGTTCGACTCGACTGTACATAACAACGACAACAACATGTGAGTAAAGATAGTTTTACTTCTTTCTTTCCCATCTTGGTATATTTATTTATTTATTCTTTTTGTTTAATTGATATGGCTGGGACTTCCAAACCTGTATTAAATCAATGTGGTGAGAGTGGGTATCCTTGTCTTGTTCCTAATCTTAGGAATAAAGTATTCAGTCTTATACCATTAACTATGATAATAGCTGTATTCTCCCCCACCCCCACTGATACCTTTTATCAGGTTGTGGCAATTTTCTTCCATTCTTAGTTTGAGTGTTTTTATCATGAATGGATGTTAGTTTTCTCTATTTATTGAAGCATTCATGTAGTTTTTATCATTTATTCTAATGCTTTGATGCATCACATTGATGGATTTTCCTATGTTCAAAGAGTCCTGTATTCCTGGGAAAAAGCTTGACTTGGTCATGTTATATAATATTTTGTATATGGTACTGGATTCTATTTGCTGTTATTGAGTATGTTGTTGAGGTTTTTTGCATCGTAGTGTAATATTAACTCATAAAATGAATTGGGAAATATCCTTCTATTTTTTGTGAAAACTTTATGAAGAAATGGTACTATTTATTTATTTATTTATTGGGTAGAATTTACAGTAAAGATATTTGGGCCTGGGTTTTTTTTTAAATACATTTATTTGTTGTTGTTGGTATATTTGTGATTACTAATAGAATCTCTTTCTTTACTTGTTATAGGTGTGTTTGGTTTTGCTGTTTGTTCTTTAGTTAGTTTGGTAGTTTTTTATCTTATTAGGATTTTATCCATTTCACGTAGGTTATCTAATTTTCTGGCATACAATTAGTCATAATATTCTCATGTAATCCATTTTGTTCTTCATGTAATTCTTTTTGTTTTTGTAGAGTTGGTATTGATGTTGCTTCTTTTATTCTTAAAATTAATAAACTGAATGTTCTCTCCTTTTTTCTTGGTCAGTCTGTTTTAAAGGTTTGTTAATTTTGTTGAGCCTTTTGAAAAACTATCTTTTGATTTTATGGATTTTCTCTATTGATTTTGTATTCTCTATTTTATTTATTTCTACATTAATCTTTATGATTTCCTTTGTTTTCTTGGTTTGGATTTTGTATTTTAGTTTCTTAAGGTGGTATCATAGGTTATTCATTTCAAATTTTTCTTTCTTTTATAAAAATATAAGGTTTTATAGCTAAAATTCCCTTAAAAATTGTTTTAACTGCACCCCATATATTTTGGTTTCTTGTGCAATTATTTTCACTCATCTCAAAATATTTCTAATTTCTTCTTTGATCCATTGGTTTTGTAGGAGTGTGTTGTTAAATTTTCATGTATTTGCGACTGTTATTAACTTCAAACTGCATCTCACTGTGTTTGGAGAACATATTTGTATTACTTTTATGCCTTCTAGTAATTTCTAGATCTGGTTGGTCTATCTGGTGATTCTGTGTTTAACATTTTGAGGAACTGACATTGCTTTGCAGAATGGCTTACTGTTTTAAAATTTCACCAGCAGTTTAGATATCTAATTTCTTCACATTCTTGGTAACACTTGTTATTTTCTGTTTTATTTGTTTTAGCAATTCTAATGGTTATGAAGGAGCTCTGGTGTCAAAGGCCTAAGGCCTTTGAATTCTAACCAGAAGCTTGGTGGTTCAAACCCACTGGCTACTCCTCAGAAGAAAACGGGCAATCTACTTCCATAGATAGAGTGCCTTGCAAACCCAAGGAGGACTTACTATGACTGGAATTGACTTGAATTGACTTGAGTGGCAGTGAAGTGGTGTCTCATTGTGGTTTTGATTTGCATTTTTGCATTTCAGATCTCTTTGTTGAGATTATGACTAGCTCTATCATTGAAAGTTGGCTAATAGTCTCCAACTGTTACTGTTAAATAATCTCTTTCTTATTTCAATTCTGTCTGTTTTTGTTTCACATATTTTGGAGCTTTGTTAGGTGTGTATATGTTTATAATTGTTATGTTTTCTTTATAGATTTACCCTTTTATCTTTAGAAAATGTATTTGTTTTCTCCTAGAAACAATTTGGAGCTCTGGTAGCATAATGCCTAAAGTACCTGGCTGCTGACCAGAAGGCTGGTGGTTCAAACCCACCAGCCACTCCTCAGAAGATGGGGCAATCTACTTCCGTAGTGATACTGCCTCGGAAACCCAAGGAGGGGTTGCTATGAGTCGGGTCCGACTAGAAGGCACATAACAACAACAGAAACAATTATTGCCTTAAAAAATATTTTCCTTGGCATTTATATAGCTCTTTTTAAGTTACTGTTTGCTTGGTATAGCTTTTTTTTTTTTCCATCCCTTTACATTCAACCTACTTGTGTCTTTGAATCTAAAGTATATCTTTTGAAATGCTTGCAATCATTAGCCGTTCCAAAAGAAAACCAAACTCACTGCCATCGAGTCAGTGCTACAATGCTAACTCATAGTGACCTCTTAGGATTTCTGAGGAGGTAAATTTTGATTGAAGTAGATTTCTCAGTCTTCCTTTAGCAGAATGGCTGGTGGGTTTGAAGTGCCAACCTTCTGGTTAGCAGTCAAATGTCTTAGGCACTATGCCACCAAAGCTCTGTTAGAGACATGCAAATAAAAACAACAATGAGATATCATCTCAGCATTAATAGCAAAAAAAAAAAAAAAAATGCTGGCGAGGGTATGAAAAGATCCTCATGCACTACTGGTGGAACTATAAAAATGGTACAACCAATGTGGAAAATGGTATGGTGCTTCTTTAAAAAGTTGGAAATAGAAATAACATATGATACAGCAACCCCACTACTAGGGACATATCCTAGAGATATAACAGGCATGGCATGAACAGATATATGCACATCCATGTTCATTGCAGCATTATGCACAACATCAAAAAGATGGAAGCAATGTAAATGGCCATCAGTGGAGGAATGGATAAAAATTCAAGAATAATGAATCTGCAAACCATTTCATAACATGCATGAACCTAGAGAACATTATTCTGAGTGAAATTATTCAATCACAAAAAGACAAATATTTTTGAGACTGCTATTATAAAAAGATAATTTGTAATGTGTGATGCTGTTTCATGCATGTTGTGTTGTTATGTGCCATCAAGTTGGACCAGACCCATAGCGACCCCTTCTTGGGTTTCCGAGGTGGTATCACTACGGAAGTAGATTGCCCAACTTGCTCTGGTAGCGTATTGCCTAAAGCACTTGATTGCTAACCAGAAGGCTGGCAGTTAATCCCACCAGCCACTCCTCAGAAGGAAGATGGGGCAGTCTACTTCCGTAGTGATATTGCCTCAGAAACCCAAGGAGGGGTCGCTATGAGTCTGGTCCGACTTGATGGCACATAACAACAGCAACAACATTATAAAAAGTCAAGGAAAGGTTTATACATAGAAAGTATCATTCTTTGAAGGTCACCAGGGGTGGGAAGGGAAGAAAGGGTAAATAATTAACTAGAAGGTAGACAAATACTAACTTCAGTGAAGGGAAAGACAATATAGAATAAGGGTAAGGTCAGCATAAAATGATCAAGGCATAGGTCATCCTCTTCTCTAAGTTTTGGTCAGTGAAAACCTTATGAACACCAGTGAAACACTGTCTGATATATTACTAGAAGACATTATGAATAGCCCTGAAACATTGTCCAATATAGTGCCAGAAGATGAGCCACTCAGATCAGAAGGGAGGAGCAAAAGAGTTAAAAGTAACAAAGATGAATACTATTACATACACAATCCTGCAATAACAGTAAAAACAATAATCTGTGTGTGGATACATAGATAAACAGTCAAGCTGAACAGAGGTGGGAAAGCAAATGGGAATAGAGCCATGAATATATATAGGTATGACAGAGGATGTCTCTGGTGGCTCTGTGGTTAAAGCATTGGGCTGCTAACCAAAAGGTTGATGGTTCAAACTCACTAGCCACTCCATTCTTCCTTCTGAGAAGTGGCTGGTGGGTTTGAACCACCAGCCTTCTGGTTAGCAGTCAAGTGCCTTAGGCACTATACCACCAGAGCTCCCCCATGAGAGACAGAGATGCAATATGCTTTCATAAAGATTTACAGTCTTGGAAACCCTGTGGGGGTTGCTGTGAGTTGAAATTGACTTGATGGCAGTGGGTCATTGGGTTTGTTGTTATCTCTGTACAGGTGTGTATGTGCTGCATGTATATAGTAAAGCATACAGGATACATATGTATGAAAGCTATTGAGTCATAACCAAACACTTCGAGGAAATGCGTTGCTGGGAATGAGGCTCAGGACCATAGTGTCAAGGGACACGGAGGTCAATTGGCATAATATAATCCACAAAGACAATGTTCTACACCTACTTTGGTGAGTAGTGACTGGGATCTTAAAAGCTTGTGAGTGGCCATTTAAGGTGCAACTATTTGTCTCTCCCTGTTATAAGCAAAGAAAAGTGAAGAAAATCAAAGTTACAAGGAAATAATTAGTCCAAAGGACTAACAGACCATGTGAACCCCAGCCTCCATGACCCTGAGACCAGAAGAACAAAAGGTGTCTGGTACCACTGCTGACTGCTCACAGGGATCACAGTAGAATGTCCTGGACAGAGTAGGAGAAAAATGTAGAACAAAATTCAAAATCATAAAAAAGACCAGGTTTACTGGTCTGATAGAATATGGGGAAGCCCTTGAGATTATGGCCTTTAGATGCCCTTCAAGCTTAGAACTAAACTCACTCTGTGGCTCAACTTTCTGCCAAATGATTTGTTGTTGTTAGGTGCCATTGAGTCATCTTCGACTCATAGTGACCCTATGTACAACAGAACAAACCCTGTGCCAGCCTTGCTATCCTTGCTGTACCTGAGCTCATTGTTGCAGCCACTGTGTCAATACATCTTGTTGAGGGCCTTCCCTTTTTCCATTGAGCCTCCTTCACATTACCAAGCATGATATCCTTCTCCAGAGAATGGTCCCTTCTATGAACATGACCAAAGTAGGGGAAGTCTAGCCATTCTCAGTTCCAAGGAGCATTCTGGCTTTACTTCTTCTAGGACAGATTTGTTAGTTCTTCTAGGAGTCCATGGTACTTTCAGCATTCTTCACCAGCACCACAACTTAAAAGCATCAACTGTTCTTCAGTCTTCCTTATTCATTGTCCAGCTCTCACATGCATATGAGGCGATTGAAAATACCATACCTTGGGTAAGGCGCATCTTAGTCTTCAAGGAGACATCTTTGCTCTTCATCACTTGGAAGAGGTCTTTTGCAGCAGATTTACCTAATACAATACATCTTGTGATGCCTTGACTGCTGCTTCCATTGGTTTTGATTGTAGAACCAAGTGATATCATGTCTTTGACAACTTCAGTCTTTTCTCTTTTTGTCATGATGCTGCTTATTTGTCAAGTTCTGAGGATTTTTGTTTTCTTTATACTGAGTTGTAATCCATACTGGAGACTAGTCTTCAGTCTTCATCAGTAAATGCTTCAAGTCATCCTTACTTTTAGCAAGCAAAGTGGTGTTGTCAGCATATTGCAGGTTGTTAATGAGTCTTCCTCCAATCCTGATGACATGTTCTTCTTTATATAGTCCAGCTTCTTTGATTATTTGTTCAGCATACAGAGTGAATAAGTATGGTGAAAGGATACAACTCTGACACAATGCCTTCCTGATTTTAAACCATGCAGTATCCCCTTCTTCTGTTTGAACAACAGACTCCTGGTCTATGTACAGGTTCCTCATGAGTACAATTAAGTGTTCTGGAATTCCCATTCTTCTTAATGTTATTCATAATTTGTTAGGATCCACACAGCTGAATGCTTTTGCATAGTCAATAAAACAAAAGTAAACATCTTTCTGGTATTCTTTGCCTTGAGCCAGGATCCATCTGACATCAGCAATGATATCCTCATTCCATGTCCTCTTCTCAATCCAGTATGCATTTCTGGAAGTTCTCTGTCAATATACTACTGTAACAGTTTTTAAATATTCTTCACTAAGATTTTACTTGCATGTGATATTAATGATAGGGTCCAGTAATTTCCACATTCTGTGGGATCACCTTTCTTTGGAATGGGTTCAAATATGGATCTCTTCCAGTTAGTTGGTCAGGTAGTTGTCTTCCAGATTTCTTGGCATAGCTGAGTGAGTGCCTCCAGTGGGGCATCCGTCTTTTGAAACATCTCAGTGGTTATTCTGCCAATTCCTGGAGCCTTGTTTTTCACCAATTCCTTCAGTGCAACTCTGACATCTTCCTTCAGTATTATTGGTTCTTGATCATATGACACCTCCTGAAAGGGATGGTCATCGACCAATTTTATGAATTCCATATCATTTTTGACAATGTCCAATTTTCCTTGATCCATACTATGTACATTCCGTGTTCTGATTATTAATGGATGTTTGCAGGTGTTTCTTTTCATCTTGAGTCATGCCACATCAGCAAATGGCGGTCCCAAAAGCTTTACTCTATCCACATCATTAAAGTTGGCTCTACTCTGAGGAGGCAGCTCTTTCCCAGTTGTATTTTGAGTGCCTTCTGATCTGAGTGGTTCATCTTCTGGTACTATATTGGGCAATGTTTCAGGGTTATTCATCAAGTTTTCCAGTAATATATCAGACAGTGTTTCACTGGTGCTTATAAGGTTTCCACTGACCAAAACTTAGAGAAGAGGATGACCTCTTTCTTCTTCTGAGTCTGTCTTAGTCTGGAAGCTCTGCTTAAACCTGTCCACTAATTGTAACTCTGCTGGTATTTGAAGCACTGGTGGCATAGCCTCCAGCCTCACAGCAACACACAAGCTACCACAATACGAGAAACTGATAGACAAGTTCGTCTCTCTTAGTTGTTCCAAACTGCTCCATTCACTTCCTGGTCTTCCTCAGCCTTCCCAAACCTGCCTCCAGTTTTCTTCCTTCCTGGTCTCCCTGAGCCACTCCATATCTGCTGTACTGGCTCGCTTCCTTCCTGGTCTCCCTCAAGCCAAACAGTAGACAGGTTTTTAATTGGAATAATAATACCAGGAAGGTACGTACTTATTACTGCACTCAACCATATGAGATAAAAAGGGAAGCATTTTCCCAGGGGTAAAGCTCAGAAGGCAGGAAGGGATAGGAAAGACAGACAAAGGGAAATGGTTAACATAGAGAGGAAGTGGAAAGAATACTGTTAATTGTATGGGATTGCAATGAATGTTGAAATAGCAAAATGTGTAGGAATTGTTGAATGGAAAACAATTTGCTCTGTAATCTTTCACCCAAATCTCATAAATAAATAAATAAAGTATATCCTTTGTATTTAGAACAGAGTTGGATCATATTTTTTGTCTCTCAGCCAACCCTTTGATTGGAGTCTTTTGCTCATTTACTTTTATTGTAATTGCTCATAAGGTAGGATTTATATTTGATATTTTGTTATATTTTTTTATATGACTCTTTTATTTCTTTCTCCATTCTTTCTTTCTTTCCTTTTTTTTCTTTCAAATATTTTGTAGTGCTCCATTTCTTTGTGTTGTAAGAGAAAGCTCTGGTGGCATAGTGCTTAAGGCATCTGACTGCTAACCAGAAGGCTGGCAGTTCAAACTCACCAGGCACCCCTCGGAAGAAAGATTGGGCAATCTACTGCTGTAGTAATACTGCCTTGGAAACCCAAGGAGGGGTAGCTATGATTTGGATCCGACTCCATGGCAGTCAGATACCTTAGGCACTATGGGAGCTCTGGTGGCATAGTGCCTAAGGCATCTGACTGCTAACCAGAAGGCTGGAGGTTCAAACCCACAGCCACTCCTTGGAAGGAAGATTGGGCAGTCTATATCTGTAGTGATACTACCTCAGAAACCCAAAGAGGAGGCTCCATGAGTCAGATCTAACTTGATGGCAGTGAGTTGTGTTTATATATATATTTAGTTGATCTCATAGTGGATGCTCTGAAAATTGCAATTAACATCTTAACCCAAAAGAGTGTATTTGTAATTAACATTGTTAATTCAAACATTTTGCTTCCATATACTTCTGTTCCTTTCCTCTGCTTTGTGCTGCTATTTTCATACAAATTACATATTTATACATTGTATGTCCAGCAAAACAAAATTATAATTCTTTTCAGTTCTCTTTTAGATCAGAGAAGGAAAGGTTTGTTAACAAAACATATTTATACTGGCTTTATAGTGGCAGTTCAAACCCACCAGCCACTTTTCGGAAGGAAGATGGGGCAATCTACTTCCGTAGTGATACTGCCTCAGAAACCCAAGGAGGGGTCACTATGAGTCAGGTCCAACTTGACAGCATGTAACAACAACAACAACATTTAGTAATATTCCAGTACTCATTTTTTATTTTGTCATTCTATGGTTGCTTCAGCATTGCTGTGATGATGGAAGCTATGTCTTTGGTATTTTAAATAACAGAAGGGTCATCCATGGTGGAGATATTTCATCAGAGCTTCCAGACTAGGACAGACTAGGGAGAAGGACAGGATTACCCACTTCTGAAAAAATTGCCTCCTGAAAACATTATGAATAGTAGTGAAGTATTTTTATTGTCATTGTTAGGTGCCATCAAGTTGGTTCTGGGTCACAGTGACTCCATGTACAACAGAACGAAACATTGCCCAGTCTTGCGCCAGCCTCACAATACCTACCATACCTGAGCCCATTGTTGCAGCCACTGTGTCAATCCATCTCGTTGAGGCTCTTCCCCTTTTTCACTGACCCTCCACTCTACCAAGTATGATATCCTTCTCCAGGAAATGGTCCCTTCTGACAACATGAGCAAAGTAGGTGAGATGAAGTCTGGTCATTCTCGCATCCAGGGAGCATCCCGGCTGCACTTCTAGGACATATTTGTTTGTTCTTCTGGCAGTCCATGGTACTTTCAATATTCTTTGCCAGCACCACAACTCAATAGCATCAAATCTTGGTCAGTCTTCCTTATTCACTGTTCAGCTTTCACGTGCATATGAGGTGATTGAAAACACCGTGCTTGGGTTAGGTGCTCCTTAGTCTTCAAAGTGACATCTTTGCTCTTCAGCACTTTAAAGAGGTCCTTTGCAACAGATTTGCCCAATGTAATGCATTATCTGATTTCTGCTGCTTCCATTGGTGTGGATTGTGGAAACTAGCAAGATGAAATCCTTGACAACTTCAATCTTTTCTCCATTTATCATGATGCTGCTTATTGGCCCAGTTGTGAGGATTTTCATTTTCTTTATGTTGAAGTGTAATCCATACTGCAGAGTGTAGTCTTTATCAGTAAGTGGTTCAAGTCTTCTTCACTTTCGGTAAGCAAGGTTGTGTCATCCACATGTCACAGGTTATTAATGAGTCTTCCTCCAATCCCAGTGCCATGTTCTTCTTCATGTAGTCCAGCTTCTCCAATTATTTGCTCAGCATACAGACTGAGTAAGTATGATGAAAGGATACAATGGTGGTACTCCCTTCCTGATTTTGAACCATGCAGTATCCCCTTGTTCTGTTTGAATGACAGACTCCTGGTCTATATACAGGTTCCTCATGAGTACAATTAAGTGTTCTGGAAATTCCATTTTTCTCAATGTTATCCATAATTTTTTACGATCCACACAATTGAATGCTTTTGCATAGTCAATAAAACACAGGTAAACATATTTGCTTTTAGGCAAGATCCATCTGACATCAGCAATGATATCCCTTGTTCCACATCCTCTTCTGAATCTAGCACTGAAATACTGTCTGATATATTACTGGAAAACATTATGTATAGCGGCCAAACATTGTTGATTTAGTGCCAGAATATGATCTCTTCAGAATACAGTGCTGGAAGATGAGCTCCTCAGGTTGGAAGGCACTCAAAATATTACTAGGGAAGAGCTGCCCCCTCAAAATTGAGTTGACCTTAATCACGTGGATGGAGTAAAGCTTTCAGGACCTTCATTTGTTGATGTGGCACTACTCAAAATGAGAAAAAAAAAAACAAAACTGCAAACATTCATTAATAATTGGAATGTGAAATGTATGAAGTATGAATCTAGGAAAATTGGATGTTGTAAAAAATGAAATGGAACCCACAAATATCATTACCCTAGGCATTAGTGAACTGAGATAGATTAATTTTGGCCATTTTGAATCTGTCATATGATCTACTATGTCTGGAATGGCATATTGAACAGGAATTGTGTTGCATTCATTGTTGAAAAGAACTTTTAAATATCTGTCCTGAAGTACCGTGATGTCAGTGATAGGATAATAACCATATGTTTACAAGGAAGACCAATTAATAGTATTATTATTTAAATTTACTCATTAACTGCTAAAGCCAATGATGAAGAAATTGATGATTTTTATTGGCTTCTGCCAAACATCTGACCAAACATCAATCAAAATGTATTGATAATTACTCCTGATAGAAGTGCGAAAGTTGGGAACAAAGAAAGTATCAGTAGTTGGAAAATAGGGACTTGGTGAAAGAAGTGACGTTGGAGACTGCATGATAGAATTTTGTAGTAGCATTGACTTATTAATTGAAAATAATCTCTTTTCAACAACACAAATGACAACTATACATGTGGATCTCACCAGAGGAAATACAAAGGAATGAAATCGACTATGTTTATGGAAAGAAGGGGTAGAGAAACTCAGTATCATCAGTTAGACCAAGACCAGCAGCTAACTGTGGAACAGACTATCAATTGCTCATATGTAAGTTCAAATAGAAGCTGGAGAAAATGAAAACAAGTCCATGAGAGCCAAAATACAACCCTGATTATATCTCACCTGAATTTATTATTTTTATTTAATTTTAAGGGTTTGTTTTACATTCAATGTTACGTGTACATTTAGTTTCACTCCCCATTTACCATGCCCAACCCTAACCCAGTGTCCTCCCCTCCCTGCCCAATAACCCTCCCCCTGTGCCCTCATAGTTATGCACTCCTGTTTGTCCTGCATTTCCTCCGTGTGCATGTTGCCCCTCTGGTGCCCTGTGGTCTATTGCTCTAATGTGGGTGTGTCACCCTGGGTTGAGTGGTCTGCATGTACATCTTGTTAAATATTAGGCTGAGAGCCAGCCCCTGGGAGTGAGTTTTATTCCAGGCCCAGAATGTATCCCACAGCCATGGTATTGGGGGTCTCATCAGACTCCACCTGACCAGTAATTCTGGTCATTATTGAGTTTCTGGATTTTGTTCCATGTTTTTCCTCCCACTCTCTCCAGGATCTCCAGATTTGATCCTTTCTTGAGTGGTTGGCATTGGTAGCTGGGCACCATCGAGTTCTTTCTCATCTGAATTTAGAGACCATCTGAGGAATATGTTTGACACATTGTACACCAATGACCAATGACCAGACAAATTTTGGGATGACATGAAGAAAATAATATATGTAGAAAGCAAAAGGTCATTAGAAAGACATGAAAGGAAGAAAAGACCAAAATGGGTGTCAGAAGAGACTCTGAAACTTGCTTTTGAATGGAAAGTAGCTAAAGTAAATGGAAGAAATGATGAAATAAAAGAGCTAAACAAAAGATTTCAAAAGGCTGCTATAGAAGATGAAGTAAAGTATTATAATGAAATTTACAAAGACCTGGTATTAGAAAATCAAAAAGGAAGAACATGCTCAGCGTTTCTCAAGCTGAAGAAAAAAATTCAAACCTTCAGTTGCAATACTGAAGGATTCCATGGGAAAAACACTGACACAGAAAAACATCAAAAGAACCTGGAAGGAATACACAGAGTCACTCTACCAAAAAGAATTGGTTGATGTTCAGCCATTTTAAGAGGTAGCATATGATTAAGAACTGGTTGTACTGAAGGAAGAAATTCAAGCCAAACTGAAGGAACTGGTGATAAGCAAGTGTCTGGGGGTTGACAGAACACCCATTGAGATGTTTCAACAAATGGATGCAGTACTGGATGTGTTCACTCATACCAGCTACCTGGCCAACTGACTGAAAGAGATTGATGGGTATTTGTTCCCATTCCAAAGATAAGTGATCCAACAGAATGTGGAAATTATCGAACCATATAATTAATATCATATGCACGTAAAATTTTGTTGAAGATAATTAAAAAACAATTGTATCAGTATATTGACAGAGAACTGCTGGAAATTCAAGCCAGATTCCAAAGAGGGTGTTGAACAAGGGATACCATTGCTAATGATAAATTGATCTTGGCTGAAAGCAACAAATACCAGAAAGATATGTTTTATTGACTATGCAAAGGCATTGGACTATGTGGATCATAACAAATTACGGATAACATTACAAAGAATAAGAATTCTAGAACACTTAATTGTGCTCACGAGGAACCTGTAAATAGACCAAGAGGTAGTTGTTGGAACAGAACAAGGAGATACTCCATGGTTTAAACTCAGGGAAAGTATGTGTCAGGGTTGTAGTCTTTCACCATACTTATTCAATCTGTATGCTGAGCAAATAATCTGAGAAGCTGGGCTATATGAAGAAGAAAGCAGCATTAGGATTGGATGAAGACCCATTATCAACTTGTGACATGCAGATGACACAACCTTCCTTGCTGAAAGTGAAGAAGATTTGAAGGACTTACTGATGAAGATCAAAGACTCCAACCTTCAGTATGGATTACACCTTAATGTAAAGAAAACAAACATTCTTACAACTGGACCAATAAGCAACATCAAGATAAATGGAAAAAAGATTGAAGTTGTCAAGGATTTCATTTTACTTGGATCCTCAATCAATGCCCCTGGAAGCAACAGTCAAGAAATCAGATGATGTCTTGCACTGGGCAGATCTGCTGCAAAATACTTCTTTCAAGTGTTAAAAAATAAAAATGTCACTTTAAAGACTAAGGTGTGCCTGACCTAAGCCATGGTATTTTTCATAGCCTCATATGCATGTGAGAGCTGCCAATGAATAAGGAAGAATTGATGCAGTTGAATTATAGTGTTGGTGATGAATACTGAAAATACCATTGCTAGAAGAACAAACAAATTGGTTTTAGAAGAGGTGCAGCCAGAATGCTTCTTAGAAGTGAAAATGGCCAGACTTTGTCTGATGTGCTTTGGCATGTTGTCAGAAGGAACCAGTCCCTGGAAAAGGATATCATGCTTGGTAAAGTAGAAAACCAAAACCAAACTCACTACCATGGAGTCAGATCTGGCTCATAGCGACCCCTCCTTGGGTTTCCGAGGTGGTATCACTACCGAAGTAGATTGTCCAGCCTTCCTTCTGAGGAGTGGCTGGTGGGTTTGAACTGCTGGCCTTGTGGTTAGCAGTCAGATACCTTAGGTGGCAGAGCTCCTGGTAAAGTAGAGGGTCAGCAAAAAAATGGGAAGACTCTCAATGAGATGAATTGACAGTGGCTGCAATGGGCTCAAGCATAGTAAGGACTGTGAGGATGGTTCGGGACTAGTCAATGTTATGTTCTGTTGTGCATAGGTTCACTGTAAGTGGGCAATGACTTGATGGTACCTAACAGTTACTGCAACAGTACTCTTTATTTCTTTATGTGGATTCAAATTGCTATCTAGTTTTTTTTTCCCCTATGTAAGCCTAAAGGACCCACTTTGGAATTTCTTATAGGACAGGTCTGCTAAGAGTAAATTCTCCTTTCATTATAACTAGTTAGAGGCTGATGGTAAAACAGCAAGTTAAAAGTCCCAAACTTGCTGTTCTTAGTCAAAGTCAGCTGTTTCACTTGTGTAGACAATTCTTGGTTGTTGTAAGATTTTAGTCAATTTCCAGAGTTCTGGAAAAAAAAAAAAATGACTGTGATAATTTTGTCAGCATTTTCATTGCTTTAATGGCAGAGGTATTTATTCTGCAATTTCAGAAATGCTTCCTCCCTGCATAAGAAGGTCTGGTGGAGTAGTGGGTAAGACATTTGGCTGCTAACCAGAAGATCAGCAGTTCAAACTCACCAGATGCTCTGCGGGAGGAAGTTGAGGCAATCTACTTCTGTAAAGATTTACAGCCTTGGAAACCCAGTGGGTGTTGCTATATCAGCATCGATTCCGTGGTAGTGGGTCTGGGTTTTCCTTCTTACATATGAAATTTAAATTTTTCTAACAGACTCATTAAAAAAATAAAAAGGAGCATATGAAATTAATTTTCATAGTATATTTTATTTAATAAAATATACAAAAATATAAATAAATACATAAATCAATAAAGAGACATTTATCCCCCCTCCCTTTCTTTGGTATTACCTCTTGGAAATTTAATGTGTAATTTACCTTTACCTTCCATCTTAATTTGGGCTATCTTATCAAAGCACTATAGCCACATGTATTTGTTTTTGTTGTTGTTATGTGCTGTGAATCGGACCCGACTGATAGCGACCCCTCCTTGGGTTTCTGAGGCAGTATCTCTATGGTAGTAGACTGCCCCATCTTCCTTCCAAGGAGTGGTTGGTGGGTTTGAACCGCCAGCCTTCTGGTTAGCAGTCAAGTGCCTTAGGCACTACCCTACCAGAGCTCCTAGAATTTATATAGTTATCTCTAATATTTCTGGGACACTGTCTTCTTGGTGGAATAATTTGTTTTCAGTTCAATCAGTTCTTCCTGAAACTGAACCATACTGCACGATGATTCAGATCCATTCTGAGGTTTTCTGCAAAGGAAGTTACAGAAACTTAAACCATCATTTGAAATCATGTAAATCATTGAGTCTCTTTTGAAATGATGACTTCCTTTCTACCAAATAACTCTGTAATTTTTTATATTTTTGATTCTGTTGAACTTAGGCCAGGCCACAGTATTTGAATGAATATATTCTTGTTTTGCCTTTCTACTGAATCTACAGGCCCTTGTTTGAGTCTGTAATTTCCCTTTGAGAAAAGACATACTTTTTAAATTCTGTGACTATAGTTTCAGATTTAGTGCATTCAGATATTTGTCTCCACTTTAATAATGCATTATCTTGTATACTACTAAGAGTAAATCAAGTAGGTCCATCAATTTTTTAACTACCAGTTCCTTAGCTTGAGAAAGCAGCTCAATAGATGGATCTCTTTGTTTCTCTGACATTGGCACCTCATTAAAATTTTAGCTTATTTTGATATACATTCTGCTTCAACATCTTCTAAATATCCCCAAACTCTTGTAAATTGATTTATAGTATTGGAAAAAAAATACAATCTTTGTATTTCCTCCATCATTTTATGTAGTGAAACTGATTTGCAATATTCAGAGCATAAATTTTCTGTCCATGGATGCTAGATGTAATAAGCTTCCTTTTTGTTTGAATCAAATAAGCTGTTGAAAACTTTTTTTTCTGTATGAGGTTATAATCAATAATGAGAATTTTTCCTTGTTTAAAGCAAACTTAAATTAGATCACGGCAGTCAGTGGTTAGGTCTTATTTGTTGTCACCATGGCTAACTATCTATTTAATCATTTTTTTAATTGATATTATTGTTAAAAATCTCATTTTGAATGTTCCATAAAACCAGGCAGCCTAAATTTGTTCTCTAACCTGCATCTTGAGTTTCTATTAACACTGGTTCTCAAACTTGACTGCATTTTGGAATCATGTAGGAAGTTTAAAAAAAAAATACTGATGCTTGTGACTCATGCCCAGAGATTCTGGTATGGGGTATGACCTTAGAATTAGGATTTTTTTTTTTTTTTT
>NW_006921664.1:10807452-10831521 GCF_000298275.1 Orycteropus afer afer | reverse complement strand
TTCTGTGTCTGTGTTAATTGGTTTCCCTTTTCTTTGTTGAAGAGGGTCTGTGCAATCCTTCTGCCTAGTCCGCCATCTTGCCCCGCCTCTAGAATTAGGATTTTTAAAAGCTCTCCAAATGACTCTAATATGGAGCAAAGTTTGAGAACTGCTGTTCCACAAAATGATTCCCGAAGTTATGATGTATAAAAATCACCAGGGAACTTAAAAAATAAAGATTCCCAGTCCTCACACTCAAACATTCAGATCCAATGCATCTAGGGGAGTCAGGGATCTGCATTTTTAAACAGCACCCCAGGTTGCAGACTTGTGAGTTACAATTAAAAAAGAAAGTGTGTCTTACAGTAAATCTGAAAGGTGTGTATCCTTCACATAGAGGCTTTGAACCATTTCAATAATATCCTATGCTTCACCACCATGTGCTTAATTGCTGCTTTTTTTTTTTTTTTTGAGGGTTCATAGTGCAAGTTCAGGTGACAGGGTAGGGGAGCTCCCACCAACACTTTGCTGTTTGGAGCAGTTGCTGGTTGCACTCATCACTGCTTCTGAATGCTTCATAATCTACTAACTGAAAGGTTGTGTTAGAACGCATTAAAAGACCCTATTTAGCGACAGTATGCCCTAATTGGGTGACTCAGGTACTATTGATAAATTATTTAAGTGATTTCTTGTGGAGAATGAAGTGCTCTATTACATTTTCAGCAACCCTTTTTATTCCTCAATAGTTTGGGTTAGTTTTCTCATAAAATCATATATTTAATTACCAAATAGTGGGGAAAAATTTTAAATGAAAGTGTAATTTGGCAAAAGTGACAGTTAAATAAAGGATAGGTTATTACTAATGTACTCCTTTTTTTTTTTTTTTTAATATGAAAATTCTGTATTAGTTATATAGAATGTAGAATACAGAAGAGGGTGTACATGTGATTCACAAAATTACCCCTGGATGGCACTGTGTGTCCAAGAGCTGCATCAGAAATAGGATCTCTGGTGTTTAAAATAACATGCTCCCTTATTTTTGTAGAAGGCTTTTTGTGTTCATTTCTAATGTCTATAATTGCACTTGTTACTTGGTGCCAAGCACATAGTAAAGTTTATATTGTGTTTATTATGTAAAATAACATTTTAGGCTGAATACCAATGTTTTTTTCCCATAAGGTAAAATCTCAGTGTTATTATTATTTTTAAAATTTAATTTCAAGCTTACTGTTGAATTAATTTCTTTCCATTTGGTAACCTTCTTATTTAGGCAGTATATGTAGTGGTTAGGAGCAGGGCTCTTAAGCCCCACTGCCTGGACTTAGCTTCTTGATGGACCCTTGGCAAGCCATGGAATAGAATAGCTCTGTGCCTCAGTTTTTGTACTCATTAAATGGAGATAATAATAGTGTTTGCCTCCTAGAATTGTTGTGATTATTAAAATGAGTTAATATATGTAAAATGCTTAGAGCAGTGCTCCATGTGTTAGCTTTTATTATCATATTATTATTATTAGCACTGATTGTCTCCAACTTAGTTTTTCCTTTTTTTCCCTTTCATTTGACCTCTCTTGATCATCAAACCCAAACCAAACTAGTTCATAAGTCAGTTAAACTCACAGCAACACCATATGTATCCGAATAGAACTGTGCTTCATAGGGTTTTCAGTGGCTGATTTTTTTGAAGATTGTTAAGACTTTCTTCCATGGTGCCTCTGAGTAGACTTGAAACACCAACTGTTAGGTTAGCAGCTGAGCGAGTTAACCATTTGCTTCTGCAGGGATTCCTCTTCTTCTGCACACCCTTACCTTGTTACTACATTCCTTAACCCCGCATGTCCTGCTCTAGGAGCCTGCTAGCTGCACCTGACACTGATTTTTACCCAAGGCTCTCATTTTTGGTGAAGCCTTGCAATTACTTAGAACACAGACATTATAAGAGTCTTTGCTACTACATGTTGTTTTTTCTTTTCAGGTCTAAGGTATGTGCATGCTAAAGTGCCTCAACTAAAATTAAATTAAATATACTAATGACAATTGTTCACTGTAAATATCCATGTGAAGCCATGGATGCTGGCTGGTCCTTGGATTAGGAAGAGAACTGAGATTATGTATTCTAAGTCCAGGAAATAGCTTTCCTCTAGTCCACTGCCATACAAACCTGAGAATTTTGAGTTAACAGTTCTCTGGCTGATTATCTCCAGTGATTTTATCAGAAGAGATATTGATGGTTACTGAGACCCAGGCTTTTATCATTATGTAAATGAAAATCAATATACTGAACCAAAGTTCGGTATAAGTTGGGAAAGCAAATGCATACACTTATTCATGTAAAACTCTTTTGTTTTGTTTTTGTTACTGTCAACAAACTCCTCTTGACTTTAGCTGGATCCTTTGCTGTGTTTTCCCATGTACACTTGAGCAACAGTTGCTCATGGGAGCATGTCAAAACACACAGGCCAAATATTTTTCAAGATAATGGATAACAATATTTGGATTCTTCCCCAGCCCAAAATTTATGGTAAAAGCAATCTAAAAGGACACATGACTATTGCTTTCCTCCTTCTTGTTTTTAACATGGCCCTTTCCTCTCATATTACCTCCAAACGTATTTTATGTTCTTTGTTCCTTACCCCTCTCCTTCCTTTCTTTATTTCTCTAAACTTGCTGTTTTCTTGCTTCAGTAAAATTGACATTATAAGTTTGGGGCTAGGGTGAAATTCTACGTACTTGTTATTATTGAAAATCTTGTAAAGAGAAAAGATCAGTCACCATGCTAAAGTAGCCCTGAGATGGAAAACAAATTTAGTGGAGGTAGAGAAACGCAGATAGATTTTTAAAAGTGGTAGATTGGGGTAGAGATTCCTGACAGGTGCTCCTATTGCCCATTCTTGTGGTGGAGGTAATAACTGTTAGGACAGAATCCAGAAGTACAGAAACCATTGATGGGAACTGTTTCATGAACTCCTGTTGGTCTGTGCTCTTTCCAGATTTTTCCCTCTGTCTTTGTTCTTGGGACCTTGGAAGTGGTTTCTGGAAAATGCTGCTCTCCTAGTGGGTAGGACTATGATGCTCATGCCCCAAGGGAGAGGAGTGATAAATGAATGCCTTATTGTCTTTGGAAGCACAGACTTATGTGTTAGGGCAGGCTAAGCAACAGTAATCTGTATATGAACCCACTTAATATGACATGAAAGGGATTTTCCTGACCACTATCATATCTGGTTACATGTTCAGACATTCTTATTGACAGAGTCATTTAATCAGAGGTTTGTCCTGTGTAGGAATTTTTCTACTTAAGTTCTCAAGTTTTTCATCAAACATCCATATAAGGTTTTCAGACAATTCAAAAGGCCTTCATAGTTTCGAGAAGCAATGATGAGTTTTCTGTTGGAAATAACATGTCCCAGTTTTTCATATTTTGTTTCTTAAGATTATACAATAAAATAATTTTCTTATCTTTGAAACTATCCCTTTTTGATAACTACTCACTTTATGATTTGAAAGCTATGTTACAATGTTCTGTTGAGTTTAGATAACACACTGGTTAGAAAAGGGAAAAAAGGAATCTAAAGATGGTATTTCAATTTATCTAAGAGTGTTAAATTTAAACCTGGAATTTGTTTGTTTGCTTTTAATTTTCAAGTAATCATGGTGGCCTGATTTGTTTTTTCCCTATAATATCATCTAAGAATTTGTTTTGAATAGACTGTAACTGAAAGAGGGGCTGCAAAATCAAATGTTTACATATCCTAGGCAGGTAATTAAAATAAGTGAATAATAGAGCCAAATGAAAAATAATAGAGAATAGAAGGATATGGTCTAAAGTGTCCATATCATATGTGAGGGATTCCAGCTAATTGCTGTCATATGAAATTGTGGGCCTAGTGCAATGGTGTGCTGATGAATGTTTAACTGCTTTTATTTAAAGAAATAAAAAGAGCCTTTATTTGTAGCATTTGCCAATGCTCATGGTGTAAATGCTTCCACATAGCTAATTTCAAGCCTTCTATGTGGTAGTCTTTTGCAGAAGATAATTCAAAAACGGTTGTAGCAGAACATCAACAGGAAATGCCAGAAATTTAAGCCAAATTCAGAAAAAGATGTGGAATGAGAGATATTGTTGATGTCATATGGATCTTGGCTGAAAGCAGAGAATACCAGAAAGATGTTTACCTGTGTTTTATTGTCTATGCAAAGGCATTCGACTGTGTAGATCATAACAAATTATGAATAACATTGCAAAGAATAAGAATTCCAGAATACTTCATTGTACTCATGTGGAAACTGTACATAGATCAAGAGGCAGTTGTTCAAACACAATAAAGGTTTATTGCATAATTTTAAATCAGGAAAGGTGTATGTCAGGGTTGTATCCTTTCACAATATTTATTCAGTCTGTATGCTGACATAATTCAAGAAGCTGGACTATATGAAGAAGAATGAGAGGTGAAGATTTGAGGAAGACTCATTAACAACTTGAAATATGCAGATGACCCAACCTACTTGCTGAAAGTGAAAAGGTCTTGCAGCACTCACTGACGAAGATCAAAGACTACAGCTTTCAGTATGCATTACATCTCATCATAAAGAAAACAAAAATCCTCACAACTGGAGTAATAAGCAAGATCATGATAAACAGAGAAAAGACTGAAGTTGTCAAGGATTTCATTTTACTTGGGTCCACAATCAATGCCACTGGAAGCAGTAATCAAGAAACCAAACAAAATATTGCATTGTGCAAATCTGCTGTAAAAGACCTCTTTCAAATGTTCAAAAGCAAAATTGTCACTTTGAGGACTAAGATATGCCTGGCCCACCCTAAGGTATTTTCAGCCACCTCATATACATGCAAAAACTCGACAGTGTATAATGAAAACCTAGGAAGAATTGATCCCTTCGAATAATAGTATTAGTGAAGAATGTTGCATATACCATGGACTGCTAGATTAATGAACAAATCTGCCTTGGAAGATACAACCAGAATGCTCAAAGGGAGGATAGCAAGACTTCATCTCATGCACTTTGGACATATTATCAGGAGGGAACAGTCCTTGGAGAAGGACATCATGCTTGATAAAGTAGAGGATCTGTGATAAACAGGAAGACCCTTGCTGAGATAGATTGACTCAGTAGCTGCAACAATGGGCTCAAACGTAGCAATGATTATGAGGATGATGCAGGTCCAGGCAGTGTTTCATTTATTGTGTATAGGGTCACTATGGGTTGGAACCCATTCAGTGGCACCTAAGAACAACATGTGATTGTCACTGAACACTCTGGGAATAGATATTAGTAATTGGCTTTTGTGAGCCGGTAGAAGCCAGCTGCAGTACATCACTGGCCCAATGAAGCTAAATCCGCAATTTCTGATGCAAGAAATCTGAATTTTTGTGTGAAATCTCTATTTCTGAAACATTATCTAGGCCTCAAAAATGCATTAGTGAACTGAATCACACTTATGAGCTGCCAATTTGCAGCCTCTGGAGTAAACTGATAAAACTTGTTTTAGAAACCTTATTAGAAATTAATTTTGCCACTTTATAGTCAGACTGTAGCTGTTTAATAAACATTTCCACGGGTATTTTTATGCATCAATAGTGTTTTAAAGTGTGCTTAATATTTTTGAAAAGTAAAAAATGAGCAATTCAGAAATTCTTCTCTGACTGATCAAAACAATTAATATACTTGGAATTTCTAAAGCAGACCAACTGACTTGATTGTTATCTGTGGAAGCTGTTCTCTCTGTTGTTGTTGTTATGTGCTGTCGAGTCGTCTTCAACTCATAGCAACACCTCCTTGGGTTTCCGAGGCAGTATCACTACGGAAATAGATTGCCCAGCCTTCCTTCCGAGAAGTGGCTGGTGGTTTTGAACCACCAGCCTTCTGGTTAGCAGTCAAGTGCCTTTGCCAAGTTCTCCATAGATGGAGTGTTTTTATCAGCCAAAGATGGACAACACCAATCTAATTAATAGAGATGACTAAATTGTTACATGATAAAAACCTAAGTTAGCTTTTTGGTCCATATTAACTTGGACAATACATTTTTTCAATGATAAATTTTCATTATTCTTCCTTTCAAATATTTTCAAGATAATTTTACAATGTTATTTTAAAATTCTACAAACAAGGTTGTGAGGGAGTTTTATGGATTGAATTGTGTCCCTCAAAATATGTACTGAAAACCTAATCCTTTCACCTATGCATAGTGTGACGTGGGTGGGGCAAATAGTTAATGTTTGTGATTGCTAACTGAAAGGTTGGCAGTTTGAGTCCACCCAGAGGCACCTCAGAAGAAAGTAGATCTACTTCTGAAAAATCAGCCATTGAAAATCCTGTAGAGCACAGTGCTACTCTGAAGTTGCTGTGATATGAAAGTGATTGGATGGCAACTTTTCTTCCTCCCCTGGTACCTATAAACATGACCCTGATTGGAAATAGGTCTTTTGTTATTTGAATGAGTCCCTAATTCAGGATTGGTCCTAAAGCTCATCATTTCTGAGTTATAAAAAGAGTAGATACACATTGTGGGAAGATAGACAACAAGGAATGCCAAGGCAGTCATCAGAACTAGAAGAGAGACCCATAGAAGTAATTGACACAGTTGAGACTCTAATTTGGACTTTAGAATTGTGAGAAAATAAATTTCTGTTCTTTAAGCCATCCACTTGTGGTATTTCTGTTACGGCAACACTAGGTAAATAAGACAGGAGGTTGGTGATATTTTGTGAACTTGATTCAGCATACAGAACTTTGCTATTGAAGGAAACATTGTGAGAGGCTTAACTGAGACTGAGACTCAGGCCTCCTGGGTCTGGGTCCAGATTTCTTCCCACCAAACTGCTGAGGATGTCAAGAAGATTCGAAGACTATGCCCTTTTCAGAACTGTCTAGCCCTTCAGTTGTGGTTAAGGAGTAGGTGGAGGATATGGCTAAGAGAATGATCATTGTCTGATGAATATGAGAATTGACACAACAAAGCAGAATGACTTCTTAAGGATTCTATCGTATTACAGTCTTCCAGCATATAAAAATATATTTGTGGATATGTCAGAATGCAGATCGTATGCAAATGTACTGAATTAGGGACATATGAGAATATGGATACATGATATAGTATACCATCAAAGACTGATTATGTCAGTGTACTTTTGAAGTCTCTTAGAGGTGATGTTGAAAAGCCCAAACATGTCTGCAGTTTGCAGCTTAGATCTTAAAAGCCATCCACTTTGTACCCTGTGACTTGTTGATGAGTTTTGACTGTGATATTAGTGAGGTTCTGAAATTAGTCTCCTTAATTGTATTCTCTGGTGAGATGTATTAGGAGGAATGGAAGGAGAGATTGGCCAGGTGTTTTTATATATGGTGGGAACTTGTCTTGTTCCTGTTCCTGAACTAGTTGCCATCTAATGGATTCTAACTCATGAGGACCTCATGTGTGTGAGAGTAGAACCTTGCTCCGTAGGGTTTTCAGTGACTGATTTTTTGGAAGTAGATTGCCAGGACTTTATTTTGAGGTGCTTCTGGGTGGACTTGAACCTGCAACCTTTCTGTTAGTAGCCAAGTGTATTAACCCTTTACACCACTCAGGGATTCCTGTTCCCGTAAAGGAACTCCCAAATTAGTAAAAGATGCACACCACATGGCAATGATAATTGCCAGAAGGACTTTGTGTGTATGTAAGAGAGAGGTGGAGATGGAGTGGAGGTGTGAAAAGAATGTATTTGCCATGCAAATTTGACTTTGAGATCAGTCCCAGAGAATGTCTTCCAGTCAATTGCTGTCCCCCAATACCTCCTTTCACTGCTGTGGGTTATTTCATGTACCTGTGTCTTCCTCACTAGACTCTACAAGTCACAAGGACAGAGAATCCATCTGTGGTAGTTAAGGTTGCTGTCAACTTGGCTGGGCCTGGTTGAATGGCTGGGCAGCTGGAGGTAGTTATTCCCGATGATGAGACTGGCAATCAACTCCATGGTGGAATCTGCCACTAGCAGCTGAATAGCTGCTTTAGGAATGTGGTCTGCTTGCCGTATATAAGAAGCAGCTTTGGGGAGGGTCTCTAGTTTATGGGACACTTGAACCCTGTGTGTAGCCATGTCATTGTTCAGCAGCCTGCCATGCTTTGCTGATTGTGGGACTTCCAATGGACTTGAAGCAATGGCCTGCTGTGTTGTTTGGTAACATTGAGATTGTGCCTTTTCACTTGTCGACCTTGGGTTTGTCAGCCTTAGCAGCCAGCAACTGTCTGACTGAAGAAAAGCCTCTAGCTTTGGTGAGCCAGGAGCAGGAGACAGAGCTGGAAGCTGAAGGTTGAGGGCTTTCACCTAGCCCCTAGAGCCTGGCACTTTGAACTCGGACTCAAAGCCTCCAAACTGTAAGAGAATAAACTCCTGTTTGTTAAAGCTATCCCATTTGTGGTATATTCCTGTCAGAGTGGCACTAGGTAACCAAAACAACATCTCTTTTCATGTTATATTCCGAACACCTAGCATAGTTCCTGCACAAAGCAGTCATGCAGTTAAATGGTTGGTGAATGAACAAATGTAAATTCAAAATCATTTAAAATTTTCAAATAAAACAGAACTGATATAAAGCATAGTTTCTCTTTTTTCTGTTTTTAGAGTTGTTTTTTTTAATCACTGAGTTTTTTTTTTTTATTAAGTCTACAAGCCCTCGTGTTATGTACCTATATTAATTGCATGAGTTTTTGCTTGAAGTGTAATGACATAACACATATTTTACCTGTTGCAACATTTAGTTACCGACATCATGATTTCTTGTTCTAATCCACACTTGGCTTTTCACCTTTCCTCAGAACTCCCATGAGATCACTTTAAGAAGAATTACCACTAAAAATGTTAGTAATGTATTGTATTCTAGTGAGCATCTCCTCTGTTATTCTGGGAACCATGCCTTAGAAGCTCCGGAGAGCAATGCAATGCGATGTGGACAGATAAGGGCTCTGCCAACTGTGAGGAAGATGATAAAAATCATCAGTTTCACCTTTGAATTCCTAAAATTCAGTTAAGCAGAATGATCAGATGTTGGCAGCATGTGTATGCTAATTGATTTTACTCTCTTGTTGGGGCTTGGTTTATAAGCTGTTGTCATAGGTTGTTGTTGTTATGTGCCCTTGAGTCAGACCCGACTCATAGCAACTCCTCCTTGGGTTTCCGAGGCAGTATCACTACGAGAGTAGATTGCCCAACCTTCCTTCTGAGTTCCTTCCGAGGAGTTGAACTGCCAGCATTCTGGTTAGCAGTCAAGTGCGTTAGGCACTACGTTACCAGAGCTCCTTGTCATAGGTAGGATTGTCTTATATAGTTCTTTGACCTAAAGATTCCAGAAGAATTCCTTGATTATAAAATCTTTCTCCTATTGTAAAAATGCCTGAAATTCCACCAAGAGAGATTCAATCCTTTACCTGTAAGCCTTTTGGATTTTTATTAATTTTCTATTAAACTGTGTATATCCCTGAAAAGGGTAACATCATACACAATACCATTTTTGGTGATTGGTTATGATTTCAGTTATTCTGTTTTCTCCTTTCATTGCCAAACTCAATATTATTTTTCCTATTTGAGATTTATACTTTAGGAGCTCTGGTGGTGTAGTGCCTAAGACATTTGACTGCTAACCAGAAGGCTGGCGGTTCAAATCTACCAGCCACTCCTCAGAAGGAAGGTTGGGCAATCTACTTCCATAGTGATACAGCCTTGGAAACTCAAGGAGGGGTTGCTATGAGTAGGATCCGGCTCTCTGACTCCATGGCAGTGCATTTGGTTTTTCTGGTTTTACATAACAATTATTTTCTTAACCCTTTGTGTTCTGACATCCATTCCAATTCTTCTACTGATATCGCCTTAAAAACTAATTTTGTTGAATAATGGGATTTCCATTCTCATCCTCCTTGATTTTAATTGGCCATTTTGCATAAATTCAGCACCTATTCCTTCTAATACTCTCCTCCACCAGCCTCCAGACACCACATCTTTCTGTTATTCTTCTTACCTTTATAGTCTATTCTTTTGTTTTTCCTCTTTTGTTGATTCCAATGTCTTGCCTTTTATTCTCTGCCTTTCCTCTAATCACCCAGCAAAAGAGTCTCTGGGTGGTATACATAGTTAATGGCATTCAGCTTGTAACCAAAAGGTTGGAGGTTCAGGGTCCATACAATTACACCTCTGAAGAAAGATCTGAAGCTTTATTTCTGAACAATCAACAATTGAAAACCCTATGAAGTGCAGTACTATTATGACACACATGGGGTCACCATGAGTCAGAATCAACTTGATGGCAGCTAGTACTGGTATTGGTACCCATCCAAATCATCCACTTAAGTGACTTCAGCCTTAATTATCTTTCTATTGCTACATAACAAATGACCATAATATAGCAGCTTAAAATGACCCAAACTTATCATCTCAATTTCCATGGGTCAGGAATCCAGGAAGGGCTTAGCTGTATCCTCTGCTATGTTTTAAAAGGCTACAATAAAGGTGTCTTCTGGATTGCAGTTCTCATGTGGTACCCAGAATCTTCTTCCAGGGTCATTCAGGTGTTGACAGAATTTAGTTCCTTTTGGCTGTAGAATTTACTGAGGCTGTGGTCTTTAAGGCCAGTAGGAGCATGTCTCTCTGATGCTTCTTTTAAAATCTCCTCTTTGGATCAGGCCCTTCCAGTATCATCTCCCTTTTGATTAATTGCAGTCACTTGATTAGGAGCTCTGGTGGTATAGTACCTAAGGCATTTGACTGCTAACCAGAAGGCTGGGGCTTCAAATCCACTAGCCACTCCTCAGAAGGAAGACGGGGCAATCTACTTCCGTAGTGATACCACCTCGGAAACCCAAGGAGGGAACTCTATGAGTCAGTTCCCACTTGACGGCAGTGGCAGTGAGGTGTTTTTTTTTTTTTAGTAACCTAGTCATGGAAGTGCTGTCTGTCAAAAAAGAAGGGATATCCCCAGGGTATGTACACCAGAGGATGGGAAGCTTGGCAGCCATTTTAGAATATTGCTGACCGCAGGCCTTTTTGTGGATGACAAGCCAGTCTCTATGGCTGTCTTTCATCATTATCCAAGGTTCCAGAACCTGCATTTGCAACCGTCTGTGGGTCTCTCTGGGAGCTCTGGTAGCATAGTGGCTAAGACACTTGCCTGCTAACCAGACGGCTGGCGGTTCAAACCCACCAGCCACTCCTCGGAAGGAAGGTTGGGCAGTCCTACTTCCATAGTGATACTGCCTCAGAAACCCAAGGGGGGGTCGCTATGAGTCGGGTTGACTCGACGGCACATAACAACAACAACAACAACAACATGGGTCTCTCCAAGGATCCCTGATGGCACAATGATTAAAGCTCTCATCTTCTAACCAAAAGGCTGGTGGTTCAAATCCACCAGGTGCTCTGTCAGGAAACGATGTGGCAATCTGCTTTCCTAAGGATTTACAGTCTTTGAAACCTTGTGGGGGAGTTCTACTTTGTCTTTACAGGGTTACTATGACTCGTTATCAACTCAATAGCAGTGGGTTTGGTTTCGACATGGGTATCTCCATTTGGACATCCCAACTACACATTTAAGTCAACATATCCACAAAATAAACTTAGCGTACCTCTCCACCAAAATAGTCATTTCTGTTAGTGAATTCACACTCCTCTTAGATCCAGACTAAAAACATTAAGGTCTCTTTGTACCTTACTTCTTTTCTATTTCCTCCACTCTGTTTAAGCTGGACAGTGAATAAGGAACACTGAAGAATTGATGCATTTGAATTATGGTGTTGATGAAGAATATTGAATGTAAAGATACCGCCTTGGAAACCCAAGGAGAGGTCACTGTGAGTCAGAAATGACTCAATGGCAGTGAGTTTGTTTTCATTTTTGTTTGCCAGTAGAATAAACAAATATATCTTGGAAGAAGTACAGTCAGAATACTCCTTAGAAGTGAGAGTGGCAAGACTTCATCTCACTTACTTTGGACATGTTATCAGGGGAGATCAGTCCCTGGGGAAAAACATCATGCTTGGTATAGTAGAGGGTCAGTGAAAAGGAGGAAGATCTCAATGAGATGGACTGACACAATTGACTTCAACAATTAACTCAAACATAGCAATAATTGTGAGGCTGGCACAGGAACTATCAACATTTCATTCTGTTAATAACCTAGTCAACTGGAGATACTATGAGTCAGAGCCTATTGGACAACACCTAACAGTAACAACAATAACAACAATCTGTTCTGAGGTCTTATAATTTATTCCTTCGGATATCACTCAGATTTGCTACTTCTGTGTTCATACTATCCACATCTTAGAAGGACCTATACAAGCTGGCCTTTCTCCTTGCAGGGAAGGTGAAAAATCCAAGGAATGCCTATTATACACTATATTCTATACCTGATAAGTTTGTGCCCCTTCTCTTTTTTGAGGTGGTAACACATTATTGAATAATGTTGAAGAAACATTAATGAAAGTTATGAGAACATAACAGCAGAATGATCAGCTCTAGAGGCAAGATGTGAAACAGAGAATTGGAGAGTAGCTTGAACTGGTGTAACTAAACAAATTATATTCTTTCCAAAATGAGTCACAAATGTTGTAGAAGCAGCAGCATTTTGGCTCCATGAAGCAATAAAGGAGTCTACAGAGATCAGTGAGGGTCAACCTTTATTGGACTTCTCGACCTCTGAACTGCCTGTCTCTCTGTCATAGAACCTTTAGTCTCCCAGTTGCAGACTCACCCCAACCTCATGCCTAAGCCAATTCTAATTTAAGGGAATAGTTACTTTATTTCATCCTTTTAGCCATTGATGAATCTTTAGCATCATAGTATACTCACTTTTAGGCCTATGAAATTGTATCCTCTGCAGATTCCCTTGTTACTCCCTGAGTCATTTTGCTGCTTTTTTCACCTGGGATAGGGAGCCTCAGACCATGACGTTGCCCTTACTCAGCCTTTATGTTTATCTGTCTGGCATATGGTGAAAGGATTAGATTTGTTCTGTGTGACTCTAGTGGGTGTAGAGGGAGAAAGAGGAAAATTCCTGGCTGTCCCTTTCATTCTATGAAGATGCCTTCTACAATTATGATTTTCTGAGTGAGCTATCTGAGGTGATTGTACTCAACTGTCCTACTTTTTGTTTGAAATAGTTCTTCATCAAGACTCTCCTTCACAACTGAAGGAAAACTATACTATTCACTCATTTATTTAATAATTATCGATGTCTTCAGTGCATAAAGTATTGTTTCCACTACTGGGAACAGAGCAGTGAACAAATGAGAAAAGGTCTTTTTCCATTTGAAGTTTAGATTCTAATGGAGGGAGATACAGATAAGGAAATGGCTGTATACCTTGTATTAGAGCTTAAATTCTAAAGCACTTGAGGTTGTGAAAGACTGTGGTCCACAGTGGGAGCCCTCACTCCATTTTGAGGCTTAACATAAGTTTCAGATACCATTTAAGTTCTTTCTGACTATTAGATCAGCATTTTAGCCATATATATAGACAAGTTCTAGGACAAACCTAAGGAGAGGCAGTTTGCCTTCTGGAAGAATGTGGTTGAATGTAGGATTACTCTCTCACAGAGAACTAGGGAACTTGCTTGAGGGTGTCCTTTTCTAATTTAAATTAAGGTTGGGGTCTTGGTATTATTTAATAGCCACCTTGTGGCTAAGACTCAGGCTGCATGATCACAGTCACAGCCTATCTGGACCACCACCTAGCCAGGTAGTCAACGCCCAGAACCAATCCTGTAACCCTTTCCTATCTTCAAATCCCAATCGTAGTCTTTTCCCTGCTTCTGGGGTCCCGCCTGCAACAGTGATGAATCTGTCTACCACCAAATATGATTTTGTTATGATTCCTTTTTTAAAATATCATATAAAATTAGCTACATGGCCATGACTCAGTGGACTCCATTCAGCTTTGTCATGCTAATGGTTTCCCTCATCCAGGATGATTTTCTTTATTTTGTCTTTTTTGTGTCCAAGGCTTAATAAAAGTCTCTCTATTGAACCTGCTTGAATTTGGGGTCTCTTTTCCCCTAATAGAAGCTCTGGTGGTGTAGTGCCTAAGGCATTTGACTGCTAACCAGAAAACTGGCAGTTCAAACCCACCAGCCACTCCTTGGAAGGAAGGTTGGGCAACCTACTTCTATAGAGATACCTCCTTGGAAACCCAAGGAAAGGTTGCTATGAGTTGCAGTTGACTTGATGGCAATGAGTTTGCTTTTTTCCCCAAATACAACTTTCAATTACTCTCTCTTCTTACACATTTCAATGAGCTTCAGAGTTTCTTTCCTCTCAAAAAAATCCCTCCAAAACCAAAAACCTTTATTCTTGCTGCTCACCTGTTTGAACTACTGTCCAGTTTCCTTCCTCCCCCCTTTACCTGTTGTTACTTGTTTGCTGCCTTGAGTCACCCTCAACTCACGGTAACTCTATGCACAATGGTACAAAATGCTTCCTGGTCTTGCACCATCCCTGTGATCGGTTGAGGATTGGACCGTTGTGGCTCATAAGTTTTTTGTTGGCTGACTTTAGGAAGTAGATTACCAGGTTTTTCTTCTTAGTCTGTCATAGTATAGAAGTGCTGCTGACACCTGTTCAGCATCATAGCAACATGCAAGGCTCTACTGACATACGGGTGGTAGCTGTGCGTGATGTACATTGGCCTAGAATCGAACCTGGGTCTCCTGCATGGAAGACAAGAATTCTAGCACTGCTCTCTTTATTCTGAAAATACTGTTGTATTCGTTTCATTCATTCTTTAGCCTGCTTCTATATGACTTTTGGCCCTGTTATTTTATTGACACTGGGTCTTAGCAATCGTTCATGTTTTCCTGGTTATCAGATCTAATGCCTTATCTCAGTTTTTATTCTCATTAATTAAAAAAAAAAAAGACCCAATACTTTTCCAACTTTATGATTTGCCCATGTGAAAGGCCCTGCTTCTTTTTGCATGGCTAAATTCACTTTCCTAAGGCATTTGACTACTAAGTAGAAGGCTGGCAGTTCAAATTCACCAGCCACTCCTCGGAAGGAAGGTTGAACAATCCACTTCGTAGGGATACCGCCTCGGAAACCCAAGGAGGGGTCATTATGAGTCAGATCCAACTCGATGGCAGTGGGTTTTTTTTTAAATTCACTTTATCAAAAGCTCAGCTGAAATGCCACCTTTTATCCCTACTTGGTTTTTAAAATACCTCTTCTTATAGCAGTGATTACTTTTTGTCTTGAACTATAGATTTTAAAGTTCTTGAGAGAGGAAACCGTTTTGTTGATTTTGGGAGCCCCCACTGCATCTGAAAGAATGCCTTGAATGTAAGTGCTTATTAAGTATCTGCTAAATGCCTAAAGGAAGCTGTAAACAAGAGTAACTTTCATTTCATTGTTAGAACTTCTTTATAGAACTAGTGTTGCAGAACATTGCATTATTTTATTCTACGAACAGAAATATTTGAGGAACTAAGTTATCTGAAATATGAAACCATGTTTGAAGAAGACATTTGAAATTAAAGACAGAAATAAATAAGTGAATCATGTTGTTATATGTAGCTTTCCCACATTTCCACTTACTCGTCACATTTTTTTTTTTTTTTTCATTTGTTCATGACCACTTTTTGAGTCAAATGATTGATTGGGTCAGTGGTTCATGGTAAGAAATATGTTTGATGTATTATTCTAAAAATGCTTTTGAAATTCTGTCTCTTTGCTGTTTGGTCTTACCTTCTGGCATTTGCTATCCAGTTTCCTCACATGTCTGATTTTGATTCAGATGGATTGGTAAAATTATTCTAAGTATAATGCAATCTGTTTTTCTTTTGAATTCAATATACAAAATAAACATCAATATGATTTGACTATAGTCAGTGATAATTCAAAGGAATGTGAAATGTGTGTGTTCCTTTCTTTAAGTAAAAAAAAAAAATGCTATAAAGAAAAGGATTTGATAATATGGCTTTTCATTGCTAAGTAAATAGAAGAGTTTATTTATTTATTTATTAAACTCTCATAGCCGTTGAGTTGGATCTGACTCATTGCAGCCCCTCCTTGGGTTTGGAGGTGGTCACTACAGAAATAGACTGCCCAATCTTCCTTCGGAGGAGTGGCTGGTGGGTTTGCACTGCCAGCCTTCTGGATAGCAGTCAAGTGCCTTAGGCACTACGCCACCAGAGCTCCTTTCTTATGTATTAGGTCTGTTATTAGTTGCCATTGAGTCAATTCCAACATATGGTGATCTCGTGTGTGCAGAGTACAGCTACTCCATGGAGTTTTCACATTTATGACCTTTTGGAAGCAGATCACCAGATCTGTCTTCTGAGCTGCCTCGGGATGGGGTCGAACTGCCAACCTTTCGGCTAGTAGTTGAGTACTTAACCATTCACACCACCCAGGAACTTCATAACAACCCTATTGTTAATATAATATTGTATATGCGCATGACTCCAGACCAGCAGATTACTCAGAGATATCTTAAATTCAACAAATTCAGAGCTGAACTCTTAATTTTCTATCAGTTCCAACTTGTTCCTCTTTCTGACTTCCTTATTTCTCGAAATGCCTCCAT
Organism: Orycteropus afer afer; assembly: GCF_000298275.1. Classification (NCBI taxonomy): domain Eukaryota; kingdom Metazoa; phylum Chordata; class Mammalia; order Tubulidentata; family Orycteropodidae; genus Orycteropus; species Orycteropus afer. The sequence continues at coordinate 10,814,975 of NW_006921664.1, read as the reverse complement.
AGTTTACCCAACTGTTTAGCCGGAACTCTGGAAGTCATGTTTGGGTGCACTTCTCCACCACAATTCTATCTGCACCCCTCTCATGCAATCTCACATATTCTGTCCATTCTGCTGTAAAATGTATCTTAAATCCACTAATTTCTCCATTTCCACTGTTAGCAGTCTACTCTGAGCTCTCATTGACTTATGCCAGGACTCTTGCAATATCCATAACTGAGCTCCTTTCTCTCTTGCCTTTGTTTAGTTCATTCTTTGGATTTAATTCTAAATGCAGTGTGAAATCATAGGGGTTTTAAGTGGAGGGATGACATGATATGATTTGTGATTTAATTGCTCTGAGATAATCTTTAAACCTTAAACCAAAAATACCCCCTGAATCTTAAAGCCAAACAGTAGTTTAGCCTAACTAATAAAAAATGTCTGCCTTGAGCATTGTGCTCTCTTAGGAATTATCTATATGGTATTGAATTGACAACAGGAACTTGAAAAATTAGATAGGAATCTGAGGGGGCAGTGAGTTTATGTAAATGGAGGAGGAACAACTCAAAAAAGTATAGGTGAGAATGGTTGTACAACTCAAAGAATGTAATCAATGTTACTAAATTATGCATTTAGAAACTGTTGAATTGGTATGTGTTTTGCTGTCTATATGCTCAACAATAACAACAATAAAATCAATAAAAAAAGTTAATTCTGAAAGATGTACAAAGAATGACTCCTTTCCATGACCTACAAGGACAGGCATGATCTACTCTCTGTCAATCTCTTCAATTTTATATTCTGTCTCTTTCTTATGATGTTTCAGTTACATTGGTCTTTTACTTTTCCCCTATATGCCCAGCTCTTCCATGCCTTAGGGTGTTCATGCATGCTGTTTTTTGTTTTTTGTTTTCCCTTTGTTTATAAAATTCTCCTCCATCTCCTCTCCAAGGCATAGTCATATAACTGTTTGTTTAGTTGTCTTCTCCAAGATTCTTACATCCAAAAAGGGCAGGACTGTGCCTTTTTTTATTTACTTATATATACTCACTAGTATAATGACTAACAATAGCAGCACTCAGTAAGTATTTGTTGAATAAATAAACAAGTAGTAATTACTGTTTTCATTCATTCATTAAAAAAAAAAAAAAAAAGTAGTGTTCAGGCTCTGTGTTTCATTCTATGAGAACATACAAAGGGTTTCTAAGACATATTTTTTACCCTGAAATAGCTCCCAATTTAAAAGGAGGATAGGATAAGATACAAATAATGTTGTAGCATGGGGGCATAGGACAAAGTTCTGCCACTAGCCAGCTGTGTGACCTCAGTAAGTTATATCACTTCTCTTGTTTTTTTGTTTATCCACCTGTAAAATTAAGGGGTTTGACTAGGCTTTCCTAAAGTTTTGGTTCTCAAACCTGATTAAATGATTGTGGTTCAGGCTCTAGAGAGGCTGATTCAGTAGGTCTAGGGTGTGTGTATTGGCGGGGGGTGTCCAAGAATTCCTCAGGTGATTGTGATGTCCAGCCAGGTTTATAAACTGTGATCTAGGGCTTTTTAGCTTTGACATCTTAAAATTCTAATTGTAATTCAAAGTAGACTGAAAATGCAGCAGCAATCAGGAAAATTAAAGTGTAGTATTTGTTCAGAGTCAGGGAAAACATTTTCTTTCTTGTGTGAAGGGGGAATGGAACTCATAGAAAAGATGACATGGAAATGGACTTTGAAAAATGGGTGGAAATATGGGTAGATGTAGAAGGGAGACATGGTTTGTGATTAGTACAAATTAATTGGAGGGCAGACAGCATGTGAGAGAGCAGGAGGCGAAGAAAAAAGATCACCTGATTTAATGCAGAGGAGTGTAATTCTGATCTTGTTTTCTCCATTTTACCTTCATACTTGGTTGTTCTTTTGGAAATGAAAGGCTATTATTGCAGCTTGATTATCATTTGATAGAAGAAGAGCATGTGGTGTCAGACACCATGGGGCTACTTTGGGAAATAACTGGGCACATTCTTCCTCAGTCTTTTTGGGTCTGTGCCCTTTGAGATTCACTTTGGCCACCCCTTTGGTTTCTGGTTATACACACAGAATATCAGGACCCACTATGTTATCTAAAATAATAGTTTTGCTGTCATAATAATTATTATTAAGCCAAAGTTGGCTTTTTTGTTTAGATGAGACTATATAAAGGCAACATTCTGAGTAAATTATATAGCGTCCACTTGATGAAATAATGAACCTAAGTTTAGGGGATGAAAGTAATGATCTAATGCAATATTTAGAATGGATATGCAGTATGTAGTTATTAACCTAAAAGTCACATCCTGCATTCTTTCAATTTGTGGAAAATTTGTCATTAATTGTGAGGAAACCTCTGATTTTTCATACATAATAACATCATAGCTGTTGACTTTCTCTCCCTTTTCCTGCCTTAAAATAGATCCTTGTAAATAGTAGATTACTTTCAGATTTGTAATGCTCCTTTAAAATTTGGTTGCTAAGTTTAGCCATATTGCTCTCTCCTTTTTAATAGAATTACTTTTCCCCCCAACTTTACCTCTGAACAGTTACTGACAAATCATACTTTGTTGTTAGATGGTGGCTGGCTTAAAATTTTACTTAACCCCACTGTGTGGTGGGAGCCTCGTAGTTCTGAAATGCTTCTTATTTTAATTAGTTACCACTATATGGAGGAAATATATATGGTATTCCATGTAGAAAAAGTCTGAAAGATGAGATACAACCTTTTATTTAAACTCACTTTAAATGAGGATACTTCTATTAAATAGTTGTCAAAGACAAGGCAGGGTCAGAAACACAGAAGTAAAAAATTGAGAAGAATAAGGTAGAAGGCAAAAACAGAGGCAGTCAGGATGGTCTATAGCCAAGGATCCAGCTTTTGCCTGTCCCTGACAGCCTTCTCAGATCAATTACTCATTACATCCAACCAGCAGACTGCCTTGTACAGCCCTTGTGGATTTTGGTCTATTGACTATCAGTTGTCTTTGAAATGAAAGAAGTAGAGGTACCACACTTCTTGTGCTTATTTGGTTGCAAAAAATTATCTTTATTAATTTGGATTCTTGGCCTCTGACAACACCAGGGCTCCTTATGGAGTGACTTTCACCAGGTTTATTTGACAGAAGAAAAAAAGAACCACAACATAGCTAGATCAAAGAAACATCTCTCTTACAGAAATGGCCTATAAACCTATAAACTGACATTGAGTTGATTCTGACTCATAGTGACCCTTTAGGACAGAGTAGAACTGCCTCATAGCAGACTGCCTCATCTTTCTCCCACAGAGCAGTTGGTGGGTTTGAACTCCTGACCTTTTGGTTAGCAGCAGAATGCTCTAACCATTATGTCATCAGAGCTCCTTTAGACTCTAGAAAACGTCCTCAATTTCAAGAAGAGTGCTTATGGAAAAATTACTACTATTGCACCCCATTGTCTTTTGACCTGGCAGACTGTTAGAAGAATAGTAGTGTCAGAGGATAGACTTTGGAAAGGAACTTAGGATCATTTAGTAGTTTGCAAATTGTGTTCTGTGAACATGCTACCTGGGCTGGGGTTGCAGGCCTGCCTCTGCTTCAACCAGATAATTTAGGATTATTATCTTTTTCACATAGGGTTTCATATATTATTTGGTTTGGAAAAAAGAGTTCTACTTTTTAAAAAGAGTTTGAAAACCATTGGTTTAACTCAACTACCTAAGATTTTATACAGAATATATCCAACATCCAGAAAAGTTAAATTACATGGCCACAGTCATACAACTGTTTAGAGGTTGACAGAAGTTAGAAACTGTATCTGGACTTCCCATCTATGATACATTTGCTACAAAATGTTGATTTGATTTTCCATTTTGAAAGACACAGAACTACTCTGTGAAATGGTGATTAACACTAAGCAGCCCCAGGCAGCCCTGGAATGCTCCACGGTTCGAATGCCCGCCACCAGATGGAGGTCCAGAAGTGGATGACTCAAAGTTTATTAGTTTTGCCACCTGGACAGTACAGTCAAACCAGCTGCCGTGAGGCAGTTCCAATTTTGACAGAGCAGTAAATGAACATAAAAGTGAGTGTAAATCCCAAGAACAAAGTAGTAGAAAATGGTTGTTGGTATAAGGAGACTCCTCCAGGCTGAAATACTGTGTCAGGTAGAGGGCAATGAATGGCAGGATGAGACACCAGCCTTTGAAAAATCACCCCTTTGTTGTTTCAGGAGCTGATCTCAATTTGGGATATGTTTTAGTTGCTGGCCTGGTGGATCCCAGTAACATCTGATGATCTGCAATGGGATCAACTAGCCCATGCTATATCATGATCATATCATGAGACTAGAAATATTTTTCCTCAAAACTGTGAAGAGACAGTTAACTGGTTAAGTGCTTGACTAATAACTAAAAGGTTGCCAGTTTGAACCCAACCAGAGGTGCCTTGGAAGAAAGGCCTTGTGATCTGCTTCCAGTCTGCCTTGAAAACCCTGTGGAGCACAGTTCTACTCTGTAACACATGGGGTCCCTATGGGTTGGAATTGACTCAATGGCCACTGTCTGGTGGTTTATGGGTTGTAGTTTAGTTCCATCCTTTACAATTGCCTGATAGTTCTGGATCCTGGAGGCATAGCTATTCTTTGGAACATTAAGCTCTTTGTGGGCAGGGATTTGGTTTTACTCATCTTGGTATTCCCAGTGTTTAATGCAAAGTGAACAGAATAGGTGCTCATTAAGTGTTTGTTGAACCTAACTAGCTCATTATCCCTATTCTTTGATAAAGATTTTATGGAAATCAGAATTCTTTATAATGTTAATGTTCATAATGTTAATGTTAAATGAGTGCAATGTTAACATTTTTTTAGTTTGTGTAAACAAGTTTTCCTAAAATGCATATCTCAGAATTCTAGGTCTATGGATGTTAATACAGGCTATATGAAAAAAGACTTAATTGCTTAGTTACTGGAGTGAAAAAGGTAAATTGATTTCTGTATGTCCCAGGCCCTTTAAAATATGATTCCCAAGAGGCATATGATATGTAGCAGTTTCAGGTTTTTTGACTATGACTCCCTTTTGCTCCAGGATATATACTGGTACTTTGTAAAATGCAAATATACAATAATAGCTATGATTTTGAATGTTTGGTTAAATCTTAAAAATAAATAAATAAATAAAAATCTAGAGAAAATATTGGGAAATTGAGGCACATCACCAAGAATTCTTACTTTTATTCTTGTGTTTAGTTGAATCATTGTAGGTTTTCAAGATTGGTTCATGAGATACGGCAAGATTTAGAAGTTGACACTAAGATTTCAGATGACCCTTTTAATAGCTCTATGGTTCACAGAAACTAAAATGAATACAATAATGGGGGATTTGGGACTAGGATCAAGTTGGTAGACACAATAATTTTTGTTATATGAGGATGATTCAATAATGTGTAAAAAAAAGTAAGTTAAATAATCTTGATCTTCTAGGTCAGTTAGAATGCTTTGGGAAGCAAGTAAAAGAAAGCCAAACTAAATTGACTTAAAACTGGAGGTTTATTTATTTATTTTTCATGTACAAAGAAGCTCATAGGAATGTGGTTTCTTGCTTTGGTTCATCTATCTGCTCATCGAATGGAGGCTACTAGTTGCAGATGCATTTTGCTGTGGCTTTGATGCTAAAGATTGGACCAAGCTTCTATTTGGTGGATCAAGCTCTACCTTCTAATGATGTTTTCAGGAGCTGAATGTTTACATACTTAATATTCCTCAGCTGACCATTAACTTAGTCTCATGTACTAATGTAATGTTCTACCTTTATTTGATAGTATGAATGCTTGTATATTTTCTAACCTCTTTGGACAGTTTCTTCCTATTCTTTTTCTCTTCTACAATGACATGAAGTGAAATAAAATGAAAACTTTCAGACTACATATTGTTTATAAGTGCAGGTAACTAGCATTTTCATTTCTTTTCTTTCTGGTAGGTGGCATGTTTAACCCAGGTAGCTGCTAATTATCTTATTGACCAAAAGGAAGCACAACGTTGGGGCACAGCTCATGGCAGTATTGTTCCTTACCAGGTAAAAATACAGCAATCAAGGGTTGGGATAATATAATCTGTGGTTTTTTTAATGATGAGTTTGGGAAAAGATTTCTTAAAAAAAAACAAAACAAAAAACAACCTTCAGGGTATTCTGTAATCCATCTTTGTCAGGCTATAACAAGGTTGTGTTAATCACTTTACATTCTGTGTTTTGCATATTTCTTCTTCAGGAGAAGATTAGTAACAGGACACTTAAATGGATCAAAGAAACTTGTTGAAAGTGAGTGACTTTTGGACTCATGATTTTTTTTTTTTTTCTCACCCAGAAGAGGCACTGACTGTAGCCATTTCATAAGACATTTATTTGTTTTCCATGCCAATTATAAACCAAATGTTACCTACCCCAGCTGACAATAATCTTCTCACAGTGCTGGAGTAAAATGAAAATCGTGTGTGATGGGTCTTCAGTTTGGAGTAAAGCAGATGGTTAGGAACTGCTGTTCTTTGTTAAGTGACTAAACGTGTCCTCAGAAATTCTTGACTTTGGCTAGGTGAATGAATATGTGAAAAAACACCGATCTTTCAAAATGAAAACAGAAAGTCAAATCTTTTTCCAGACCCCCTAACAGTTGCTTAGCCTAGTTGCATTGTATCACATTGTATTTATTTCTGTAATTGTCGTATACCCTTTATTGTATTGTAAGCTTAAGAATGTTGTTTTTGTTAGCTGCCGTTGAATTGACATTAACTCATAGTGACCTTATGCATAACAGAATGAAACATTGCTTGGTCCTGAGTCATCTTCATAATCACCAACATGTTTAAATCCATCGTTGCAGCTACTGTGCCAATTTATCTCACTGGGGATCTTTCATGCCCTCACTGACTTTTCATTTCACCAAATATGTCCATGTTCAGTGACTAATCCCTCCTGATGATATATACAAAGCAGGTGAATTAGACAAAGATCTATTATGACCCAAAAGGTTTCCATTGGCTAATTTTGAGAAGATTGCCAAATCTCTCTTTCCAGTTTGTCTTAATCTGGAAGCTGTGCTGAAATTTGTCCAGTTCAGGTGACCCTATTGGTATTTGAAACACCAGTGACATAGCTTCCCGTATTATAGCAACACGCAAGCCACCACAGTACAGCAAACTGACAGAGAGATGGTGGAAAGTTAACAATAAAGGTGACTTTTTGTCATTAAATCTTTTCCAGTATCCAATAGATGCACATAGTAGGTACAAAATAAATACATCTTGAGTAGTAGAGTAGCAAACTTTACTGTAGTCATTTCCATGATAGTACTCTTGACAAAAAATGAAAAGTATTTTACATTTGCCAAGAAATCCATCAGTATTATTAATCATACGTTTAGTTTTTTTTTTTTATTAGGATTTGGGTGAAGATTTACAGATTAAATTCACTTTTCATACAGCAGTTCACATATACTTTGTCTCATGTCATTGACCAAAATTTACAATGCAGCAGCTCCCCTCCCACTTCCTCC
>NW_006921664.1:10800185-10805802 GCF_000298275.1 Orycteropus afer afer | reverse complement strand
ATATTAGGGCCCTTAAGTTTGACCCTAAATTTTCCTTGATAAACTGTATAGTTCTAGGTTTCACATTTAAGTCTTTGATCCATCTAGAGTTCGTTTTTGCATACGTTTAGTTTTAAGAACATGATTTCCTTGGGCAAAACTTGTTTCTTTTCCATGTTTTAAAAATTCCAAATTTGAGGAAAGCAGTGACCAAATATGAATCTATGATTCTTCTGTGTTTCTATTTATGGTCCCTTTAAACTTGAGACATATACTGGTTTTAACCTTTGGTTAATTTTTAATATAATTACAATTATAGAGACAGTTTCTTTAGTGGAGTCCCTCTTTTCTCCAAAATGGTTTTGTGACATTTTGCTTCCTCACTTCTTAGTCCTTTATGGCTGACCTGAAACTTCTAGCCTCACTTTACAAAAATCATTACATTTTGGAACTGATTAGAGATGATTCAATATTGTTGTTGTTGTTGTTATTTGCCGTCGAGTCGGCCCCGACTCATAGCGACCCCTCCTTGGGTTTCCGAGGCAGTATCACTACGGAAGTAGGATTGCCCAACCTTCCTTCCGAGGAGTGGCTGGTGGGTTTGAACCGCCAGCCTTCTGGTTAGCAGTCAAGTGCCTTAGCCACTATGCTACCAGAGCTGATTCAATATAGTCTTCTTATTTTTCAACTGAGAAACCTGATGTGTAGCTTGGGTAGATACATTTCAACTCTGATTGCTTTCCTCCTTGCTGAATGTTCTTTCAGGTGCACTGTCCTATTTTGGACAACAAAATGCTGATGTCTTCATTTCCTTTCTCTACTCCACCTCCATACCTTTTCCATCAAACTTGTTCCCACCTCCAGAAGGGATCTTATCAATTAATTTATACTCATCATTGATAAGGAGCTCTGGTAGCATAGTGGCTAAGACACTTGCCTGCTAACCAGACAGCTGGTGGTTCAAACCCACCAGCCACTCCTCGGAAGGAAGGTTGGGCAATCCTACTTCCGTAGTGATACTGCCTTGGAAACCCAAGGAGAAGTCGCTATGAGTCGGGGCCGACTCGACGGCACACAACAACATCATCGATAATGGTATTTTCATAGAAGATAATGTTGGAAACCACAGGAATTCACCTCAAATAATGGGTGTCCAGGTGTAAATTTTTGGTATATATGGAGAAAACATTTCTGAACAGGAGGACTTTATAGTCTAATTCCAGATCATAGCACATGGGCAGTTGTTCATTATGTTCAAGTATAAGGTATACTCTTTTAGTTTATTTTTTGCAATATATATATAAAATAGAAAGTCTTTTAAAAAAACTTTGTGTAGACCTCAGTTATCCTTTCTCCATATGAGCAGTTCCTATTTGCACCTAGAGCTCTAGCATCTTTTGTATGCTCTCAATTATTTCACTGCCAGGTAAGAAGAAATCCATAATCATTGGTTTTTATTTTGGAAGGTAAATGACACAAGAGATTCTCTGTGTGTGTGGATATTTCTGTTCGTCATACGCAGAAAGGTACTTTTCCTGGTTGAATTGTCTCAGTCACATAAAATGAATCTTGTGCTTGTTTTTTCGTAGTTGATTGCAGCTTTATTATCTGTAAGAAATAAGAGAACATTGACTAGAGTCTTTCCTCAGGAGCTCAGAATTAATTTGTTTCCTCTTGATTGAGAACTGCTTCAACTCTGTGATTAAGGAATAAATGCAGATTTAGCCTGAATGAAACTTGCATACCAAGATGGGTCCTAGATATGCTTATAGACCTGGATCTGTTTTCAATTTTTAAAATAGTTTTGGTGAATATTTTTATGGGTGAATGCCAGGATAATTATAATTCAGTTTTTATAATAATTACAGCTTTGCATCTAATTTGACTTGTCTGAGTTTTGAGCTGAAAGTCTATATTGGGAAGCCCTGATGGTCTCACTTGCCTCGATTCTTGTTGAACTTGATCTGAAATATCATAGATGTAGAGTGCCTGGAATAGGAATTTCTGAAAAGTAGTGATCCTTGATTTGTGTAGTATTTCGTATACATGTAGTTCTTAACTTCTCAGGTCAATTATCCACTTGTGCTTATTTCTGTTCTGATCTTTGGATTTCAGCTTTCTGAGAATGAATAAGTCACATAAAAGTGGACAGAACTTAGATAATAATTTTTGCTACCTGCTGAATATTTTGGTAGATACTTTTCTGAGAATTTAGATTTTTAAAATAATTTTTGGATTTCAATCCTTTTGTTCCCATTACCACTGGACTCTGAGAAATCAATATCTTAATAACTATATAATATTCATGTTAATGATTTTAAAAATAAATTTTATTTATTTTGTTGTTGTTGAGACTTGTTGTTGTTGTTGTTTGCCGTCGAGTTGGCCCTGACTCATAGCGACCCCTCCTTGGGTTTCTGAGGCAGTATCACTACGGAAGTATGATTGCCCAACCTTCCTTCCAAGGAGTGGCTGGTGGGTTTGAACCGCCAGCCTTCTGGTGAGCAGTCAAGTGCCGTAGGCACTATGCTACCAGAGACTATATGCAGCAAATCATAAACTGATTCAACAATTTCTACATGTCCAATTCATTGACATGGATTATACAGTCTTTGTGTTGTGCAACCATTCTCATGCTTCTTTTCTTAGTTGTTCCTCCCTCATTAGTATAAACCACTGCCACCTCAGGTTCATATCTAATCTTTCCAGTTGCTATTGTCATTTTCATCCTATATGTTGTTGTTATGTGCTGTCAAGTCGGTCCCAACTCATAGCGACCCCTCCTTGGGTTTCCGAGGCGGTATCACTACGGAAGTAGATTGCCCAACCTTCCTTCTGAGGAGTGCCATATAGATAGTTCTAAAAAGAGCATAATGCTCAAGGCAGATCATTTTCCTAGTAAAGCTAAACCATTGTTTGGTTTTAAGAAGACTTCAGGGGATATTTTTGGTTTAAAATTTAAAGATTATGTCAGGACAATAGTCTCAGGAATTCATTCAGTTCATAGCTCCAAGAAATTTGGATTCCATGAGAATTTAAAACTCTCTTCTGCTTTTTCTCCCTTTTGATCAGGATTCTTCTATAGATTCAAAATTTTCAATATATTGTACTATACTGATCAAAATATTCACTAATGGTAGCAAGGCACCATGCAGTTCATCTGGTCTCATGGCAAAGGAGTCAGTTCCTTATGAAGACAATTAGCCACACACTTCATATTCTCCCTCATTCCTGACTCTCCTTCCTCTGTCCCTCCAGGCAAAGAGAGAGCATTTGGTGTGCATTGGACAGCTGCTTGCAAGTTTTAAGACCCCAGGCACTACACAACAACTAAGAGATAGAACAGAAGTACTAAACATGTTATTAGGACAATTAACTGGTTGCCCCATGAAACCATGACCCTAAACCTCCAAACCACGGAACCAAATCCCATGAAGCTTTTGGTTGTACAAAAACAGCCTAAGGAGCTACTCTTTTGCTGTTATAAATATATCTATTGGACAACTTTTGCCAATTCAACTTTTTACAGGTATACAACTTACTGACAGCAATTACAATAATCAGCTGTGGTTTCCTACCCTTAATCAATGTGATATTTCCATCACTGTTATCCAACACTTTCCCCTTTCCTCCTGCCCCTGCTGACCAATAATAAACTTTATTCTCTAAACATTTGCCTTTTCTTGTCTTTTTATGTAAGAGTGGTCATATAATAGTTGTTCTTTTGTGATTGACTTATTTCACTCAACATAATGTCTTCTGGTTCCATCCATACATCCATATTGTAGCAAGTATCATTTCTCCTATGACTGAGTGGTATTACATTGTATGTATTCGTTGCATTTTGTTTGTCCATTCATCTGTTGGTGGGCATTTAGGTGTTTCCATCTGTTGGCTGTTTTGAATAGTGCTACAGTGAACCGTGATGTACAAGTCTCTGTTTCAGGATCTATTTTCAAGTCTTTTAGGTATATATCAAGGAGTGGAATTGCTGGATCATGTAGTAGTTCTATTTTTAGTTTTCTGAGGAACTACTCACTGTTTTCCTCAACAGTTGTACAATTTGCATTCCCATCAGCAGTGAATAAGGGTTCCTCATTCCCCATATCCTTGCAAACATTTGCTACTTAATTAATTATTTATTAACCATAGCCATTCTGGTGGGATTGAAATGGTATTTCATTGTGGTTTTAATTTCCATCTTTTTTTATTATGGCTAATGATACTGAATATATTTCATATGTTTTGTGGCCATTTGAATGTTGTCTTTGGTGAAATTTATTCACTTCCTATGCCCATTTTATGACTGGATTGTCTTTTTGTTGGTAGCTTGTCAAAATTTTATACAGTCATACCTTGGAGATGTTGTGGGTTCAGTTCCATACTACCACAATAAAACAAATATCACAGTAAAGTAAATCAGATGAAGTTTTTGGTTTCCCAGTAGTGTCTAAGGCACTCGACTGCTAACCAGAAGGTTGGTGGTTCAAACCCACCAGCCACTCCTTGCAAGGAAGGATGGGCAATCTACTTCCGTAGTGATACCGCCTCAGAAACCCAAAGACGGGTCGCTATGAGTTGGGTCCGACTTGATGGCACATAACAACAACAACAAGTGCATATATTTACAGTATACTGTATTCTATTAGGGAGCTCTGGTGGTGTAGTGCCTAAGGCATTTGGCTGCTGACCAGAGGCTAGCGGTTCAAACCCACCAGCCAATCCACAGAAGGAAGTTTGGACAATCTTCTTCCGTAGAGATACTGCTTCAGAAACCCAAGGAGGGGTCTCTTGTGAGTTGGGACCAACTCAACAGCAATGAGTTTTATAGTCTATTAAGTATGAATTATGAATGTTTGAAATATAGTGAGAATTACCAAAATGTGACACAGAGACACAAAATGAGCATGTGCTGCTGGGAAAATGATACTGATGGACTTGCACAGTGCAGGGCTGCCAAAAACCTTCAGTTTGGAGGAGGGGCAGTATCTGTGAAGTGCAATAAAGTGGAGCACAATAAAGCAAAGTACACCTGTATATATTTTGGTTATTAGATTCTTGTCAGATACGTCGTTTATGAAGATATTCTCCCAGTTGGTAGTTTTTCTTTTCACTTTTTTGATAATGTCTTTTGATGAACAAGTTTTAAATTTTTATGATGTCTAATTTGTTTATTTTGCCCTTTAGAGTTTGTACAAATCGATTGTTAAAAGCTTGGCCTGATAGCATTACCCTTGCTTATTCTTCGAAGAATTTTATGGTTATAGTTTGGACATTTAAGTCCTTAATTCATTTTGAATTTGTTTTTGTGTGTTCCATGAGGCATGAGTCCTGTTTCATTTTTTACATGTGGAAATACAATTTCCCAGCACCATTTATTAAAAATATTCATCTTTTATGATTGAATGCACTTAGCACCCTTGTCAAACATCAGTTGACTGTAGAAGAGTGGGTTTATTTTTGGACTCTCAGCTCCATTCCATTAGTCTGTGTCTCTATTGTAATACCAGTACCAGGCTGTTTTGATTACTATACCTGTATTAACCGAAAAACCAAACTTGCTGCCATCAAATTGTCTAACTCGTAGTGACCCCTATTGGATTTCCAAGGCTGTAAATCTTTTTTTTTTTTTTTTAGG
>NW_006921664.1:10792130-10799606 GCF_000298275.1 Orycteropus afer afer | reverse complement strand
TTGTTGCATCTAGATGGCAGCTTCCTAGCTTTTAAGTTCCCAGTCGCTACTCGCCAAGGCTGTAAATCTTACAGAAGTAGACTGCCTCATCTTTCTTTCATGAAGCAGCTGGTGAGTTCAAACCACCACCCTTTCGGTTAGCAGCCAAATGGCTTAATCACACTGGCTTAACCATCAGAGCTCCTTATAGTAGTATAGTATGTTTTAAAATCAGGAGATGTGAGTCCTCCTACTTTGTTTTTTCTCTTTCAACATTTCTTTAGCTATTCTAGGCCTCTTGCCATTCCATATAAAGTTGAAGATTGGTTTTTCTATTTCTGTAAAGAGGCTGTTGGAATTTTGATCAAGATTGCATTGAATCTGTAGATCGCTTTGGGTAAAATTGACATTTTAAAAATATTAAGTCATCCAATCCATGAACATGGGACATCTTTCCATTTATTTAAGTGTTCTTTAATCTCTTTCAGCAGTATGTTATAGTTTTCATTGTATATGTCCTTCATGTCCCTGATTAGATTTATTCCTAGACATTTTATTCTCTTAGGTGCTATTGTAAAGGTAGAATTCTTTCTCCAGTGTCTCTTTCAAATTTCTCATTGCTGGTGTATAGAAACCCAATTTAATTTTGTTTTGTTGACCCAATACCCTACAAATTTACTATATTCTATCAACTCTAGACATTTTCTTTGGAATTATATGGCAGGATTTTTTTTTTCTTACATATAAAACGTCATATCATCTGCAAATAGAGATATTTTAACTCCTTTTCCAATCTAGATACTTTTTTTTTCTTTTGCTTGTCTTATTGCACTAGCCAAGAATTCTAATACAATATTGACTACAAGTGGTAAGAGCAGGCACTGTTGTCTTCTTCCCAATTTAAAGGAGGAAACTCAGTCTTTCTCCATTAAGCATAATGTTGACTGTAAGCTTTTCATATATACTGTGAGTCATACTGAAGAATTTTCTTCAATTACACTCTTCTTTAAGGTTTTCATCAAAGAAAGGCTATATATTTTTGTCAAATCATTTTTCTGCATCCATAGAGATGATCATGTGGTTGTTTTCCTTCATTTTATGGGAGCTCTGGTGGCGTAGTGCCTAACGCATTTGACTGCTAACCAGAAGACTGGCAGTTCAAACCCACCAGCCACTCCTTGGAAGGAAGATTGGGCAATCTACTTCCACAGAAATACTGCCTTGGAAACTCAAGGAGGGGTCACTATGACTTGGAAATGACTCAACAGCAGTGAGTTTGGTTTTAATGATGTTCTGTCTTACACTGATTGATTTCCTAATGTTGAACCATCCCTGCATTCCTGAAATAAAGCCCATTTCGTCATTGTATATGGCTCTTTCAATATGCTGTTGAATTCTGTTTGTTAGTATTTTGTTGTCTATATCTTTGTGTCTATATTCATAAGATATATTGGCTTGTACTTTTCTTGTAGTATCCTTGTCTGGTTTTGGAATCAGGCTTATGTTTGCTTTATTAAATAAATTAGGGATTATTCCTTTCTTTGCTATCTTTTGGAAGAGTTTAAACAATATTGGTGTCAATCCTTTTCTAAATATTTGGTGGAATTCCCCAGTTAGGCCATCTTTTCTGGGACTTTTTTTAGTTGGGATTTTTTTTTTTTTTTTTTTTCAATCACTGATTCAATCTCTTCACTTGTTATAGGTGTGTTGCGACTTTCTATTTCCTCTTGAGTCAGTTTGGGAAGGTTATGTACTTCTAAGAATTTTTCCATTTCATCTAGGTTATTTAGTTTGTGGCCATGCAGTTGTTCATAATATTCTGTCATAATTCTCTTTATTTCTGTAGGGTCAGTTGTTATGCCCCACTCTTTCTTTCCTTATTTTGGTTATTTACATCTTTTTTTCTTTTGTTCTTGGTCAGTTTAGCTAAAGAATTGTCAGTTGTATTGATATTTTTGAAGAACCAACTCTGGTTTTACTGATATTCCCTGTTGTTTTTCTGTTTTGAATTTTATTTATACCTGTGCTGATCTTTGATATTTCCTTCCTTCTGATAGGTTAGGCTTAGTTTGCTCATCTCTTTCTAGTTTCTGGAATTGTTGAGTTAGGCTATTGATTTGAGATCTATCTTCTTTTTTCATGTAGGCATTTATTGCTGTAAGTTTCCTTTTGAGTACTTTCTTTGATGCAGCTCAGAAGTTTTGGTATGCTGTGCTTTCATTTTCATCTGACTTTAATAAATTTGTGATTTCTCTCTTGACCCATTTGTATTTTAATAGGTGTTGTTTTAATTTACATGTTTTTGCATTTTCCAGTTTTTTTTTTTTTTTTCTGTTACTGGTTTCTAGCTTCATTCCATTGTGATCAGAGAAAATACTAGATATGATTTCAAATATTAAAACTTATCAAGACTTACTTTGTGACTGACATAACATGTGGTCTATCCTGGAGAATGATTCATATGCACTGGAGTAAAATGTATACTGTGCTGTTTTTGGGTAGAGTGTTCTATATATGTTCATGAAAACTTTTGGCTTACAGTGTTATTCAGCTCCTCTCTTTCCTTGTGATCTTATTTCTAGAGTTTCTGTTTGTCCAGTATTGAAAGTGGTGTATTGAAATCTCTAACTATTATTTTAGTAGTATATATTTCTCCCTTTATTTCTATCAGTGTTTGTTTTATATATTTAGGTGCCTGATGTCACGTGCATATGTATTTCTGATTATTAAATCTTCTTGATTAATTTAACCTTTTATTCCTATATAATGTCCCTCTTTATTTCTCCTGACAGATTTTGTCATGAAGTCTACTATGTTTGAAATTAAGATTGCCACTCTAGTTCCACCTCCCTTTTTGTCATTATTTGGTTGGATTTTTTTTTTTTTTTTAATTTTTGTTGTGATTTGGGTGAAAGTTTACAGAACAAATTCATTTTCCATATAGCAGTTCATACACATTTTGTTTCATGGTATTGATTGCAAACCCCACAATGTAACAGCTCTCTTCCCACTTCCTCCCTGCAGTTACTTCTTGCCTGTGTCCTTCTTTCCTATGCATTCCTGCCCCCTGAGCTATCTCCCTGTGCAAATACTGCCCTTCTGTTCTCCCATAATTGATGGCTCTAAGGAGGGTATTTACCTGGTGTAAATTTTCATGTTCACCCTATATGCCTGTCTATTATTTGGCGGGAAGCATGGGAGTGAGTTCAATTTGAGGCCCGAAGGCTAACTAGGGGGCCATGGTCTTAGGGGTCTCACCAGGCTCTATCAGACCAGTAAACCTGTTTTTTTTTTTTTTTTAATTTTTATTTTGAGTTTTGTTCCACATTGTTCTCTTACTCTATCCAGGATCTCCTGCACTGATCCCTTTCTGATTGGTAGACAGTGGTACCGGGGCACTATCTAGTTCTTCTGGTCTCATGGCCATCATAAGCTGAGGTTTACATTGTCCACTAGTACCTTGGAGTAATTGTTTCAGTGCATCTTTAGTTTTCTTTATTCTTTTTTGCTTCAGAGGAGGAGAGACCAATTTTTGCATCTAGATGACTGCTTACAAGCTTTTAAGACCCCAGTTTCTACTCAACAAACTAGGATGTAGAACAATGTTTTTGTGTAGTATGCTATGTCAATTGAGCCTGATGTCTCCTGTGACCATGGTCCTGAGCCCACAGGTCTAACAACTTACTTCATCAGGGTGGTCAACTGTGCCTAAGAAGTTATCATAACTTTGCCCCATGCTAGTTTTATTGATATGGACATTCTTATAGCACATACAAATGTGAATGTAGAAATATTGTCTGCCAAACTAATATATGGTCATGAGCATATTCTTATTTGCCTAGACATACCTGATCATTCAGCCTGTCTACCCATCTATTTACCCATAGACTAATTGTTATCACTGGTAATGCAGTATTGTATAGGTAAAAGTGTTAATCTTTGTTGTCTGTACCTCTTGTGCACCCCTCTGTGTCTTCCTTTTCCTTGGCATTATTGTGTTGGTCAATTGATTCGGTATATTGCCTTTCCCTTCACCCAAATCTATACTTGTCTCATACCTATCTAGAAATTTTCCTTTCCTCTCCCATCCCTGGTAACCAACAAAAAATTTCCTTCTATATATAAACTTTTCCTTGACTTTCTGTAATAGTGGATTAGTACAATATTTGTCCTCCTGTGATTGAATTAGTTCACTCAGCATAATGTCTTCCAAGTTTTGTATGGAATATTTTTTCTACCCTTTCGCTTTCAACCTATTTATGCCCTTGGTTTAAGTTGCATCTCTTGTGAACAGCGTATAGTTGGATCTTTTTTTTTTTTTTTTTTTTAAATATATTTTGCCACTCTCTTCTTTTTCATTGGAGTATTTAGGCCACTTATATTCACTACTGAATATTTGTATTTATGAATTTATATTCTTCCTGAATTTATAGTAACTACTGATAAGAAGTGACTTACTTCTGCTATTTTGTTATTTTATTTTGTGTGTGTGTGTGTATGCCTTAAGCCTTCATTGTCTTTGTCCTTAACCTTTGCTTGCTTTTGTGTTTTATTGGTTTATTGTGTAAGCCTTTTTGGTTCCCTTCTTCTTTCCTTTTGTGTATGTGTTTTATATATTTTCTTAGTGGTTACCATGAATGTTACATTTTAGAGCTTGTATTTATAACATTCTAGGGTAAATTGGTACCAACTTAACTTCAGTGACATATAAGAAATTATATATGTATATATATCATTCCTCTTTCCCTTTTGTTGTTGTTATTACATCTTTATATGTCATGTGCCATAAAACATAATTGTATCACTACCTTGTATGTATTTGTCATATTTGAAAGTCAAAACATTTAGACTTATCAAGCCATAACATATTAATAGACCTTATACTCATGAGCACAATGAACTGTTCTGGAATTTCCATTTCTCCTAATGTTATCCATAATTTGTTATGATCCACTTAGTCAAATGCCTTTGCATAATCAATAAGACACAGGTAAACATCTTTCTGGTATTCTTTGCTTTCAGCCAAGAACCATCTGATATCATCAGTGATATACCTTGTTCCACGTCCTCTTCTGAATCCAGCTTGAATTTCTGGAATTTCCCTGCCAATATATTGCTAAAACTATTTTTAGAATTATCTTCAGCAAAATTTTACTTGTGTGATATTAATGATATTGTTCGATAATTTCCACATTCTGTTGTATCACCTTTCTTTGGAATGGGCACAAATACTGAAATCTTCCAATTGATTGACCAGGTTTCTAAATTTCTTGTCATATATGACTAAGCATCTCCAGCATTGCATCCATTTGTTGAAACATCTCAATGGGTATTCTGCCAGTTTCTAGAGCCTTGTGTTCTTTTGCCAATTCCTTCAGTGCAGCTTTGACTTCTTCCTTCAGTACCATTGGTTCTTGATCATATACTACCTCCCAAAATGGCTGAACATTGACCAATTCTTTCTGGTACAGTTACTCTATATTTCTTTCATCTTCTTTTGAAGCTTCCTACATCATTCAATATTTTGCCCATAGACTCTTTCAATGTTGCAATTAGAGGTTATTATTATTATTATTTTTTCTTCCAGTTCTTACAGCTTTAGAAATGCCAAGCATGTTCTTCCCTTTTGGTTTTCTAGCTCCAGGTCTTTGCACATTTCATTATAATACTTTACTTTGTCTTCTTGAACTGCCCTTTGAAATCTGTTCAGCTCTTTTGTTTCAACATTTCTTCCATTTACTTTAACTACTTTCTGTTCAAAAGCAAGATTCAGAGTCTCTTCTGACATCTACTTTAGTTTCTTCCTCTTCTTGCTTTTTAATTACCTTTACTTTCTTTGTGTGTGATGTTCTTGATGTCATCCCACAACTTTAGTCATTGGTGTTCAATGCATCAAATCTATTCTTCAGATGGTCTCTAAATTCAGGTGGAATAGAAGCAAGGTCATATATTGGCTGTCATAGACTTATTTTAATTTTCTTCATCTACAACTTTACATCTACATATGAGTAATTGATTGTCTGTTCCATAGTCAGATCCTGGCCTTGTTTTGACTGATGATTCTAAGCTTTTCCATCATCTCTTTCCACAGATGTAGGCAATTTGATTCCTGTGTATTCCACATATATAGTCACCATTTATGTTGTTGAAAAAAGGTATTTGCAATGAATAAATTGTTGGAGTTACAAAATTCTGTCATGCAATCGGAGGCATCATTTCTATCACCACGGCCATACTTTCCAACTACCAAAGCGTCTTTGTTTCCCACTTTTGCATTCCGATCAACAGTAATTATCAATACATCTTGATTGCATTTTTGGTCAATTTCACACTGCAGAAGTTAGTAAAAATCTTCAATTTCTTCATCTTTGGCTTTAGTGGTTGGTGCAGAAATTTGAACAATAGTCTTTCTTGTAGGCCTGTGGACAGTATCCTATCACTTACAGCATTGTACTTCAGGACAGATCTTGAAATGTTACTTTTGATGGTGAATGTGATACCATTTCTCTTCAATTTGTCATTCCTGGCATAATAGACCATATGTTTGTCTGATTCAAAATGGCCTATAACAGTCTATTTCAGCTGCCTTGTTGGTATCAGACCCCCTTCCATGCCACTGTATTTTTTTTAAAATTTTTTGATGTGATTTAGATGAAAGTTTACAGAGCAAATTCATTTTCCATACAGCAGTTCATACACATTTTGTTTCATGACATTGACTCATTGACTACAATTCCCCACAATGTAATGACTCTCTTCCCACTTCCTCTCTGTAGTTTCTCTTTGTCCTTTTCTATGCATTCCTGCCCTCTGAGCGATCTCCCTGTGCAATTAGTGCCCTTTGATTCTCCCATGATTTATCATTCTAAGGAGTATATCTACCTGATGTAAATATTCACACTATATGCCTGTTTATTCTTTGGCTGGAAGCCATGGAAATAAGTTGAATTTCAGACCTGAAGGGTAACTAGGGGCCATGATCTTGGAGTACTCACCAGTCTCTATCAGACCAGTAAGCTGGTCTTTTTTTTTTTAAATAATTTTGAGTTTTGTTCCACATTATTCTCCCACTCTAGGCATGATCTCCTGCTCTGATCCCTTTCTGAGTGGTTGACAGTGGTAGCTGGGTACCATCTAGTTCTTCTCATCTCATGATCATATAGGGTGAGGTCACATGGTCCACTAGTCCCCTGGACTAATTGTGTCCATGAGTCTTTTTTTTTTTTTTTCATTTTTCTTTACTCTGGACAGGGACAGACCAATTGTTGCATCCAGATGGCCACTTGCAAGCTTTTAAGACCTTAGTCACTACTCACCAAAGTAGGATGCAGAACAATGTTTTTGTGTAGTATGTTATGTCAGTTGATCTTGATGTCCCCTGTGGCCATGGTCCTGAGCCTATAGGTCCAACAACTACTTGCTGCTTCAGGTTGGCTGTGGCTAAGAAGTTACCATAACTTTACTCCTTGTTAGCTCTATTCTTTTTTTTTTTTTTTT
>NW_006921664.1:10786819-10790656 GCF_000298275.1 Orycteropus afer afer | reverse complement strand
TGCATATATCTGTTCTTGTTATGGCTCTCACTTCTTTAGGGTATATACCTAGTAACGGGATGGCTGGGTTAAATGGTATTTGTATTTCCAACTTTTGAAGGAATCACCATACTGCTTTCCACAATGGTTGTACCATTGTTAGCTCTATTCTTATACCACTCCATAGTATATTGGCTGTTGGGTACAGTCTTCACTCAAGGTGCCTGCTTCCTAGCATACAACAGCCTCAGTCAGCAGTCCTCAGTGCTTACTGAAAGGGGGAGCAGACAGACCAGAACCAGTGCTCCAGGAGATCTGTCCTTTTAGTTTCAGAGGCCAGAGCTATGGGGTATGCAGACTCCACTGCAGGAGCCTTCTGTAGCAATTCACAGTACACTTGCAATTGACAGTGTCCAGGTCGGGGAAGGTGCAGGCACATTCCAAATGGACCCAGTGGAAGTCTGCCTTGTTGATTTTAAGGCAGAAGTTTGAGGGTCTGTCTCTTTGTACAGGTAAAGGGGGGGGGACCCAAAAACTAAACTCACTGCCACGGAGTTGGATCCGACTCATAGTGACCCCTGAGGCCACTACCCCTGTTCATAGTAGCCAGCAGCCTACATCATTGGGGGGAGGGGCATGGACAGTGGGAGAAGTGATTTTCCTACAGTATGTGTCTCTTTATTGATTCATTGATTCTTGCCTGTTTGCAGTTCCCCACTGTTTTCCTCTGCTCCTTGATTCAGAGTCCCTCAAGCCGAGCACTGTTTTCTTGTATTTGTGAAGGAGAGTCAGAATGATGGTCTGTTTATGTCCATTCCAGAATCTTTGTTCATGTTTATATTTTTAATGCATTGATTTTAGCCCTAGCTTTCCAATCTTTCAAAGAAAAAAAGGCTGCAGGGTTTTGGGGATGTGACAGGAGTGTGTAGAGAAAGCAGATAACCAGTGTTCAAAAAGAACATTATGTAACTCAGACATCAGTAGGGACTCTACCCCTTTAGATATATGCCTAACATGATAATCTTTCTAATTGGATGCTGTCGTTAGTTGCTGTCAAATCTTCTGATTCATGGTGATCCCAGGTACAAAAGAACTAAATTTTGTGTGCTCTTATGCTATCTTCACAATTGTTGATGTGAGAGAGTCCGTAGTGGTGGTCACTTTGGATTTTCAATGTCTTCCAACCTATTGGAGGCTCATCTTCCTACGCTATATTGATCAATATTCTGTTTTTTGCCATACAGTTTTCATTGGCTAATATTTGGATGTAGATTGTCTACATCCTAGTCTTAGTTTGGAAGTTCCTCTGAAACCTGTTCACCATGGGTGACTCTGCTGATATTTGAAATACTAGTGGTATAGTTTCCAGCATTATAGCAACTCATAAGCCACCACAATATGACAAACTGAAGTTCAGTGGTGGTCTAATTGCATAGATTGTGTATATCAAAATTATCTCCCAAATTTCTTCAACTTTTTGGGCACTTATATTCTCATATCCTCTGCTTTCTGGGCTACTACAGGTATAAGGAAGTGCTGTATCAAACTAATCCATACGGACCTCTACCCTTTCTCTAGTTTATAGAAGAATCACTCACAGCTACACCCATGAGGATAGCAGCCTTTTCTGAATATTTTGAAGAAAAATGGAGGAAGTTTTTATAGATGAAATTTAACCAATCTCAGAACAAAAAGCTACCAAGGAGTTCTACTGGCTTGAATAAATAAGAATCTTTCCATTGCTCTGGTCCTCTCTCACTTCTTAGTTTCCGTGTTTCTCTCTATCTTTTCAAGAACAACAAATTCCTTACTCTTCTGTGGTGTAATTATTCTACCAGCAGGGGCACAGATCCTTGGGTGGCTCTCTCTACCCCAAGTGTTTAATGATTTGTTTTTCATATAATGGGAATCCCTTCCTAAGGGGTATGAAGCTGAGTGAATTTCAGGGAAGCCCACAGAGCTCTCTGTCTCCTAAGGCCATCACTCACCTAGCTCACACTACCTACGGCAGGTCTTAGGAAGTCCATAGGGTTCCAAGTGCCTCTAGTGAAACCATACCTACAATGTGACTGGTATAAAATGTTCAAGAAGCCAATCTCAAGAATGAACTTCTAACCGGAACTGATTATCCACTTCCCCTCAAAGAGTACCAGAACTAATTCTGTTGTTCCTTACACCCATTTGCCTCAATCACCACCATGACCCCCATGCCTTCCAGGTCATCTCTTATCACTGGGACTCTTATTCCCACATGACTCTGTTCATCTCTTCTTCTGACCCAGTCATTTCACCTGTCATCAATATTGGTGGCTTAAAACCCACATAGAGGATCTTGATCCAAGTGATGGTATTTTCAACCACTTAATATGCATGTGAAAACCAGACAATGAACAAGGAAGGCTTAAGAAGAACTGATACATTTGAATTATGGTATTGGTGAAAATATTGAATATACTATGGACTTCCAGAAGAATGAACAAATCTGTATTGGAAGAAGTTCAGTCAGAATGTCCCTTGAAGCGAGTGTGGTGAGATGTCATTTCACTTACTTTGAACATTGTCATGAGGGACCAGTCCCTGGAAAAGAACATCGTGTTTGATAAAGTAGAGAGTCAGTGTAAAAGAAGAAGACCCTCAACAAAGTAGATTATCACTAGCTGCAACAATGAGCTCAAACAGCAACAATTGTGATGATGGTGTAGGACTGGGCAGCATTTCGTTATGTTGTACTTAGGGTTGCTATGAGTGGGAACCAACCTGATGGCACCTGATTACAACAACAACAATAAATCTTTATGATTACCAAGTCTTTTTCTCATGGAGTGGCTAGGTTCCAACCACCAACCATTCAGTTAATAGTTGAGATAGTTGAGTGCTTATCTGTTGTACCATAATTCCTTAGAAGATATCAAAATGCTGTTAAATCATGACAGATTTAGGTAATCTTGAGAATCTTTGTTTTTTTCCTAGCCTACATTAAGAATTTTTTTTTAAAGTCAAAATATATATGATATACATCTGTTTCTCCTTGAGTTGCTGTGTTTTTACAGTAATCCCTATAAGGCCTTCACTGTACTTTGAAATGGGAGCTCTGGTAGTTTAGTGGCTAAGACACTTGCCTGCTAACCAGACGGCTGGTGGTTCAAACCCACCAGCCACTCCCTGGAAGGAAGGTTGGGCAATCCTACTTCCGTAGTGATACTGCCTGGGAAACGCAAGGAGGGGTCGCTATGAGTCGGGTTTGACTCAATGGCATATAACAACAACATACTTTGAAAGGAACAATTTTATTAAAACTGCTTTATTAAAAATTTATGTGAAATAAGTGATTACATAGCATATTTAATTTAATTGATGCATTGTTAATAACAATAATTATAATCATGCTGGCTACTTTTGAATAATACTATGTAATTGTGATATATCTTTATCTATATCTAATCTCAACCTGATATATTTACCTCTGAGAAGTAAATATTTTTATTTTCATTTTGTAGTTATGAAAGTGAGATCTAGAGAAGTTAAGCAATTTTCCTGTGACCATAGCTAGAAAGTCAAAGAGCCTGGATAGGAACACAACTTTGAAGAGTTCAAAACTTGTTGTCTATACTGCTCTATTCACTTAGTGTTCTTTTGGTGCTGTGGATGCCTGTCTTTTTCTTTTTTTTGACAAATGGTAGAGTTCTCCTAATCTTTTTCTATCATCTCTTTGACAAATGACCTATTTGTGATGATTCTAAAAGATATCACACATAACTGACTGCACCATGTTGTTGTTGTTGTTAAGTGCCGTCGAGTCGTTTCCGACTCATAGCAACCCCATGCACAGCAGAACGAAACACTGCCCGATCCCGCACC
>NW_006921664.1:10760883-10782594 GCF_000298275.1 Orycteropus afer afer | reverse complement strand
TACCTATGCTTAAACTGCCCCCTGGCTGAACACTCTTCTCTTTGGCTTCCTGGGTTCCACCCCTTCCTCCTGCTCTTCCGGCCTGCTACTCTGTGCTGCACCATAGATATATAATATTTGAATTCTGAACTATGGCATAACTATAATTCCCATCTACAATGATTTTAATTCACTTATTTCAAATGACTTTTGATAAGTCAATTAAACATCAGTTTCCTGAGCTCCTGTGGTATGGGCACAGATGAAGAACTGTTGTTATGTGCTGTTGAGTTGCACCTGACTCATAATGACTCCTTCCTGGATTTCCCAGACAGTATCACTATGGAAGTAGATTGGCCAACCTTCCTTCCTCTGAGTGGTTGGTGGGTTTGAACTGCCAGCCTTCTGGTTAGCAGTCAGGTGCCTTAGGCACTACGCTACCAGAGCTCCCAAAGAAGCACTAGGCCCCTGCTATCAAGTCAGAGGCAATACAGCAAGCACAGCTGGGAGAGCATGAGCTTTGGAGTCAGACAGATCTTGTCTCCAAACTTGCTTCAGCCACTTATTAGCTGTGAGATCTTTCATATTCTTGAGTGTTAACTTTTTCCTATGCAAAAAAGGAATAGTGATAGGTGTTTCATATGTTTACTGGAGGAATTAAATGAGATAGGCAGTTCAAACCCACCAGCCACTCCTTGGAAGGAAGGTTGGGCAATCTACTTCCATAAGTGATACCCCCTCGGAAACCCAAGGAGGGGTTGTTATGAGTCGGGTTCGACTCGATGGCATACAAGTATATTCTAAGAATTTTGTGCACTCTAGTAAGCACTCAGTAAAAGCTGATTCATATGATTACCATAATTGAATTAATTACTATAAAATTGAAAATAGTTATAATAGTTTCCAGAGTTTCCAAGTTTTTATGAAAACTACCCATGACAGCTTAATGGGCAGAGTAAATAAATACACAAAGCTAAATTACTTTTTACCTTTAATGAGATTTCTACTTTGATCTTGTTTATCTAAAAAGGAGGACAGATTGCCATGGTGCTTTTATTCTTAAGAACTCTTCCTAGATTTTTCTGCTCAGAAATTGTAGTATTAATTCACTGTCCAAATGTAGCATTATTGAAAGGAATATATTTTGAAGAGAATCATATATAGCCATATCGCTCAATAGTCAAAGGGAATAGGGATCCTTATCTAGTTAACTGAGATTTAGTGTAAATTCGTATTTATCAAAATGAAAAATGGCAAAAATGATTTTCAGAAGTAATCTCTGAAAAGCCCACAAGATGGGAACCTTTCTCTATGAAAGACATACACCAACCCTTGAGAGCCAAATATAATTTTTCCCTCAGTTTTAAAAGATGAGAGCATTACAAAATATTTTCAACAACTGTTCTTACAACATCAAGATTGTAAGGAAGTTTGATAATGTTTACTCATTTAAAAATATCCAGAGATTAATTGGGATAAAAAGAATAGGTGATAGTAAATATATTAGATTTTATTTCAGAGGTTTTCTGCAAATATTTGTCTTACTTACAACTGATAAGTTAGAATATTCAAAAAGTTGATATATACATATATATATATTTATTTTAGTTTAGTTTAGTTTTTTAAATAAATTAACACATGGACTGTCTGAATTTTCCTCCCCCTATTTTGTTCTAAAAGTTTTGGCTTGTAAGTATTTTGCCTTAATCTTGCATTTGCCTTGATTTTTCATGAATTTGGGATATTTGTTAAAACAAAATCAAATCTTTTGTTTGAAGATTCTGATTATTTGGAATCAAGTAATCAGGACTTTGCAGCAATATTTAGTGTTTAGATCATTGGGCAGTCTGAGAAGTAGATACAATTAGGACAGATGTGCCAGCTCCTAGCATGATAGCTTCTACCTCTAGGCCTTTTACTGGAATCTACCTTTTTGATTTAAATAAACAAAATTCCTAAATGGAAGAGAAATTAGGCAACATGCTGTGTAAAGGGAGTATTGCACCAAAAATGCAGATACTCACACTATTTAAAAACTATGATGATTTGTTAAAATCAGAATTGTCTCAAATTGACCAGTGTGTTCCTTTTAATGTGTTTTACTAAAATAGGAGGGACAAGGATAGTCAATGCATCTTAAGGGCTAAATCTGGAATTTCTTTAGGATTTCATCAGCTTCTGTTATATTGCAGACTTGATGAAATTGTATGTTGTCTCTCCCTATCAAATTTGGCTAAATTTATCCCAAAGAATCAAATGTTATTTTGATTACTCCTTTATATAAGAATATTAGTAGCTGTTATTCTTAGTATTATATTAATAATTATCATCAGAAGTAAAAATTATCAAATGCTTACCATGAGCCTCTTATTGAACACTTTACATATATTAATTCAATCCATACAACATCGCTGTGAAATAGGTATTGTCATTATTTCTACTTTACAGATGAGGAAACTGAGGCATAGAAAGGTTAGGAAACTTGCCCAAGGTCACAGGAAGTGTTGTACCTGGGATTCTAACTGAGGCAGGGGACTTGAGCCCACGGTACAAATGATACAATGCTATTTATTTAAACTGTCATATTTAAATTTGTTTGCTATCTTTTTTCCACTTTTGAGGAAGAAATATGTGGCATTTTCTTCTACATAATTTCTCTTTTAGGACTGCCAGGAGCAATTGAAGAGGTAAAAACAATTCTGTTGTTTCCTCATAGCAGGGATCCTTAATTATGACTTAAAAGCAAATTTCCTTCAGGAAATCAGGTTGTACATCTTTTGAATAAATCCTTTGATTACATATGCTAAAATTGTATTAGAATCATAATTAACTCAAGTTATAGAGAAAGAGCTATCTCTAGTCCCATCTATCTAATTAGAACAATATTGTCCTGGAGCAATATGGGAGCTTAGATGGTTTTGGCAATTGTGAGATTTATGGTCTCTGGTTTCCAAACTCTGTGAGGTTGGTGGACTGGGGCAGCAGTGGTATAGGGTAGGAAGGAGTATTTAGGGGCATGAAAAGTATTCAGGGCCATGGGGCTGGAGACAGCTGAGGAGAAACCAAGTAGACATATTCCTAGTATTCCAATCCTATTTCAACGAGAACAGCTTCACTTTTTTTGTTTTTTGAAAAAGGGGTTTCACTGCTTAAAAATAGTTTGAGGAAAACTCTCCCAGATCAATTCACTGGTACTGAAGGGCTTTAATGGATTAGAAAGTAGTTTGTGTGTGTGTGTGTCGTATGTGTTGTGTGTGTGTATATTGTATGTGTGTATGTGTATGTGTGTAACTGTTTTGGAGAAGATAAATTGATTTTCCTCAGTGTTGATAACTCTTAAATCTGTGGACCTAGGACCAAAGAAAGGGTTTAAATGGAGGCTTTGGTAGGAGGAGCTTGTGTGGGACCTGGCAGAGCTCCTCTGTAGGGCAGCACATACATTGCTTTACAGCAAAGAGTCTAGCCTGGTGGCTCTGTGTGAAGGTCAAGATTTGGATAAATCATACAAGACTGGATTCTGGAATAGTTGGATCTGGATGTAGTTACATATCCTGTCCTGTTCTTAGGGGTGTCCAGAGCAAATCTTGTTGAAATTCTGAGTAGGTGTTGTTGTTGTTGTTGTTATGTGCCGTCGAGTCGGACCCGACTCATAGTGACCCCTCCTTGGGTTTCTGAGGCAGTATCACTACAGAAGTAGATTGCCTCATCTTCCTTCTGAGGAGTGGCTGGTGGGTTTGAACCGCCAGCCCTCTGGTTAGCAGTTAGATGCCTTAGGCACTTTGCTACCTTAGCACTTAAACAATACCCTGATGGCTCCCTGTTCAGGTGCAGACTATGGGGTGGGGGAGAACTGAGTTCTGATACGTTACAAATTACTGTTAAAAGTATAATTCAATTTTGAGCAGATAAAATAATAGCAATGAAAGAAACTAAGTGCTGAAGTGAACTTGTATTGGAGACTTGAACCAGCTGTGCCCATCTATAAATATGTCTGTGAAGTATGTTCTTTTCCTTCTTACATTTAATTCTGGTATCTAGAGAGAGAAATACTGGTGCAGGGACTCTGCTCAAGCATGATGTGAAAGTGTACATGCCAAGTGGGGCTAGGGAAATGGGAACGTGTTGTTGTTGTTGTTTTTAATAAACCACATTAATAATTCATTTCACCTCATTTTAACCTGGAAATTGTTTTCAAGTATCCTTTCCATTTCTTCTCTCCTGAGGGTAAAAGCAGCTGCAAAATTCGTTAGGTCCTGCCACTCAAAATATGGTCAGTGGAGCTGTAGTGCCAGCATCACCTGGAAGCTTGTTAGAAATGTAGATTCTATTCTACCCCACTGAACCAGAATCTGATTTAACAAGAGCCCCAGGTGATTCATTTGTACATTAGATT
Organism: Orycteropus afer afer; assembly: GCF_000298275.1. Taxonomy (NCBI): domain Eukaryota; kingdom Metazoa; phylum Chordata; class Mammalia; order Tubulidentata; family Orycteropodidae; genus Orycteropus; species Orycteropus afer. The sequence goes on along the minus strand of NW_006921664.1, from coordinate 10,778,222 downwards.
TTGAAAACTCTGCTCTAGAGTGCAGCTGAAACACATTTTATCATTGTAATATGGGTCCACTAGATGTCACTCTTATAACCTGGTAACAGGATGACATTTTTCAATGGGAACTTAGAAGAATCAGTGAACATGATTATATTATTAGGTGATTTCCTCCCCATCCATAAGCTACTGATATACACGTTGGTCATTTAAGGTAAAACTACCTTTCTCTATGACTCAAAGTCCTGGAGAGAGATTCCTGGGAAATAGTTACATTTGTTAAATCAGCACTTCTCCTATCTGACTCTCTCCCCTTTTTGAAACCTCCCGTTTCTTGAGTTAGTCTGTCATTATATAACTGCAACACAGAATTCACTGCAGATGCTCTCACGGCCTCTCTCAGAGCATAGCACCCTGGACTACCCTGCACAGCAGCACAATAAGTGCATAGAGTTGATCACTGTAAAAAGTATTGAAAGCAGAAAGGAAGCAAGTCTGTATTCTGAAATTAATAGCAATCTCTATGTGATTTTGGAGGAAATGTAGACCTTTCTGAATCCTTGGGGTGTCTCTATGGTGGTTTTATACAGAATATATAGTCTACTTCTGCTTAGAAAGAAGTCCCCCAAGTGTGATCTTGTAGGGAGTTAGCTTCAGCCATGAAGATGAATATAGGGACATTTGCAGATAAAGTGAAGCTCAGCAGGAGATGGTACACTTCCTGAAATGTATGTGAGGGGTCCTGTAGAAAAGGTCCTGTTAACAACTGGTGAGGGCTTGTAACAGGAAGGATGGATGAAAAGGTTAAGAACTGTGCTTTAGAAGATCCAGTTATTTGCCGGATACCCAGCTTGAGAAAATATAAGTTCTTGAAATAAATCAGTCCCTTGCCAAACTCTCTTCCCTCTGAGTCTGATGTGGTTTTTCACCTGGTTCAGTTAATAAGGGTAGAAAACAAGTCATAAAGTAGCAGGTGTGTATGTGTTTTGTGAGTGTGTGTATTTCCTATCCTGGGTGTGGAGAAAAGGCATTTAATTCATGATATCACCAAGTGAATAGAAAATGTTTAATTTTATAGATTTTAGCCAAGTAAATATTCCTGGCTTAAGTGTCATTTTCTTTTGTTTGAAGTAATTAAGGTGAACATAGTATTTACTTCTAAGCTTTAGAGTTCTTTCTTCTAATGTCATTTATGAAGATGTGACTCCTGATGAACAGAAACAGAATTAACATTACATTTTTTTACTAAAAATTAATTTAATTTTTTTTTAAACATTATTCAAACCCAACAGCCACTCCTTGGAAGGAAGGTTGGGCAATCTACTTCCATAGTGTTACCGCCTCAGAAACCCAAGGAGGGGTCACTATGAGTCGGGTCCGACTCAATGGCACATAACAACAACAACAGCAACATCTAACTTATGGAAACCAAACCTAGAATGTTCATGTACATGGTATGTAAGCAGTTTTCTGTGTGAAACAATGATTTGGTAGACATTTTGGCTTAATTTTTTTTTTCTTTCTTCTAAATCTCAAAGCTAATTTCTGGTGTGAATTCCATAGTCAGACTCAGTCCTAGCCATGGTTTATGTTTCCAACATCCCTTTACTGTTACATTCCTTCCCTTCCTTCCTTTGGCACCTGGGTGATGCAAACCATTAAGACACTTGGCTGCTAACTGAAAGGTTGGATGTTCAAGTCCACCCAGAGGTGCCTTGGAAGAAAAGTCCGGTCATACATTTCCAAAAAATCAGCCATTGAAAATCCTGTGCAACACAGCTCTACTCTGACACAGAAGGAGTTACCATGAGTCAGGTTCAACTCCAAAGCAACCAGTTCTGTTTTTTTCTTCTTTTCACTTGTTACTTCTGAGACTTCAGATACTGCTGGAGATAACATCAAACTTACATATATTGTTTAAGATCATGGTCTTGGGAGGCAGACAGATGTTGGACAAATTTTTCATTTCATTGAGCCTCAGTTTCTTTTTGTGAAGTGGAGATAATACTATCTGTCTCATGGTTTGTGGTGATAGTTCATTGAGACAATGCATATCAAGTATGTGACAGAGAGTCTGACACATAGTATATATTCAGTATCTGGTGGCTGTCATTACTAATCCATCTCAAGACCCCAGATGTATTGCTGTTATCTACATCTCTCAACTGTTGTAATCCAGTCTTCCAATGGCAGGAGCCCTTGCTTTATTGTCTTTCTCCACCTGAAAGGAGCTCATAGTCATGGAGGAGTCTTCCTTTTCTTCTGCTTGGCAGATGTGTGTAGAGTGAGAAGGCATGTTGATGGGGAGCAAATAGGTAGGAGAGTAGTTAAGTAGGGACAATATTGGTTCTAGAACTGTAACAGAGAGAAAAATTATCCTTACATTGGAATTATCAATGAAAATTTCCCTCAGGAATAAGTCACTGGGCTTGGAGACTGAGGACCACATTCTCAGGGGACATCTAGGTCAATTGGCATAACATAGTCCAAAAAGACAATGTTACACATTCTACTATGGTGAGGAGCAACTGGGGTCTTAAAAGATTGGTCTCTCCCTGTCTGGAGCAAAGAATAGTGAAGAAAATAAAAGACTCAAGGAAAAAATTAGTCCAGAAGACTAATGGACTACATGAACCACAGCCTCTACAACCCTGAGACCAGAAAAACTGGATGGTGTCTGGCTGCCTACTTACTGCTCTGATCAGGATCACAATAGAAGGTCCTGGAGAGAGTGGGAGAAAATAATTGTACAGCAAAATTAAAAATAATAAAAGACACTACATTTACTGGTATGATAGATACTGATGGAACCCCTGAGACAGTGGCCCTTAGATACCCCTCAAGCCTGGAAGTGAACTCCCCCTTCTGGATCAACTTTTAGCCAAACAATTGTTTGTTGTTGTTGTTATGTGCCATCGAGTCGGCCCCGACTCATAGCGACCCCTCCTTGGGTTTCTGAGGCAGTATCACTACGGAAGTAGGATTGCCCAACCTTCCTTCCGAAGAGTGGCTGGTGGGTTTGAACCACCAGCCGTCTGGTTAGCAGGCAAGTGTCTTAGCCACTATGCTACCAGAGCTCCCAGCCAAACAATAGCGGTTGGGCAATCCTACTTCCGTAGCGATACTGCCTCAAAAACTCAAGGAGGGGTCGCTATGAGTCGGGGCCGACTCGACGGCACATAACAGCAGCAACAACATAAGATGAATAGGAGCTCTGGTAGCATAGTGCCTAAGGCACTTGACTGCTCACCAGAAGGCTGGCGGTTCAAACCCACCAGCCACTCCTCGGAAGGAAGGTTGGGCAATCCTACTTCCATAGTGATACTGCCTCGGAAACCCAAGGAGGGGTCGCTATGAGTCTGGCCGACTCGACGGCAAACAACAACAACATAAGATGAATAATACCAGAGAAGAACTTTTCTTCAGTACAGTCAACCATATGAGACAAAAAGGGCAGCATTTGCCCAAAAAACAAAGGTCAGAATGCAGGAAGGGTCAGGAAAGAAGGATGATTGGAAACAGGGAACCCAGGAAAGAAGTGGGAACAGTGCTGTTATATTGAGGGGAATGCAACCAAAGTCATGAAATAAAATGTGCATAAATTACTGAATGGAAAACAAATTTGTTCTGTAAACTTTCACCCAAATTACAACAAAAAGTTCAAAAAAGAAATGAAAAGAAAATTTCCCTCAGTGTTGTAAATGGTCAAGTTTAATAGCATTGTTAGTACTGTTAGTATTGTCAGTACAGCCGTGTTACAGGCTGGCTTATGATCCTAATTGCCAATTTAAATATTATTATTAAAGAGAAACAAATTTTGACATGCAAAATCCCAAGTCATAGTTGGATTTTTGGACCATAAGTTCCAGATTGCTTGCTTTTTAATATCTTTGCTGTTTTGGAATATAATTTTTTTTTTGTGTGTGTGTGTGTGTGTGTAGAGGAAACCTCTAGGATTTGAATAGCTCTAACTTATACCTTGGGGCCACTGTAATGTGATGTTCAGCAGCAGCCTTGGAAAGCTACTGTGAGGAAGTCTGAAGGGATCTTTTATCCTGAGAACATCCTAGACATCCTTAGGTGTCATCGTCCTTACAGTTCTATATATTTTACATATAAAATATATAAATACATAAATACATAAATACATAAATAATAGATAGATAGATAGATAGATAGATAGATAGATAGATAGATAGATAGGAGCTCTGGTAGCATAGCGCCTAAAGCATTTGTCTGCTACCTAGAAGTCTGGCAGTTCAAACCCACCAGCCGCTCCTTGGAAGAAAGATGGGGCAATCTACTTCCATAGTGATAATTGCTACTTCCATAGTGATAATTGCCTCGGAAACTCAAGGAGGGGTCTCTATGAGTTGGGTCCGACTCAACAGCAGTGTGTCATGTGTGTGTGTGTATATATATATATATATATATATATATATAATTTCATTTGAAAGTACTCTGTTGATGAATAACAATGGATAATTCGATGTAATAGCAGCTGTCTCAGTGTGCTACCCCAAACAGAGGAAGATATAAAATATTAAAGAATTATGGGTATTATGTTTCTTAAAAATAAACTTACTCATGTTGATTAAGGGTGTGGTGCAAAGTTGATTCTTGTCATTACTATCAGTAAATTGAATACCTGTAAAAAGTTGAATTGACAAAAGTTGTATAATAGATATAACAACAACAACAGCAATACAACAGCAAGGAACAAACAGTTCCTTGGTTTGGAGGTTAGGGTCACGATGTTATGGGGTATCCCAGTTTATTAACCTTATAATCTGTGTAGTGCTTCTGTGCTACTGTCTGTTGTGTAGCCTAGGGTCTTAAAAGCTTGCAGGTGACCATTCAAGGCATAACAATTGGTCTCTATTCACCTGATGCAACAGAGAAAGGAGAGTCAGGAATTGGAGGAGGATATGGAATGTGTGGAAGTTGCCTCCATGAATAACTGCCTCCTTTGTCATGAGACCAGAGAACTGGATGGTTCAGGCTACCATTACTGAAAATTTTTATCAAAGATTCTATAGAAGAATCCTGATCAAAGCAGGGAAATGTACAACAGAGTTTCTAATTGTCATAGAATCCAGACTTTCTGGAATCATAGAGGCTGGATGAACCTCTGGAACTATTTCCCTGAGATAATATTTAAAACTTAAACCAAAAATATTCCCTGAAATAATCTTAAAACTGAACCATAGTTTAACTAGTAAAAAAAGATCTACCTTGAGTGTTATGCTCTCTTAAGAACTATTTATATGGGATTATTGACAACAGCAACTGGAAAGGTTAGATAGGAAACTTAGTTGCAGTGAGTTTATGTTAATGAGGGAGGAACAACTCAGAAAAGGAGGGTGAGAATGCTTGCATAACTCTACGAATGTGATCAATATCACTGAATTGTACTTGTAGAAACTGTTGACTTGATGTGTGTTTTGCTGTGCATATTCTCGAAAACAATAAAATAAACAAAATTTAGAAAAAAAACATAGATGATGGGTGAAAAAATAAACTTTTTTCTTTCTAAACTTTTAGAATCTTCATTGTATTTTTTTGTTTTTTAGATAATTACTTTTAATATATGTGTATATTCAGAAATTGTTTAAGAGGCATTCCTCAAAAAACACCTTAAAAGGGGTTTGGATATTGATTCTTTTTTTCCCTACCATGCCATTCTTGTTTCCATTGCAAAGAGTCAAACCATTAAGTTCAGTCCTAGTTCAAAGAAGGTGGTGATGGGGGAGGGAACAAAACTTATAATGGTGTTACTGTGTAGATTGCAAAAGAATCTGAGGTTTGTTCAGCAAATATAATGGTGCATTGAAGTGTTGTGTTAATGTGGTTGGCCAGAAAATGAGTTCTGTGTGTAGTGAATCTGTTAACTGGCAGTTTAGGGTTTAACCTAAAAATTGGGAGAAAGTTGATAAGTGCAGAGGAAGCATGAGACTCAAACTGACACAGCCCTTGTTGGGGTGATGGTGGAAGGGTGTGGAAGGAGGAGAGCAAGAAGTGCCTCTGTGATATAATGGATGAAGATGGGCAGGGGGAAATGACCCATCCATCTCAACAGAAAACTGACAGCTTTGGAGAAGGCAAAGCCCAACTATTTAAGTGCATATTGGATATATAAACTCTAAAAGCAAAAAAAAAAAAAAAAAAAAATAGATAGACTGGTAGCAAGTAAGGATCTGAATTCCATTTTCCTGTCGTAGGCTTGGTCAAAGGAGAAAAATGGTAACAACTAGTGAAACATCGTACTACTGGACTAGAAAATCTACAAGAATGTTAGGAATGAATGAACTGGTAGAATTATAACATAATAGAGATGAGAAATATAGGCAACGTAATAAAAAGAGTAAATGAAAATGTACAGTGTCATTGTGAACAAATAAATTTATAAGTGAGAAATTCATACTAAATAATAAGAATAATTTAGTGACACTGTTGACTAGTGGCTCTTAACCTTTTATCTTTTTTCTCATAGATTCCTCTCAGAAACTGATGAAAGGTGTGGAATCTTTTCTGAGGCATGTACATGCATGATTTTACCAGCTTTCAGACATCCCAGAACCCATGTCTGAATTCTAGGTTAAGAACCTCTGCCAAAGACCAACAAAAGATACTGAAATATGTTGGGAATACTGGAAAATTAGGAGGAAACCCACACCTTGAGATTGAAAGAAAATCTCATATAAATATCTGCTTTGTTGGGCAATAAGTTTTGGAATTAAGGAAGAAATGGAATTAGATTGAACCTTGGTCTAAGACTAGACAGGGACTGGTAGAGGAAAAAAAATCTGTAACTTAGTTACATTCAACCTTCTGAAGTGAAGTGAAATCCTAACAAACAAACAATAAAATGCCACCACATTATTACTCAGGTTTAGAGAACGGAACTATGATCAAATCAACGTGTGCATTAAGTTAAAATTGAAAGTAATAAAAAGTCTGTAACTTGTAGGAAACCTGGAAATGCTTTAAACACATTAATGGAAGGGAAGGAAAATATGTCACATATCAAAGATTAGGAACTCATATAAAAAACTTTTGCATCCAATCTCATAAAAGAATCCAAAGTAGTAGGGGAAAGTAGGCAAAAGATTGTGCTAGTGAGAACAGGGAGAGCCTCAAAGTGTGACAGGTCAGGTGTAAATAAGAAGCCAGTCAGGATATAAAGGAATTCAAGAAACAGCACAAAGAGGACTGCAATTCAGATATAAAAGCTTTTATATACATGAAAGGCAGAAGGTCAGCTGAAGAATCAATAGGACGGACCCCTTGATGATCAGGGTGCAAAAGATGCGTTCACAGAAAGACAGGAGATCTAGAGACTCAGTGAATTCTTTGCTTTGGTCTTTGTTGAAACATAGAAATTCCCATTGTCATCATGTCTTTGAAGCAAAGAGGTGAGAGATACAGTATTAGATCAAATAGTGGTCTGGGAACAGCATGTTCTACCTGATTGGCATGCTGCATATAAGTAAATTGCTGAAACTTTATGGCATCCATTATAAGGTTCTGAAGAAACTCAAGGATATAAACTGTCCAAAATTTAAATTAAGTTACTGCACTCACTATTCACTGTGACAGAGTCCCTGTGTGGCACAAGCAGTTAAGTTCTCAACTGTTAACTGAAAGGTTGGCATTTCCAACTCACCCATAGGTGCCTTAGAAGAATGACCCGGAGATCTGCTTCTGAAAGGTCACAGCCTTGAAAGCCCTATGAAGCAGTTTTACTCTCGAACATGACTACTCAACTCCATGGCATTTTTTTTTTTTTTAATTTGTGTTTACTATGACAAGAGATGGGAGCTCTGGTAGCATAGTCGCTAAGGCACTTGACTACTAACCAGAAGGCTGGCAGTTCAAACCCACCAGCCACTCCTCGGAAGGAAGATGGGGCAATCTACTTCCATAGTGATACTGCCTCGGAAACCCAAGGAGGGGTCGCTATGAGTTGGGTCCGACTCGACGACACGTAACAACAACAACAACAACAAATGACAAGAGATTAGTGAATTCCACTGTTGCTTCCATTCTAATGAAACCTTCTGAGGAGATCACACAATCTAGTGATTAGTGAATCTCTTATATTTTGGTGGACTCCAAGAATTGTAGGATCACTGACAACTTTATATAATGACTGAAGGAAAGCATCCTGTTTTCTATAACATATGTTAGTTATTTGAAGTGGCAAATAATCACTAGGAGAAAAAAAAAAAAAAGTAATTGATTTAGACTTCCAAGGAGTTTGGTACAAAGTTTCACAACAAAGGCTATTCCAAATTGTGTTACCATGGTTAGGAGGAGCATTTTCTCACACATAGGTATTAATAGAGGAAACAGAAGTAGGATGTGTGAGCCTACTGTTGATGGAGATATATGAACAGTGAGGCCTGTCCAGGGATTTCTGCTGGACCTCTTTATTAAACATGGTGATAGATAATCTGGAAGAGCAAGTATACAATGAAATTTCTAAGGGTGCAGGACTAAGTTCTTCTGGCTAGTGATGTTACAAATCAACAGGAACAAGCTTTTGGAAGACCTTATAAGTGGTCAAGAAAGTAGTAGGAAGACTGTAGTACTGAAAGGAATGCTGTCCAGTTAGGGGAAAATAACCCAGATCAAACTTGTGGACTCTGAATTATTTAAGAATCTGGTTTCATTCAGGATCCAGAAAAGGAATTTTAAGTCCTTGTGGATTCTTCCTTCTGAATAGGCTAGCAGAATGTTGGAAAGCTCTGAAAACAAAGGTACACTTGAGGCAATACTAACCATTTTGTCCAGGTATTGTTTTTGGTTTTGGCAGTTTTTGGTTTTTGGTTTTCACAAAGGAGAAATGGGGTATAGGAAAGACTTGGTTTCAAAACCTGACTCAGTCCTCAAAGGGCTATAATGAAGAACAAATTAAATGCATGTGCGAGTGCCTAGTACCCTGGCCTACAATAGTCTTTGAAAGCAGAGTCTCAGAGAGGATGTAATGAAATTAAACAAATTTGTGATGAGAGTGAATGCTTAAGAGTTGATGCCAGAGTGCTAGAAATAAGGAAAACTCATTTAAGAAGGGAAATTAGGGCACATAAAGGAACTACTGGTGACTTTACTATTTACCGTACACTCACTGTTTGGAAGAAATCATTCAGTTCTCTCATGTGGTATAGGAACCTCCTGAGAAAGTCCGTGTTGATCCCACCAACTTCCATTCAAACTCAGTTTCAGAGAACTCACTTCTCACAAAGGACACAATTTAACTTTTGAACAGCTCTAATTGTCACTAAAGGATCTTATACTTAGTTGAAACTACCTTCTTTCATTTATATAGCAACAAAATAAGAGAAGAAAGGGGACCTGAGAGATCACTCACATGTTTACTTTATGGATGGGGACAATGTGGAATATGTAAGTGAAGTCAAAACTCAGGAAAGAAAATAAGAGACAAATTATCAATCATGAACTCTGATTTTTTTTTTTTTTAACAGAGTAATCAATCATACAGCTCCTAGGTACAGCCGCATTTCATTCATTGTTATTAGATATTGGCTCTGGAGACAGTGTGTAAAGTACTTGGCATTCTATTTTCAAGGGTCTTTTATAAAGTATCTGAGACAACTCTTACCCATTTTGACACTTTCCAATCCCAACACCATATCTTAACAGTTGGCCTCCCTCGGTTTTGAATATCTCGCTATTTTTAGGTAGTGTGCCGTATAAGCAGTTTTCTATGTGAAACCATGAATTGGGAGACATCTTTCCTAAGCTCCAATAGTCATAGCCAAATACACACATCTATATCAACCATTCACTTTTATATTTATCTCAAAGTTTTATCTTAATTCATCTGTTCCTTCCCAATTATTGTTACAGTTATTGGAAATTAGTTTATTAGTTTAGTTATTAGGATAATTATTGGCATAATGTAAATTAATTTGTGTACTAATAAGCATGATGTTCATATACAACAATTGCCAACCTGCTGTCTCACAGAATGTGCTGTGAAAGAATACAGAGCAAATTAGTGATACATCTGAGAATTGAATCTAGGTGTTTCTAAACCTGAGGAATCAGAAGCCCCATTGATGCTATGTCTGGTGTTTATCTATAAACAGTTTTAGGAAAAAGGAAAAAAACAAAAGGAAAAGGAACCATCGATATTTATAAAGATGACAACATTTCTCCACAACTCAAGCAAGAGTGGGATCTCAGGCTGATCCTTAAAGTTTCAATTTTTTTCCCTTCTCGCCTCCCAAACGTATTGCTTTATAAATGTATCTATTAGTAGAAGTTCTTACCTCTTTGTCTCTTCTGCCTTCCATGTAAAGGTCTGATCCCCAAAAGGTTTGAATAGTAGACACTCAACAAGCTTCTGTTAGCTCTAAGCAATTGCATTGGCTGTAGCAGGTGAGATACATTTTGGTTCAAAGATGGAGTCTTATTCTCTTTCTAACTCCCTATACTTGGGAAATTAGAAATTTAACTTGCCACTTTGGGATGTGTTTCTATCCACATGAGTTTATAAAATATTGCCTCACAGGTATTTGTTAGTATGTTTTATTTTATCTTAATATTTATTTTGTTGTTGTTGTTTCATGAGATTGACTCAGCTCTGACTCATAGTGACCCTCTGCAGAACAGAAGGAAACACTGCCCAATCCTGCACTATCCTCACAGTCCTTGCTATGTTTGAGCTCATCGTTGCAAACACTGTCTCAGTCTATCTCATTCAGCATCTTACCTCTACTTTACCAAGCTTGATATCCTCCAGGGACTGATCTCTTCTGATAACATGACTAAAGTAGGTGAGACAAAGTTTGGCCATTCTCACTTTTAAGAGCATTCCAGCTGCACTTTGTCTGGGATTGATTTTTTCATTCTTTTGTCAGTCCCTAGGTTTTTCAGGATTTTTCCCCAACACCCCAATTCAAAGACATTAACTGTTCTTTGGTCTTCTTTATTCATTGTCCAGCTTTCACATGTATATGAAGAGGCTGAAAATACTATGGCTTGGATCAGGCACATCTTAGTCTTCAAAGGGACATCTTTGCTCCTTAACACTTTAAAGAAGTCTTCTCAGTAGGCTTGGTCAGTGCAATATGACATCTAATTTCTTTGACTTCTGCTTTCATGGGTTTTGATTGTGGATCCAAGTAAAATGAAATTCTTGACAACTTCAATATTTTCTCCATTCTCATCATGTTGCTTATTGGCCCAGTTATGAGGATTTTTGTTTTCTTTATGTTAAGGTGTAATCCATACTGCAGACTGTAGTCTTTAATTTTCATCAGTAAATGCTTCAAGTCATCTTTACTTTCAGCAAGCAAAGTGATGTCATCTGCATATCGTAGGTTGTTAATGAGTCTCCCTCTAATCCTGATGTTGTGTTCCTCATATAGTCCGGATTCTTAGATAATTTGTTTAGCATACAGATTGAATAAGTATGGTGCAAAGATTCAACCCTGACACACTCCCTTCCTGAATTTAAACCATGCAGTATCTTCTTGTTCTTTTCGAACTACAGCCTCCTGGTCTATGTACAGGCTCCTCATGAGTACAGTGAAGTTTCTGGAATTCCCATTCTTCTCAATGTTATTCATAATTTGTTATGAACCACACAATTGAATGCTTTTGCATAGTCAGTAAAACACAAGTAAACATCATTCTGGTATTTGCTTTTGGCTAAGATCCATTTGTAGTTACCAATGATATATTCCTTGTTCCACATCCTCTTGAATCCAGCTTTCATTTCTGGAGGTTCCCTGTCGATATACTGCTGCAACCCTTTTTGAATTATCTTCAGTAAGATTTTACTTGCGTGTGATATTAATGATATTGTTTGATTATTTCCACGTTCTGTGGGATCACCTTTGTTTGGGATGGAGACAACTATGAATCTCTACCAGTCAGTTGGCCAGGTAGCTGTCTTCCAAATTTCTTGGCATAGATGAGTAAGTGCCTCCAGCAGGACATCTGTTAGTTGAAATATCTCAATGAGTATCTTGTCAGTTCCTGGAGCCTTGTTTTTTACCAGTTCCTTCAGTGCAGCACACTTCTTCCTTCAGTATTATTGGTTCTCCATCATATGCTACCTCCTGAAATAGATGAACATTCATTGACCAATTCTTCTTTGTCCATTGTCCCTGGCTTGATTTTTTTTTTTTTTTCTTTTTTTCAGTTCTTTTAGCTTGAGAAATGCTGAGTGTATTCTTTCCTTTTGCTTTTCCAACTCCAGGTCTTTTCACATTTCATTATGATAATTGATGTTGTCTTCTTGAGCAGCTCTTTGAAATCTTCTGTTCAGTTCTTTTATCTTTCATTTCTTCCATTTGCTTTAGCTACTCTCCATTAGCGTAGTGCCTAAGGCACTTGACTGCTATCCATAAGGCTGGCGGTTCAAATCCACCACCCACTCCTTGGAAAGAAGATAGGGCAATCTACTTCTGTAGTGATACTGCCTTGGAAACCCAAGGAGGGGTCGCTATGACTCAGGTCCGACTCAACGGCACATAACAACAACACAACAACACTCTCCGTTCAAGAGCAAGTTTCAGTGTCTCTTCTGACACTCATTTTGTTCTTGTCATCCTTTCCTATCTTTTTAAGGACCTTTTGGTTTCTTCATGGATGATGTTCTTGATGTCATCCCACAGTTCTTCTGGTTTTCGGTCATTGGTGTTCAGTGCATCAAATTTATTCTTTAAATGGTCTCTCAGCTCAAGTGGAAGTTCTAGTGGCATAGTGCCTAAGGCATTTGACTGTTAATTAGAAGTCTGGCTGTTTAAACCCACCAGCCACTCCTTGGAAGAAAGGTTGAGCAATCTACTTCTGTAGTGATACTGCATCAGAAACCCAAGGAGGGGTCACTAGGAGTCAGATCCGACTCCACGGCAGTAGGTTTGGTTTTGGTTTGGTTAAGTTCAAGTGGAATGTAATCAGTGTCATATTCTGGCTCTCATGGACTTGTTTTAATTGTCTTCAGGTTCAACTTGAACTTGCATATGAGCAGTTGATGGTCTGTTCCAATCAGTCCAGGCCTTGTTTTGGCTGAAGATACTGATCTTCTCCATTGCCTCTTTCCACAGATGTAGGCAACCTCATTCCTGTGTATTCCATTTGGTGAAGTCCACATGAATGGCCACCATTTAAGTTGCTGAGAAAACGTATTTACAAGGAATAAGTCGTTGGTCTTGCAAAATTCTATCATGTGGTCTCCAGCATCATTTTTATCACCAAGGCCGTATTTTACAACTACAGGTGATTCTTCTCTGTTCCCAACTTTTGCATTCCAATCACCAATAATAATCTATACATCTTGATTGCACGTTTGGTCAATTTCAGGCTGCAGAAGTTGGTAAAAATCTTCCATTTCCTCATCTTTGACTTTGGTGGTTGATGTGTAAATTTAAACAGTAGTAGTATTAACTGGTCTTCTTTGTAGACATAAGGATATTATCCTATCACTGACAGCACTGTAATTCAGGATAGATTTGGAAACATTCTTTGTGATGATGAATGCCACACCATTGCTCTTCAATTTGTCATTGACAGCATAGTAGATCATATAGCTGTCTGATTCAAAATGGCTGAAACCAGTCCATTACAGCTCACTAATGCCTAAGGTATCAATCTGTATGCATTCCATTTGAGAACTTCCAATTTTCCTAAATTCATATATCATGCATTCCATGTTCTGATTATTAATGGATGTTTGCAGCTGTTTCTTCCAATTTCTGTTGTGCCACATCAGCAAATGAAGGTCAGGAAAGCTTTACTCCATTGATGTCATTAAGGTCAACCCTATTTTGAGGAGGCAGCTCTTCCCCAGTTGTATTTTGAGTGGCTTCTGATCTGGGGTGCTCATCTTCCAGCACTATATCAGACAATGTTTCAGGGATACTCATAAAATTTTCCAGTAATTTGTCAAACACTGTTTCACTGCTGTTCATAAGGTTTTTACTCTCCAGTTTTTCAAGAAGTGGATGACCCCTTCCTTCTTCCAAGTCTGTCTTAGTCTGGAAGCTCTGCTGAAACCAATGGTGACCTACCAAAGGTGGGTTCTGTCCACCAAAGGTGACCGTGTTGGTATTTGAAATACCGGTGATATAGCCTTCAGCCTTACAGCAAAATGCAAACCACCACAGTATGACAAACTGACAGACAAGTGGTGAATTTTGCATGTAGAATCCTTCAGTATTGCAGTTTGAGTCTTGAATTTTTTCTTCAGCTCTTTCAGTTCAAGATATGCTGAATGTATTCTTCCCTTTTGATTTTAGCACTTCAGGTCTTTTCACATTTCATTATAATAATTTACTTTGTCTTCTGGAACTGCCCTTTGAAATCTTCTGTTCAGCTCTTTTATCTTTTAATTTCTTCCATTTGTTTTAGCTAATTTCTGTTCAATAGCAAGTTTCAGAGTTTCTTCTGACATCCATTTTGGTCTTTTCTTCCTTTCCTGTCTTTTTAATGACCTTTTTCTTCCTTCATGTATGATATTCTTGATATCATCCCACAACGTGTTTGATCTTCAGTCATTAGTGTTCAAGGCATCAAATCTATTCTTCAGATGGTCTCTAAATTCAGGTGGAATATAAGCAAGCTTGTATTTTGGCTGTCATGGACTTGTTCTAATTTTCTTCAGCTTCAACTTAAACTTGCATATGAGCAATTAATAGTTGTTTTACAGTCAGTTCTGCCCTTATTTTGACTAATGATATTGAGAGTCTCCATTACCTTTTTCCAGTCAATTTGATTCCTGTATATTCTATTTGGTGAGGTCTATGTGTATAGCTGCCATTTGTTTTGTTGAAAAAAGGTATATGCAGTGAATAACTACTTGGTCTTGCAAAATTCTGTCATTCAATCTCCAGTGTCATCTATCATCAAGGCCAAACTTTCCAACTACCAAAGCTGCTTCTTTCTTTCTAGCTTTCACATTCCAATCACTAGTAATTACCGATACATCTTGATTGGATGTTTAATCTATTTCAGACTGTAGAAGCTGGTAAAAGATCTTCCATTTCTTCATCTTTGGCTTTAGTGGTTGGTGCATAAATTTGAATAATAGTTTTAACTGGTCTTCCTTGTAGGCATATGGATATTTTTCTCTCTCTGACAGCATTGTACTTCAGGATAGAGCTTGAAATGTTCTTTTTGACAATGAATGCAATGCCATTCCCCTTCAATTTGACATTGAAAATATCTGCTGTTATGAAGCTCATAAGAATAGCTTTTAGGTGCTTGGAAAAAAATGAAATATAATATTTTATGACACATTAAAAGTATATGAAATTCAAATTTTAGTTTCTGCAAATAAATTTTTATTGAATTACAACCATTAACATTTGTTTATCCTATTGTGTATGGTAGCCTTTTATTAAAATTTGATGCTGAATTTTTATTGAAAAGACTTGATTTCTATTTAGATTTCATAAAATCTACAGTTGAAAAGGTAGTTTCACATACCCATATTATATATCTGTATAGAGAGATGTTTTTCAGTAATTAATCAGATACTCTCAAAGGATTTTTTCTTTGATACACCCATTTTGAAAAATCTTTTACTTTTTGTTTAGAGACATTAATTTGGCTTTGGAGGAAAAACTATATCTGTTCAAGGTAAACAAATTCATTAGCTCTTGTGTCATTTTGTCTCTTTTTCTCTACTGTGCCGGTCATAATGCTTCTGCCTTCCAACTCAATTCTGCAATAGGATCTATGGCTACTTTTGTGCTATAACAGCCGAGTTGAGTAATAATGACAGAGACTGTATTGCCTGTAAAGCTGAAAATATTTACCATTTTCCCTTCACTTAAAAAGTTTGCAGACCCCTGCTTTTGAGCATCTCCAAAATCCAGTAAGTGATGCTATATACTCCCTGCCTTGGGCTTTTTCTTATCTTAGAGTTTTGGATTGAATTTTACTTGCTTTGTGAAATGTGAAAAATTTGTCTTTCTTTGTAAAGAAATACATATTAGCATTTGATTGTGTAGTTTTTATAATAGCTTTATTTGTATTAAGTTTTATTTTTTTTAGGTAAACATAATCTTTTTGAAAGCAGGAAACATGTTATGTGTTCAGCAACATAGCTTTCAATCCAGGGTTAACCTAAAATCCATTGCCTTTAAGCTGATCCAACTTATAGCAACTCCATGGAACAGAGAAGAACTGCCCCACAAGGTTTATAAGTATGTAAGTTTTTGCAGAAGCAGATCTTCACATCTTTCTCCTGTGAAGTGACTGGTGGGTTCAAATCACTGTTCCTTGGCTTAGCAGCCAAGCACTGTACAACTAGGTCTCTTTTAGTCAAGGATTAGGCATATAGTACTTGGTTCTCACTAAGTGTTTGTTGAGCTTAATTGATTTCTTTTAAGTGAAGTCCTCCAGAGTTCATATAAGGAATCACAATGCGGGGAGATAGGATTGTAAATACTGATAAACTATGTGATTACTGCTGTAATTTTGGTTTATACAGACAGCTGTGAGAGCCCAGAAGAGAAAGTTACTACAGGAGTCACTGAAGACTTCAGATGTTGTTGTTGTTGTTAGGTGCTGTCGAGTCATTTCTGACTCATAGCGACCCCATGCACAGCAGAATGAAACACTGCCCTATCCCACGCCATCTCTATGATCTGTGCTATACTTGAGCCCATCATCGCAGCCACCATGTCAATCCATCTCTTTGAAAGCCTCCCCCTCTTTCGTCGACCCTCCATCCTACCAAGCATGACATCCTTCTCCAGGGAATGGTCTCTTCTGACAACATGACCAAAATAGGTGAGACAAAGTCAGGCCATTCTCACTTCCAAGGAGCATTTCGGGTGTACTTCCTCCAGAACAGATCTGTTAGTTCTTTTAGCAGTCCATGGTACTTTCAGCATTCTTTGCCAGCACCACAACTCAAAAAGCATCAACTCTTCTTTGTTCTTCCTTATTCATTGTCCAGCTCTCACATGCATATGAGGCTATTAGAAATATCATGGCTTGTGTCAGGCGCATCTTAGTCCTCAAGGAGACATCTTTGCTCCTCAGCACTTGAAACAGTTCCTTTGCAGTTGACCTTCTCAGTGCTACATGTCGTCTAATGTCCTGACAGCTGCTTCCATTGGCATCGATTGTAGAACCAAGCAACGTGAATTCTTTGACAACTTCAGTCTTCTCTCCATTTTTTGTGATGCTGCTCATTGGTCCAGTTGTGAGGATTTTTGTTTTCTTTATATTCAGACATAATCCATACTGCAGACTGTATTCTTCAACGTTCATCAGTAAGTGCCCCAAGTCATCCTCACTTTCAGCAAGCAAAGTTGTATCGTCTGCATATCTCAGGTTGTTAATGATTCCTCCTCCAATCTTGATGC
>NW_006921664.1:10760087-10760623 GCF_000298275.1 Orycteropus afer afer | reverse complement strand
TCCACGTCCTCTTCTGAATCCAGCTTGCACCTCTGGAAGTTCTCTGTCAATACACTGCTGCAACCGTTTTTGAATTATCTTCAATAAGATCTTACTTGCATGAGATATTAATGATATTGTTCTATAATTTCCACATTCTGTGGGATCACCTTTCTTTGGTATGGGTAAAAATATGCATTTCTTCCAGTCTGTTGGCCAGGTAGCTGTCTTCCAAATCTCTTCGCATAACCGAGTGAGTGCCTCCAATGGGATATCCATTTGTTGAAATATCTCACCGGGTATTCCATCAATTCTTGGAGCCTTGTTCTTTGCCAATTCTTTCATTGCAGCTTTGACTTCCTTCTGTACCATTGCTTCTAGATCATATGCCACTTCCTGAAATGGATGAAGATTGACCAGTTCTTTTTGGTACAGTGATTCTGTGTATTCCTGCTGTCTTTCCTTGATGTTTCCTGCATCATTCAGTATTTTGCCCATAGAATCTCTCAATATTGCAACTTGAGGCTTAAATTTTTTCTTCAATTCTTTCAGCTTGA
>NW_006921664.1:10756418-10758780 GCF_000298275.1 Orycteropus afer afer | reverse complement strand
TAAAGTTGCTCGGTAATGTACCAAACAGTGTTTCTTTGCTATTCATAAGGTTTTCCCTGACCAGTTCTTTGAGAAGTGGACAGCCTCTTCCTTCTTCCTAGTCTGTCTCAGTCTGTAAGCTGGACTGATACCTGTGCACCACATGCATCCCACTGGGTTTGAAACATCAGTAGCTCAGCCTCAAAACTCACACCAGCACGTCACGATGGTTAATCCCCTTTCTCCTGCTCTCCCACCCTACTGCTTTGGCTGTAGCTGTATTCCCTCTCCTCACCTGGATCCCTGTGGATCTGCACCTCTGTCCTGGTTCCTGGGCCTTTTAATCCTCTTTCTCCCACTCTCCTGCCATGCTGCTTTGGGTGTGCCTGGGTTCTCTCTCTTCACTTAGATCCCTGCCGCTGACTGCTCCTCTGTCCAGGTTCCTGGATTTTAATACCCTTTCTCCTGGTCTCACATCCTACTGCTTTGGGTGTGCCTGGGTTCTATCTCCTCACCTGGATCCCTGTGGCTGATTTCAGATTGGAAATGAAATTTGACCTAAATCTCAAATGCTGAGTAGAAGCTTGCTAGGTCAAGAAACAGAATGGGTAGGGCTTGAGAGTTATAGGCCTAGGAGTATACAATATGTGGATGAAATGATGTATCCAGATGACTGCTCATTCTTTTTTCTGCCCTCCTCAGAGGAATAAAGTCTATCCTAAATCTGGTGTTATCAATACCATGAATATTTTTAATCTTGTATAAACCGATCCAGACTTCATCACTCTTGATTTGATCTCAACTCATAGTGATCCTATAGGACAGAGTAGAACTGCCCCATAAGGTTTCCAAGGTTGTCAATATCTACAGAAGCAGACTGCCACATCTTTTGTCTGTGCAATGTCTGAGTGGGTTCAAATCACTGACTTTTCAGTTCACAGCTGAACACTTAACCACTACACAACTAGGGCTGCTATTCTTGTATTGCCTTTAAACAATGAATAGTAGTGCTTTTTATGTTATTGCAAGTTATATAAATACTATACAGATAAATTGAAGAAGAATGGCTCCATGTTTGTTGTCAAAAAGAATATTTCAAAGTCTATCTTGAAGTACAATGCTGTCAGTGATAAAGTAATATCTATATGCTTACAGGCAAGGCTATGCCCCAAGGTCCCTAGAGCCCAGACTAGTTAATAGGAATATTATTCAACTTTATGCACCAACCATAGTGGCAAAGATGAAAAATATTGAAGATTTTTATCAACTTCTGCAGTCTGAAATTGATCAAACATGCAATCAAGATGCATTGATAATTAGTAATAGTTGGAATGCAAAAATTGGAAACAAAGCAGGATCTATAGTTGAAACATGGCCTTGGTGATGGAAATGATGCTGGAGATTGCATGATAGAATTTTGCAAGACCAAAAACTTATTCATTGCAAGTACCTTTTTCAACAACATAAATAGCAACTAACTATACACGTCTCCTAACCACATGGAATACACAATTATCAAAGTGACTGCATGTAAGGAAAAGGAGAAATAGAGAAACTCAATATCATCAGTCTGAAAAAGGCCAGGGGCTGACTGCAAAACAGACCATCAGTTTCTCTGCAAGTTTAAGTTGAACCTGAAGAAAATTAAAACAAGTCCACAAGAGTGAAAGTATGACCTTAAGTATTTAAAGTATTTTAATTTATAACCAGGATAAGGAGGGACCAGGAGTGGCCCCAGGGACCTCAGGAGTAGCAGGATATCCAGGTTAAAAGGGGTGGGAAGCAAGGCTAGGCCCCAAGGCCCCTAGAGCCAGCAAAGGGAGGGATCAGGAGCAGCCGGGGACCACAGAGTGGCAGGTTTCAGGAATTAGGTAAGAGGAGGGTGCAGACATTTCCAACAACTAAGAGAGACAAGCTTGTCTGTCAGTTTGTCATCCTGTGAGGCTTTTATGTTGCTGTGAGGCTTGAGGCTGTGCCACTGGTGTTTCAGATGCCACCAGAGTTGCACATAGTGCACAGGTTTCAATGCAGCTTACAGACTAAGACAGACTAGGAAGAAGGAAGAGGCCATCCACTTCTCAAAAATTGACCAGGGAAAACATTATGAATAGTAGAGAAACACTGTCTGATACATTACTGGGCAACTTTATGGATAGCTTGGAAACATTGTCCGACACAGTGCAGAAAGACTAGCCCCTTGGGTTGGAAGGCACTCAAAATAGGACTGGGAAAGAGCTGCTTCATTAGAGTAGAATCAACCTTAATGATATGGATAAAGTAAGTCTTTCAGGACCTCCATGTGTTGACGTGGCACAACTTAAATTGAGGAGAAACAGCTGCAAACATCCATTAATAATCAGAACATGGAATGTACAAAGTATGA
>NW_006921664.1:10754260-10755403 GCF_000298275.1 Orycteropus afer afer | reverse complement strand
AAAGCCAATTACTATAATGAAATGTGCAAAGACCTGGAGTTAGAAAACCAAAAGGGATGAACATGCTCAGCATTTCTCAAGCTGAAAGAACTGAGGAAACAATTTAAGTCTTGAGTTGCAATATTGAAAGATTCTATGGGCAAAATATTAAATGATGCAGGAAACATCAAAAGAAGATGGAGGGAATACACAGAGTCACCATAC
The DNA here is from genome assembly GCF_000298275.1 of Orycteropus afer afer. Taxonomy (NCBI): domain Eukaryota; kingdom Metazoa; phylum Chordata; class Mammalia; order Tubulidentata; family Orycteropodidae; genus Orycteropus; species Orycteropus afer. The sequence continues at coordinate 10,755,199 of NW_006921664.1, read as the reverse complement.
CAAAAAGAACTGGTCGATGTTCATCCATTTCCAGAGGTGGCATATGCTCAAGAACCAATGGTATTGAGGAAAGAGGTTGAAGCTGCGTTGAGGGTGGTGAAGAACAAGGCTCCAGAAATTGACGGAATACCCAGTGAGATGTTTAAACATATGGATGTCCCATTGGAGGCATTCACTCGGTTATGTGAAGAGATTTGGAAGACAGCTACCTGGCCAAATGACTGGAAGAGATCCATATTTGTACCCATTTCAAAGAAAAGTGATCCCACAAAATGTGGAAGTTATCAAACAATACATTAATATTGCATGCACGTGAAGTCTTACTGAAGATAATTCAAAAACGGTTGCAGCAGTATATTGACAGAGAACTTCCAGAAGTGCAAGCTCGATTCAGAAGAGGATGTGGAACGAGGGATATCATTGCTGATGTCAGATGGGTCTTGGCTCAAAGTAAAGAATACCAGAAAGATGTTTACTTGTGTTGCATTGACTATGCAAAAACATTTGATTGTGTGGATCATAACAAATTGTAGGTAAATTAGAGAAGAATGAGAATTCCAAAACACTTAATTGTACTCATGAGGAACCTGTATATAGACCAGGAGGCTGTCATTCAAACAGAAAAAGGGAACACTGCATGGTTTAAAATCAAGAAGGGAGTGCATCATTGTATTCTTTCACCATCCTTATTCAATCTGTATACTGAGCAAATAATCCAAGAAGCTTGATTATATGAAGAAGAACTTGGCATCAGGATTGGAGGAAGAATCATTAACAACCTGAGATACACTGATGACACAACTTTGCTTGCTGAAAGTGAGGATGACTTGAAGTACTTACTAATGAGAATGGAAGAATACAGTTTGCAGTATGGATTACATGTCCATATAAAGAAAACAAAAATCCTCACAACTGGACCTGTAAGCAGCATTATGATAA
>NW_006921664.1:10748250-10754160 GCF_000298275.1 Orycteropus afer afer | reverse complement strand
AAAGATGTCTCCTTGAGGACTAAAGTGTGCCTGACACAAGCCATGGTATTTTCAATCACCTCATATGCATGTGAGAGCTGGACAATGAATAAGGAAGACCTAAGAAGAGTTGATGCTTTTGAGTTTGGTGTTGGTGAAGAATGCTCCAAGTACCATGGACTTTGAGCAAAAGAACTAACTGCTAAAAGAACTAACAGTTCTGTCCTGGAGGAAGTGCAGCCAGAATGCTTCTTGGAGGCAAAAATGGCCAGACTTCGTCTCACATACTTTGTTCATGTTGTCAGAAGGGACCATTCCCTGGAGAAGGATGTAATTCTTGGTAAGGTGGAGGGTCGATGAAGAAGGGGAAGACCCTCAACAAGGTGGATTGACAAGGTTGTGGTGGCGAGGGGCTCAAGTGTAGCAAGAATCATGGAGCTGGCTCAGGACCAGGCGGTGTTTAGTTCTGCTGTGCATAGGTTTGCTGTGAGTCAGAAATGACTCAATGGCACTTAACAACAACAATGATTTAGAGACCATCTCAAGAATAGATTTGATGCATTGAACACTAATGACTGGAGACCAGATGAGTTCTGGGATAATATCAAAGATGTCATACGTGAAGAAAGCGAAAGATTATGAAAAAGGTGTGAAAGAAAGAAGAGACCCAAATGGATATCAGAAGAGAAACTTACTCTTGCACATAGACTAGCTAAAGTGAGTTGAAGAAATGATGAACTAGAAGAGCTGAATGGAAGATTTCAAAGGACAGTTCAAGAAGACAAAGTATTATAATGAAAAGTACAAATACCTGGAGTTAGAAAACCAAAATGAAAGTACACACTTAGCATTTCTCAAGCAGAAAGAACTGAAGAAAAAAATTCAAGCCTTGAATTGCAGTGCTGAAGGATTCTGTGGGTAAAATATTGAATGACACAGAAAACATCAAAAGTAGATGAAAGGAATACACAGAATCATTGTACCAAAAGGAACTGGTCAGTGTTCAACTGACTACAAGAGGTAGCTTATGATCAAGAAACAATGGTATTGAAGGAAGTCCAGGCTGCACTGAAGGAATTGGTGAAAAACAAGGCTTCTGGATTGACAAAGTACCCACTGAGATGTTTCAACAAATGGATGGGATGCTGGAAGTGCTCATTTGTCTATGCCGAGAAATTTAGAAGGGAAGTATTAGGTAAATAATGTGCCCATTCCACAGAAAGATGATCCAACAGAATGTGGAAATTATCAAATGATATCATTAATATTATAGACTAGTATGTTAGTCTGGGTTCTCTAGAGAAACAAAACCATTAAGGCTTATATATACATATAGAGAAAGAGAAATTTATCTTAGAGAAATGGCTCACACACTTATAGAAGCTGGCAAGTCCCAAGTTCGTGGATCAAACTTCAAGCTGGAGGCTTTTCTCAACTCATGCAGCTGCAGGGGCTGATGTGCTCAAGGTTGGCAGGCAGTTGACTCCAACGAATGATGAATCCAAGATCTCCAGGCCAAATGGTGGATTGTTCATTCATGGACAGTTGTAGGCCTCACAACAGGATCCCGATCCACAGAAGAGTGTCTCTTTTCCCAGGATGTCCATAAATATATTGGAAGCAGCCACACCCCTAGGGAAATTCCCTTTTAGCGGATTGGCTGGTCAAAACATACACATCCAAACCCTTCATGGAAATAGCCCACATCACAATTGCTTAAAGAGCACAGAATTGTGGTCCAGCCAAGTTGACACCAGCTCCAACTATCACAGCTGGTAAAATTTTGCTGAAGATAATTAAAAAAAAAAAAAAAAACAGTTACAGTAATACATTGACAGGTACTAGAAATTCAAGCCAGATTCAGAAGATGGCATGAAATGAGGGATATCATTGCTGATAACAGATGGATCTTGGCTGAAAGCCAAAGAATACCAGAAATATGTTTACCTTCTTTTATTGATTATGCAAATGCATTTGACTGTGTGGATCATAACAAATTATGGATAACATTGCAAAGAATGGGAATTACAGAACACTTAATTGTGCTCAAGAGAAAACTGTACACAGACCAAGAAAGAGGCAGTCTTTTGAGCAGAACAAGGGGATACTGCGTGATTTGAGATCAAGAAGAGTATGCATCTGGGTTGTATCCTTTCAGTATACTTACTTAATCTGTGTGCTGAACAAATAATCTCAGAAGGTGGACTGTACACAAAATGCAGCATCAGGAATGGAGAAAGACTCATGAACAACCTGTAATACACAAATGATACAGCTTTGCTTGCTGAAAGTGAAGAGGACTTGAAGCACTTACTGATCAAAGACTATAGCCTTCAGTATGGATTACACCTCAGAAAAAGAAAACAAAAATCCTCACAACTGGACCACTAAACAACATCATGATAAACAGAAGAAATATTGAAGTTGTCAAGGACTGCATTTTACTTGGATCTACAGTCAATGCACATGAAAGTAGCAGTCAAAAAATCAAATGACATATTGCACTGGACAAATCTGCTGCAAAAGACCTCTTGAAAGTGTCAAAAAGCAGAGACATCACTTTGAGGATTAAGGTGTGCTTGACCCAGCCATTGTATTTTCAACCTCCTCATATGCATGTGAAAGCTGGACAATGAATAAGGAAGACCAAAGAAGACCTAATGCATTTGAATTCTGGTATTGGTGAAAAATGTTGAATATATCATGGACTGCCAGGAGAAGGAACAAATCTGTGTTGGAAGAAGTACAGCAAGAATGCTCCTTAGAAGAATGAATGGTGAGACTTTGTCTCACATACTTTGGACATATTATCAGAAGGGGCCAGTCCCTGAAGATGAACATCATATTTGGCAAAATAAAGGGTCAGTGAAAGAGAGGAAGATCCTTGATGAGATGGACTGATGGATTGACACAGTGGCTGTAACAGTGGGCTCAAATATAGCAATGATTATGAGAATGATGTAGGACCAGCTGTGTCTCATTCTGTTGTACATAGAGTTGCTATGAGTTGGAGCCTACTCAACAGCACTGAACACCAACAACTGTTAAATTATTATGAAAATTGCCCTTTTTTCTTTCAATTTTATTTTTATGAGTTTTACTTATGTTAATACATATAGTACTACCCGTTCAGTTTTATTGTTGTTTTAGTGCCTTACATACGCTATTTGCACAATTTATTTACCACTTACCTGTTGAAAGATGTTTAGATTCCCACCCCTTTCTCTCTTTCTTTCTTTTTTTTTTTTTTTTTACTTTTACAATGCTTTGCGCATTAGTTTGTTTATAAGTCTGAAATGCTCTGGAATCTATAACTGAAAGTTGGATTGCTTGGTCATAGATATATATATATTTTCAAGTTTCCCTGATTTTACCAGAGAGTAAATTACAGAAATAGATTTTCTAATATTACAGAGTCCTTGCATTCCTAGGCTAATCCATTGGCAATAATATATTACTTTTACATATTTATAGATTTGTTTTTTTAGAGATTTATTTAAGACTTTTATATCTATTTTCATAAGTAAGCCAGCCCAAAACATTCTTTTTCCATATTGTCCTTGTTTGGTTTTGATTTTGGGGTTATTATGTTAGTCTCACAAAATGAGGTGGAGAATATTCATTCCTTCTCTGTTCTGCAGAAGAGTGGAATTATATGTACATTAAAATTTGGTAGAATCTATCTTTTAACCATTAAATTGTAGGGTTTTTGGATTGCTAGTTTGTGAATTACTGACTTTATTATTTTTTTTAAAGACAAAAGACTTGTTCACACCTTTGTTTCTTTTTAAGAAAATTTTGTTGAGTAATCCGAAAAAACCAAACCAAACTCAGTGCCGTTGAGTCACTTTGACTCATAGTGACCCCTCCTTGGGTTTCCGAGGCAGTATCTCTATGGAAGTAGATTGCCCAATCTTCCTTCTGAAGAGTGGCTGGTGGGTTTGAACTGCCAGCCTTCTGGTTAGCAGTGAAATGCCTTAGGCACTATGCCACAGAGTTACAATTTCCTGCAAAATTGTTAATTAATGTAAGTATTCAAATTTATTGTCATTAAGAGTATTGTCCCATATATTTTTTTTTTAAAAAAAACCTCTATTGTATCTATTATTGTTTTCCTCATTTCATTCTTAATATTGCTTATTTATACATTTTAAAATTGATTAGTTTACCCAGAGGTTTATGATTTTTATTAGTCTTCAAAGAACCAACATTTGCCATTGTCATATACTTGTAATTATATAGCATATAGTCTTGCCAATACGTAGCCTTTCACTTAACAATATATATAAGGCCTCACCTTGTCTTTTTATGGCTTGATGACTCATTTCATTTTATTGCTGAATAATATTCTGTTGTATGGATATTATCAGAAGGAACCAGGGCTTTCTGTACTCACCTATTGAAGGACAGAGAGGCCTGGTAGCACAGTGGAGTGCTTGGCTGCCAACCTGAATGTTGGTAGTTTGAACTCAGCTATTCTGTGAGAGAAAAGACCTGGTGATCTGCTCTTGTAAAGAATACAGTGTAGGAAATCCCTTGGGGCATTTCTACTCTGTCCTGTAGGGTCAGTATGAGTAGGAATTGACTTAATAGCAGTGGGTGTTTTGAGTTTACTGGTGGTGTAGTGCCTAAGGCATGTGACTGCTAACCAGAAGCCTGATGGTTCAAACCCACCAGCCACTCCTTGGAAGGAAGGTTGGGCAATCTACTTCCATAGTGATACCAGCTCAGAAACCCAGTGATAGTGCCTCAGAAACCCAAGGAGGGGTTGCTAGGAGTCGGATCCGAGTCGACGGCAGTGAGTTGAGAAGGACATCAGTTTTGCTTCCTATTTTTGGTGATTATGAATGAAACTGCTTTAAACATGTATATGCAGATTTTTTGTGAGAGCTGTAGTTTTCAGTTCACTTGGGTAAATAGTAAGGAACACAATAGTTGCATTGTATGGTCAGACTAATGTTTAGCATTGGAAGAAACTGCCAAACTGTTTTCCAAAGTAGTTGTACCATTTTTCATTATTACTATCAATGAATGAGAGTTTTTCTTATTCCACATCTTCTCCAGCATTTGATATTGTTTTGGATTTTAGCCACTGTAATAGGTGTGTGAGAGCTCTGGTTGAGCAGTGCCTAAGGCATTTGACTGCTAACTAGAAGGCTGGCAGTTAAAACCCACCAGCCACTTCTCAGAAGGAAGACTGGGCAACCTACTTCATAGAAATACAACCTTGGAAACCTAAGGAGGGGTCGCTGTGAATTGGAATTGATTCGATGGCAGTGAGTTTGTTTATTTTTAAATAGGTGTGTAGTGGTATCTCATTGTTATTTTAATTTGGAAGTTCTGGTAGCATAATGTCTAAGGCATTTGACTGCTAACCAGAAGGTTGGTGGTTCAAACCCACCAGCCCTCCTCCAAAGAAAGGTTGGACAGTCTACTTCCGTAGTGAACCCAAGGACGGGTCACTATGAGTAGGATCCTACTCGAGGGCAGTGAGTTTGGTTTTGGTTTGGTTTAATAATATAGGATGTTTGGAATACTTTTGTATGCTTGTTTCAATCTGTATATTTTCTATAGTGAAGTGTCTGACCAGATGTTTTGCCCATTTCATATTGAACTGCTTGTTTTCTTATTTTGGGTTTTAAGAGGTCTTTGTATATTTTTGATTCCGGTCCTTTATTAGATACATGCTTTGCAATATTTTCTCCTAGTCTGTAGCTTGGATTTTCATTCTCTTAACATTGTCCTTCATAGAGCATGTTGTTGTTTGTTGTTATATGCTGTCGAGTCAGCCCCGACTCATAGCGACCCCTCCTTGGGTTTCCGAGGCAGTATCGCTACGGAAGTAGGATTGCCCAACCTTCCTTCCGAGGAGTGGCTGGTGGGTTTGAACCACCAGCCTTCTGGTTAGCAGTCAAGTGCCTTAGGCACTAT
>NW_006921664.1:10746250-10747640 GCF_000298275.1 Orycteropus afer afer | reverse complement strand
GGGTTTGAACCGCCAGCCGTCTGGTTAGCAGGCAATTGTCTTAGCCACTATGCTACCAGAGATACCATTAGTTAAAAAAAAAAAAAAAGACATAAAAAACCACCCTTTACCTTATAGCTGATGTCATTGCCCCCTTAATTGGCATTTATTTGATTTAAAGCGAAATGAACTTATATTTAGACACATTTTAGTTGTTCTTTTGTCATTTACTTATTTAGGTCACTAGCTAATTTTCCTATTTAGCTATACATCTTTTTGTGTTATTGATCTCTCTGTTAAAGTTCTGGAGTTCTTAAGTTGTTACTTATGATTTTGGCTGTACCTGTACTTGCATGCTTTTGACATCTGACTTTTGCACGGGTAGCTGGGTCTGGTCTTGGATTTAGCTCATTCATAGTTCTAACAATGGCCTACAACTTCTGTATTTAGAGTTATCTCATCATCTTTGCATTTCTTCCATGTATCCCAGTGAATTATTTAAGGATGAATAAGACACCTGACTTTGCCTGAGAGCCCAGGATAGGTTGTCTACTAGGATTAGTAATTATATGATTTTTATGCTTGCAATTTTAGAGAAATATTTTAAATAACAGAGTAAATTGACTTCTCTATTATATAAAATTCTTAGTTAGCCTTGCCTATAGAGAGCCTTTTGGTTATGGGGAAGTAATCATTGTTATGAATGCTGGCTTAAAACACCCAAATAAGTAACCCACTGCCTTTGAGTTGATTCTGATTCATAGTAACCCTCATTAGGTTTCCAGTGCTATAAATCTTTATGGAAGTAGATTGCCTCATTTTCCTCCCGTGGAGTAGTTTGTGGTTTGAACTGCCAACCTGTTTATTAACAGCCGAATACCTTACCCACTATGCCACCAGAGCTTCTTTAAAACAAAGGGACTATGTATGACCACCAGAATAACATTAGGAAATGAGAGAACATCGAATTTTGCACATAAGAAATAGATGACAGATGCTAATATCAACCAATGTGTCCACAATACCACATTGCCATTAACACCAAACACTAGGCTATACAGATAAACACAAACACCTGAGATGATCAGTTGGGGGGGTGGATGTCAATGAACAGAAGTATACTCTAGACCAAGGATAGATTCAGCTGAGGCTTATCTTGCACAGACACCAGTGATACAAAATGCCTGCAGTCCTTATAGAAACAATAGAAGACAGACACAGAGTAATCCCTCATAGACAACCAGACACTATGGGAGAGAGATCCAATAGATCTACTGCCTCAGGACCATAGTACTGGAGGACACCAGACTCAATTGGCACAACAAAATACATAAAAGTCTTGCTTCGCATCCTACATTGGTGAGTAGCAACTGGGGTCTTAGAAGCTTTCAAGCGGCCATCTAAGATGCAG
>NW_006921664.1:10742551-10746015 GCF_000298275.1 Orycteropus afer afer | reverse complement strand
ACCAGAATTACTGGTCAGATGAAATCTGGTGAGACTCCCAATACTATGGCCCTGGAATATATTCTGTGCCTGGAATAAAACTCATCCCCAGGGGCAGGCTCTCAGCCCAATAGTTAACAAGATGTAGATGCAGACCACTCAACCCAGGATGATGCACCCACATACTCTATGGGAATACATCCCTTAGAGCAATAGACCATGGGGCATCAGAGGACCAACATTCAAAGTGAGGAAACACAGGGCAAACAGCAGTGCATAAATAAGAGGGGCACAGGAGGAGGGTTACAGGGGAGGGAGGGGAGGAGACTGGGTTAGAGTTGGACATAGCGAATGGGGATTGAAACTAAATGTATGCGTTACGTTGAATGTAAAACAAGCTCTTAAAATAAAATAAAGGGAAGGTTGGGCAATCCTACTTCTGTAGTGATACTGCCTCGGAAACCCAAGGAGGGGTCGCTATGAGTCGGGGCAACTCGATGGCACATAACAACAACAACAACAACAATAAGTATAATAGTGATGCTGTGATACATAGGAAAATATATTGCATGTACTCTTGACTTGCTTTTTGTGTCATTTCTCATGTTCTAGGTAAACTTGAGAGGTATCAGTTTGTCTTGCTTAGAGTCACTTTTTGATCTTCCCAACCCTGCCCATGTCTGGCTCTAATTATAATTAGTTTGAATGTTGCCAAATTTACATAAGAAATATCATTATTGCCAAGAAAGATATATTCACTAAATTACAAATTTAATCAGGAAGCCATTGGAAATAATCATAAAAATAGTGAAATTCTTTAATATTTATAAAATTGGTAGGTATAAATGAAGTTTATGGAAATAAGTAATATTGTGTATTAATTTAATTTTCAAATATATTGATTTGAGTTTTATGAGTGACTAAATGTTAAAACAGCCAGAATAATCTTTGCAGAACTTTTTTTTAAATAATTTTACCTTAATTTTTTATAGACTATAAAGATTATATATGTATAAAAATGACTGGCTGAAGTTCACCAATCTGAGAGAATATAACTACTATTAAAATTCTTGTGCCTTTTCTTCGAGTCATTTCATTCTCTTTTATTTTCTCTGTGTGTGTGTTTGTGTATATATGTGTTTTTGAGTGTATATGTGTATCTATATGTCTATTTCTGTTTCTAGACCAAAATGGATGTCAGAAGAGACTCTGAAACTTGTTCTTGAATGTACAGTAGCTAAAGCAAATGGAAGAAATGATGGAATAAAAGAGCTGAGTAGATTTCAAAGGGCAGCTCAAGAAGACAAAATATTATCACTATATGTGCAAAGACCTGGAGTTAGAAAACCAAAAGGGAAGAACACACTCAACATTTCTCATGCTGAAAGAACTGAAGAAAAAATTGAAGCCTGAAGTTGCAAAATTTGAAGGATTTTAAGGGCAAAGTATTGAACTATGCAAGAAGCATCAAACAAAAATGGAAGGAATACACAGAGTCACTGTACCAAAAAAGAATTGGTCAGTGTTCAGTTATTTCAGGAGGTAGCATATGATCAAGAACCAAAGATACTGAAGAAAGAAATGCAAGATGCACTGAAGGAATTGGCAAAAAACAAGGCACCAGGAATTGATGGAGTACCCGTTGAAGTGTTTCAACAATTGGATACTGCACTAGATGTACTTACTTGATAATGCCAAGAAATTTGGAAGACAGCTATGTGGCCAACTGACTGGAAAGCGATCCAACAGAATGCAGAGGATATGGAACAATATTGTTAATATTACATGCAGGTAAAATTTTGCTGAAGATAATTCAAAAGCAGTTTTAGCAGTATATTGATAGGGAACTTCCAGAAATTAAAGCTGGATTAAGAAGAGGATGTGGAATGAGGGATATTATTGCTGATGTGCGGTGGATCTTGGCTGAAAGCAAAGAATACCAGAAAGATGTTTACCTGTGTTTTATTGACTATGCAAAGGCATTCACTGTGTGGATCAGAACAAATTATGGATAACGTTGTGAAGAATGAGAATTCCAGAGCACTTAATTGTACTCATGAGGAACCTGTGCATGGACCAAGAGGCTGTTGTTTAAGCAGAAAAAGGGAATACTGCATGGTTTAAAATAAGGATGGCTGTGCATCAGGGTTGTTTCCTTTCACCTTACTTATTCAATTTTTGTGCTAAGCAAATAATCTGAGAAGCTGGACTATTTGAAGGATGTGGCATCAGGATTGGAGGAAAACTCATTAGCAACCTGTGATATACAGATGACATAACCTTGTTTGCTTAAGGTAAAGATGACTTAAAGCACTTACTGATGAAGATCAAAGACTAGTCTTTGGTATGGATTATACCTCAACATAAAGAAAACATAAATCCTCACAACTAGACCAATAAGCAACATCACAATAAATGGAGAAAAGATTGAAGTTGTCAGGGATTTCATTTTACTTAGATCCACAATCAATACTCATGGAAGCAACAGTCAAAAAATCCCATGTCATATGGCACTGGGCATATCTGCTGCAAAAGATCTCTTTAAAATGTTAAAAAGCAAAGATGTCACTTTGAAGACTGAGGTGCACCTAATCCAAGTATGGTATTTTCAACTTCCTTATATGCATGTAAAAGCTGGATAATGTATAAGGAAGACTGAAGAGGAGTTGATGCCTTTGAATTGTGGTGTTGATGGAGGATATTGAAAATACCATGGACTGCCAGAAGAACAAACAAATCTGTTCTGGAAGAAGTGCAGCTGGAATGCTCCTTGGAAGTGAGAATGGCCAGACTTTGTCTCACTTACTTTGGTCATGTTGTGAGAAATGACCAGTCCCCGGAGAAGGATATCATGCTTGATAAAGTGGAGGGTTAGTGAAAAGGGTAGGCCCTCAACGAGATGGATTGACACAGTGGCTGCAATGATGGGCTCAAGCATAGCAAGGACTGTGGGGGTTGTGCAGGACTGAGCAGTGTTTCATTCTCTTGTACACAGGTCACTATGAGTTAGAGCCAACTCGATGGCATCTAATAACAACAACAAAGAAATTATCATAACTTTGTCCCCTGTATGTATTACTATATTCATGGACATATTTGTAGCACATACAAATACTTAAGTAGAAATATCCTCTGTCTAACATATAGATTCATGGGTGTAGTCCCATTTACCTTCTGTTCTCGTTACCTAGTGCTGCTCTGACAAGAATATACCACAAATGGGATGGTTCAAAGAAACAGGAGTTTTTCTCTTATAGTTTGGGAGAGGGAAGGTAATGTGACTGGAGTGGAGACTGTAGGCATTTGGGCCACTTCCTCATGCAACTTACTTGTGCCTTCAGGTCCTGCTCGAGTCTGATCCCTGATATACCACTTCCATTTAATGATGGAGTGTTGCTGTGCACGTCCAACTTTATGACTCTGTGGGTCAGACAACACCCAGTTCATGATGGGCAGCTCAGGCCTCATGGTGACTTGGTGGCCCA
>NW_006921664.1:10733059-10742451 GCF_000298275.1 Orycteropus afer afer | reverse complement strand
GGGTCAGACAACACCCAGTTCATGATGGGCAGCTCAGGCCTCATGGTGACTTGGTGGCCCATGGTTAGACGTTCAGTCTCTACCAAAGCCCAGTAACAGGCCAAAAGCTGTTTCTCAAAAGGAGAGTAGTTATCTGCAGAGGATAGCAGGGCTTTGCTCCAAAATCCCAAGGGTCTGCCTTGCAATTCACCAATAGGGACCTGCCAGAGACTCCAAACAGTATCTCTATCTATTACAGACACTTCAAGTACCATTGGATCAGCTGGATCACATGGCCCAAGTGGCAGATCATGGCAGGCTGCTGAACAAGGACACGGCTACATGCAGGGTTCAAGCATGCCGTAAGCTAGAAACCACTCCCAAAGCTGCTTCTTATATATGGGAAGCAGCCCACATCCCTAAAGCAGCTACTCAGCTGCTTGTGGTAGATCCCATCATGGAGTTGATTGCCAGTCTCATCGTGGGGAATAACTACCACCAGCTGCCCAGCCACTCAACCAGGCCCAGGCAAGTTGACACACAGCATTAACTATCACACCTTCCAACAGCTGTTCATCTTGCATGTCTGTATGTTTATACACTCAAGGATTGTTGTTATTACTGTTATTGCAAGATTGGGTTAGTAATAGTATTTATTTTGTTGTCTTTAACTCTAGTACTCTTAGAGTGTCTAGTGTCTTCCTTTGCCTTGATCATTTTGTTTTGACTTCCAACTTAAGGTGTATTGCTTTTCCCTTCACCTGAGTTAATACACATCTATTTTTTGTTAGTGATTTTCCCTCCCTTACCTTTCCACAAGGAGTTCTGGTAGTGCAGTGGTTAAAACATTTGACAGATAACCGAAAGACTGAACTTAACAGCTGCTTGGTGGGAGAAAGGTGAGAATCTGCTTCCATGAAGATTTATAGTCTTGGAATCCCATGGGGTCACTATGAGTTGGAATCCACTCAATAGCAGTGAGTTAGCTTTTGGTATAGGGTTGCTGTGAGCCATAATTGACTTGATGGCTGTGGATTTGGATTTGGATTTTCCATTCCCATCTCTGATAATCTTCAAAGAATGTTTCTTTCTGCATGTAAACTTTTCTTGGCTTTATTTTATAGTAGTGGTCTCTTACAATATTTGTCCTTTTGTTATTGATTAATTTCACTCAGGATAATGTCTTCCTCCTTGTTATGAGTTGTATCACAGATTCATCATTATTCTTTAACGTTGTGTAGTATTCCATTGTGTGTACTTTGTTAATCCATTTGTCCATTGATGGGCACTTAGATTGTTTCCATCTTTGGCCTATTGTGAATAGTTCTATGATGAACATTGGTGCATATATATCTATTCGTGTCCCTGCTTTAATTTCTGTAGGATAAATACTTAATAATGGGATTACTGGATCATATGGTATTTCTATTTACACCTTTGTAAGGAAATGCCATACCATTTTCTACAGTGTTTTTACTGTTTTACAGTTGCACCATCAGTGTATGAGGGTTTCAGTCTTTCCATACCCCCTGCCAGCACTTGTTGTTTTCGGCTTTTTTTTTTTAACTTTGCTGTTAATGCTGGGGTGAGATAATATCTCATTGTTGTTTTGATTTGCATCACTTTAACAGCTAATGATTGCAAGTATTTTTTCATGTGTTTGTTGGCTGCCTCATTCTTTGATGAAATGTTTGTTCATATCCTCTGACCATTTTTAATTGGATTGTTTGTCTTTTTGTTGTTGAGGTGTTGAAGGGTGTTGGAAGTTTTCTATAAATTTTAGGAATTAGAGATTGTGTGGTATGTTGTTGCGAAGCATTTTTCCCCAGTCTGTAGGTTCTCTTTTTACTCTTTTGGTGATACCTTTTGGTACGCATAAATGTTTAATTTTTGTTGTTGTTGTGTGTCATTGAGTCGGACCCGACTCATAGTGACCCCCCCCTTGGGTTTCCGAGGCAGTATCACTATGGAAGTAAATTGCCCAACCTTCCTTCTTAGGATTCTGATTGTCTAGTTTGTTTTCTGCTATTTGTTTTCAGTTACATTTGATAGTATATTTATGCCATGTATCAGGGCTCCATGTTTGTTCCTGTTTTTCTTTGATCATATTTATAGTTTTAAATTTTACCTTTAAATACTTGATACTTTTTTTTGCAGTTGTGATTTGGGTAAAAGTTTACAGAGCAAGTTGCTTTTCTAGTCAATGACTCATGCACATTTTGTTTTGTGGCATTCATTGCAACATCATAAGGTAACAGGACTCTTCCCAGTTCCTTGCTGTGTTTACCATTTCCCTTTGTCCTTGTTTTCTATCCCTTCATGCCTTCTTAGCTTTGTCCTCCCTGGGAAAATGCTGCCCTTTTGATCTCATGGGGTTGATTGTTCTAATGAATGCATACCTTCTTGGTATTATTGTTCACCATATAGTTCAATCATTAGGCTGAAAGCTGAGTGGTGGGGATTGATTTCAGTTCCTGTCTTGAAGGGTGTCTAAGGGCATAGTCTTGGGGGTTCCACCAGTCTCTATCAGACCAGTAAGCCTGATCTTTTTATGATTCTGAATTTTGTTCCATATTTATCTCCCACTCTGTCCAGGACCTCCTATTATGATCCCTTTCAGAGCAATGAGTAGTGATAGCAAGGCACCGTCTAGTTTGTCTGGTCTCAGGGTCATGGAATCTGGAGTTCATGTGTTCCATCAGTCCTTTGGACTTACTGTTTCCTTGCATCTTTTTTTTTTTTTTTTGTCTTTGATTTTTCTTTGCTTTGAATGGAGAGAGACCAATATTTGCAACTTAGATGGCAACTTGTAACATTTTAAGACCCCAGTCACTATTCACCAAAGTAGGATGTAGAACATTGTCTTTGTGAACTATTGTGGTAGTTAAGGTTGTGTGTCAACTTGTCTGGACCATGATCCTGAGTGGTTTAAGCAGTTATGGTGTGGTCATTGCTGTGATGAGATCTGATGCTTATGCTCTGATCAGTCAATCAATTGAAAGGGGGTTTCCTTGGGGGTGTGGCCTACTTCCAACATACATATGGACTTTCTGTTGGATCTGGATCCTGTCCTGTTGCCTGCCAATCTTGGGTTCATCAACCCTTGTAGCTATGTGAAATAGGACAAGCCTACAGCTTGACATTTGGTCAATGATCTTGGGACTTGCTAACCTCTATAACTGTGTGAGCCATTTTCCTGAGTTAAAATTCTCTTTCTCTTAGCTTTATTGGTTTTGCTTCTCTTGAGAACCTAGCTTATGACATTTGGTACCAGGAGTGGGGTGCTGCTCTGAGAGATACCTAAAATGTGGAAAAGGAATGGAATTCATCCTTGACCTGAGATCCCTGCTCTGAGACCCTGGCAGAGAGACCACAGCAGAGATATGGCAGCAACGGAGCAGAGAGACTGACATAAGACAGCAACAGGGGTACCAGTCCACAGAGCAAGAGACCTGAGTGCCTTTTGGGCAGGAAGATACCTGGCACAGTGGGTTGCCTTTAGGCATTAATTGACAGAAGCTGAGAGACCAAGGGAAAGGAACCAGAGATCCCTCAGCGTCAAAAGGCAGGACCATGGCCTCTGGAAGTGGAGCCACCACAGCCTCCTAGGTTTCAAAGAGTTATACCTTCACCAACTTGGTTCTGGACTGTTAGGCTGCCATTCGTGAGGACCAGTGGAATGGGGCCATATCCGCTGTGCACAAGTGAGGGGGCAGGGCTGCCATGCCCAAGAGGCAGAGGAACTGGGCTTGCCATGCCAAGGGGGTGAGGTTGCCTCTCAGATGAACTAGGGGACTGGCCCCACCCAGTGAAGGACATGTGTATGGATGCCAAGTTGACAAGGGGTGGAATTGTGGTAGTTAAGTTATGTGTCAATTTGTCTGGGCCTGGTTTTGAGTGGCTGGGCAGCTGGATGTAGATATTCTCCATGATGAGACTGGTAACCAACTTCATGGTGGATCTACTGGAGCAGCTGAGTAGCTGCCTTAGGGATGTGGTCTGCTTCCAGTATATAAGAGGACAGCTTTGCAAAAGGTCTTTGAGCTTTTTGGCATGCTTGGACCCTGCATGTAGCTGAGTGTTCATTCAACAGTAGGCCATGTTACCTGCTGATCTTAGGATTGTATCTAGACTTGAACTAGTGGCCTACTGTGTGTTTATTTCTTTTAAATCTTTGTTCTGATTTTTCTTCTTATGGGCTGACGTCAAAAGATTTGTCTTCCAGTTGGGAAATGAGGTCTTCAGTCAGTTCTAGTCTAGTCTGTTGTCCTTCCATTGTGTTGTCTATTTCTGTAATTTTAGCGTTCATCTTCTGGATTTCTAATTGCTGTTTTGTATGAGTTCTAATTGTGTATTTATCTTGTTGTTTTGTTTTTGAATGGTTTTCCTGAATTCTTCCAGTGTACTGTCTATCTTCTTGTTGATTCTGTTTGTGGTTTCATTGAGCTCTTGTATGGGTCTTTTATATATATATATATATATATATATATACACACACACACTTTCTGAATTCCTTCTCAGATAGTTCTATTGGTTGTTCTTCTTCCATGATAGATAATTTTTTAGCCTGGCCTTTTATTTCTATTGCCTTGTCCTTTATTTTATTTTTATTTGAGGTTGTCAGTTGTTTCTTAGACATTTTGAAGATGTTATCTTTAATTGTTAGCTATGTATTGATTTGTTTCACCTTTATTATGTTTTACCATATCTGAAAGTGTGGAGCAGGTGTACTTTGTTGGTAATTAACTTGGCTGTACTGGGTTGCTCTCCAGCTCTTTCTGTGTTGGTGGAATCACTGGTGAGGCTGTGGGTGCAGGTGTCTGTTTGTCATGAAGGGGATTTGGAGTTGGGACAAGCAGGTGTTGTCCACTATCTGTCATTGATTCTGTGGTGCAGAAGTTATTGGTATTACCTATTGGATGAGGTGTTCAGTGTAATAACTCTTGTTGCCTGGTGGAGGTTCAATGTGTTCCTTCTATTGGATGAGGCAGAGGAGAAGAGGAAAAACGAAAAGTTAAAAACCTGTAAGGAAGGAGAATAATAAATGAGGAAAAAAAAATAGGAAAAGTTAAAAAAAAAAAAAAAAAAGGTGCCAGTAGCAAGTCCCCATTTTCCACTCTGGGTGGGTGAAACAGTTCAATCAGTGCTGCTGGCACAAGCAGTGTAGTTTGTGTCTTCCTGAGCCATCTCCTAATGATGATGTCCTACTGTCAATCAAAGAACCGTGGTTCAAAATTGACAGAGACCCCAATGGGTAGAGAGCCATTACTTTCTGCTTGGATTGAGAAGCTGCAGATACCAAGTACACTGGTCTACTCTGTGCTCAAAAGGGGTTGTGGAAGAGTTGAAACCCAGACCACTGCTGTGCACTTGCTCCAGGGTTTGCCTACTTGAAGGGAGTTTTTCACTTTCTCCCACTCTTTTCTGGATGCCACGGCAGCCCAAACCAAGGGAGGTCTTAATTTATTTCCCAATAAAATTAACATACCACTCAGCTCCCAAGGTCAAGGCTCCAAGGTCCAAAAACTCCCAGTGTGGGTATTCTGAGTCCTCTATGTCGTCTCTGTGGGTTCCATGATTCTGCCCCCCCCACCTTTCCTCCTTTTCTCCACTGACCTCTTTTGTATTTCTAATGAGTTTTCTCCTCCATCTCTCTGTCTCTGCTGGCTAGGCGGGTTTGTTTATTTTCCCCAGTTGTTTAATCTGCTCTTTTTCTCTGCCCTAACTAAATCTCGTACTTTATCTTCTCTTTGTTGTTAATAACTCCAGTATCATTATTTTTATCTGCTTTACTCAGTTATTCAGGTATTAAGTTGGTAGAGGGAACAAATGTGGGGGTTATAGGTATGATGACATCTTCCCACTCTGCTTAGTTGTTTAATAAGCTTCAGACTATGCAATTTTATTTGTTGACCTTGGGTTGGTAAGACTCAGCAGCCAGCAGCTGTCTGAGTTAAGAGAAGTCTCCAGCTTCAGTGGGCTGGGAACAAGAGGGGGAGCTGAAAGCTGGCTCTTTGAATTCAGACTTCTAGCCTCCTAAACTGTCAAAGAATAAATCCCTGTTTATTCAAGCCATACATTTGTGGTATTTTCTGTTAGTGCAGCACTAACCCACTGCCATCAAGTTGGATCTGACTCATAGCGACCCCTCCTTGGGTTTCTGAGGCAGTATCACTACAGAAGTAGATTGCCCAACCTTCCTTCCGAGGAGTGGCTGGCAGCTGCTAGCCATCCTTCTGGTTAGCAGTCAAATGCCTTAGGCACTATGCCACCAGAGCTCCTAGCACATCACTAGAGAACCAAAACAACTATGTTATTCCAGTTTACTTTAGTGTCTCCTGAGTCTTTGGTCCTGAGAGCCTGTGCCCAGAAATTTATTCCTCAATGTATTTGGTTATGACTAAGAGGTTTTCATACCTTTGCACCATGTATGCTTTACTATGTTTGTGGATATATTTGCAGCATATAAATACATATATAAACATAAACTCTGTCAAACTTACATATATTTGTGGGTGTGGCCCCATTCTCTTTCCCACTCTTGTTCAGCTTGAGTGTCTATCTATGTATGAATTCACAGATCATTGTTGTGCTTTTCTATGCAATATTATTCACTTCTGTTGCCTTTAAGTCTTGTGCTCCTCCCTGTGTCTTCCACTGCCTTCATCTGTCTGTGCTGGCCTTCCCTTTATTATATATTTCCTTTCCCTTCAGTCAAGTTAATACATGCCTACCCTCTAGTTGGTAATTTACTTTCCCTTCCCCTGCCACCTTGATAACTTTCAAAGAATAATTCTTACTGTTTTTAAACTTTTCGTTTTTATGGCAGTGGTCTCATTCAATATTTGTCCTTTTGTAGTTGACTAATTTCACTCAGAATTTATGCCCTTCTAGGTTTATCCATGTTATGAGATATTTCACAGATTCATTGTTATTATTCAACGTTGTATAGTATTCCATTGTGTGTATGAACCATATTTTGTTTATCCATTCATCAGTTGATGGGCACTTAGTTTGTTTCCATCTTTTTTGCTATTGTGAATGTTGCTATAATGAACATTAGTATGCATATATCTGGTCATATCACAGGTCTTTATTCTCTAGGATGTATATGTACTAGTGGGAAACTAGATCAAGTGATATTTCTATTTTCAACCTTTTTTTTAAGATGTGCCATACTGCTTTCCATAGTGGTTGTATTATTCAGCAGTCCTACCAGCAATGTATGAGGGTTCAAGTCTCTCCACACCTTCTCTAGCATTTGTTGTTTTCTGTTTTTTTGAACTTTGCTCTTCTTGCTGGGAAAGCTCTGGTGGTGTAGTGCCTAAGGCATTTGAGTGCTAACCAGAAGGCTGGCAGTTCAAATCCACCAGCTGCTCCTTGGAAGGAAAGTTGGACAATCTACTTCTGTAGTGATACTGCCTTGGAAACCCAGGGAGGGGTCTCTATGAGTCAGGTTTGACTTGACAGCAGTTTGGTTTGGGGAGGCTTATTGTTGGGGTCCGATGATATCTCATTGTTCTTTTTATTTGCATCTCTCTAATTGGCTAATGACTTAGAGCAATCTTTATTTTTCAATATTTAATTTTTTTTATTTTAATTTTTACAGTGTTTTCTTCCTTCCCCTCCTACCCCAGTAAGCAAAAAACAAAGTTTCCTTCCATATATAAAGCTTTCCTTGACTTTTTACAATAATGAACTAATACAATATTTGTCTTTCTGTGATTGACTTATATCACTCAGCATAATGTCCTCCAAGTTAATCCACATTATGTGGTGGTTTGCAGTTTCTACATTATTCTTTAGGGTTGCATAGTATTCCACTGAGTGTACATACCATAGTTTGGTTATCTATTCTCCTCTTGATGGGCATGTAGGTTGTTTCCATTTTTTTGCTATTGTAAATATTGCTACAATGAACATGGTTGTGCATATATCTGTTTTTGTCCTGGCTCTCACTTCTTTTGGATATGTACTAAAGATACATTGCTGGGTCAAATGGTATTTCTAATTCCAACTTTTTAAGGAATGGCCATACTACTTTCCACAGTGATTGTATCATTTTACAGTCCCACCAGCAGTGTGTGAGAGTCCCAATGTTTCCACATCCTTGCCAACATTTGTTATTTTTTCTCTTGTTGAACTTTGCAATTAGTGCTGGGGTGAGATGGCATCTCATTGTTGTTTTTGATTTACATCTCTTTAATGGCTAATGATCGTGAGCATTTCTTCATGTGTTTGTTGGTCACCTGAATATCTTCCCTGTTGAAGTGTCTATTCATGTCTTCTGCCTATTTATGAATTGGATTGTTTGTCTTTTTATTGTTGAGGTGTTGGAGTTTTCTCTAAATTTTAGAGATAAATCCCTTATCAGACATGTCGTGACCAAATATTATTTTTCCCAATCTGTAGGTTCTCTTTGTACTCCTTTGGAGAAGTGTTTGGAAGCACATAAAAATTTAATTTTTAGAAGATTCCATTCATCTAGTTTATCTTCTGCTGTTTGTGCATTTGGGGCTATGCTTGACAGTATATTTATCACATAAATTTCAAAAACAAAACCAGACTCACTGCCATTGAGTTGATTCCAACTTATAGCAACCCCCTTTGTGTTTCCAAGGTGGTACATTTTTATGGAAGTAGTTTGCCCAGTCTTCCTTCTGTGGAGTGGCTGGTAGATTTTAACCACCAACCTCCTCTTTAGCAGTCAAATGCCTTAGTTACTATGCCATGTGCCCCTATTTTTTCCTTGAGGAACTTTATAGTTTTAGGTTTCACATTTAAGTCTTTGATCCACCTGGAGTTAGTTTTTGTGTACAGTGTGAGATACAGATCTTGTTTCATTTTTCTACAAATAGATATCCAGTTTTGCCAGCACCATTTGTTAAAGAGACAATCTCTTCCCCATTTAATGGATTTCAGCCCTTTGTCAAAAATCAGCTGACCATAGCACGATGGATCTATTTCTGGGTTCTCAATTCTGTTTTACTGGTTTAAGTGTCTGGTGTTGTACCAGTAGCAGGCTCTCATCACTGCTGTGGCTGTAAAGTAGGTTTTGAGATCTGGGGTGTGAGACCTCTTACTTTGTTCTTCTTCTTCAAGAGTGGTTTGCTTATTTGAAGTCTCTTTCCTTTCCATATAAAATTAGTGATTGTTTTTTCCACATCCTTAAAGAATACTGGGGATTTGGGTTGGGATTGCATTGAATGTATAGTTTGCTTTGGGTAGTATTGACATTTTCACAATGTTCAATCTTCCTATCCATGAACATGGTATGTTCTTCCATTTATGTAGCTCTCTTATGGTTTCTTGAAATAGTCTTTTATAGTTTTCTTTGTACAGGTCTTTTGTGTCCCTGGTAAGATTTATTCCCAAGTATTTTATTTTTTTTGGTAGCTATTGTAAATGGTATT
>NW_006921664.1:10731147-10732645 GCF_000298275.1 Orycteropus afer afer | reverse complement strand
AATAAGGAATAGATGTTGGATTTTATCAAATTCTTTTTCTGTATTGATTGATAACAACATGTGGTTCTTTTCCATTGTTTTATTTATGTGATGGATAATATTGGTTGTTTTCCTAATGTTAAACCATCCTTGCATACCTGATATGGACCCCCCTTGGTCATAATGTGTTACTTTTTGTATATGTTGTTGGAGTCTATTGGCTAGGATTTTGTTGAAGATTTTTGTACATCTATATTCATGAGGGATATTGGTCTGTAGTTTTCCTTTTGAATGATGTCTTTGCCTGGTTTTGGTATCAAGATTATGCTTGCTTCGTAAAATAAATTTGGGAGGATTCTGTTCTTTTCTATGTTCTGGAATAGTTTGAGTAGGATTGGTGTCAGTTCTTCTCTGAAAATTCAATAGAATTCTCCAGTGAAACCCTCTGGGCTAAGGCTTTTTTATTGGTAATTTTTTTTTTTAATTTTTATTTTTTTGTGATTTGGGTGAAAATTTACAGAGCAAATACACTTTCCATACAGCAGATCACATACACTTTGTCTCATGACATTGACCACAATTTAGCACAATGCAACATCTCCTCTCCCACTTTCTCCCAATAGGTATCACTTCCCTGTGACCATCCCTCCATGCACTCCTACACCCTGAGCTGTCTCCCTGTGCCTGAGCAGCCCTTCTTTCTCTCTTACTTGTTCTCTCCAAGGAGTGTATCTACCTCAGATAAATGCTAAACTAGTATGCCTGTCTACTGCATGGTTGGAAGCTACAGGTGTGTGTTCAATTCCAGACCTGAAGGACAGCTAGGGGCCATAGTCTCAGTGGTTCCACCAGGCTCCATCAAGTCACTAAACCTGTTCCCTGCTTTTTTTTTTTTCCCAAATGATTTTGAGTTTTGTTCCACATTGTTCCCCCTGTCTATCCAGTATCTCCTACAAAGATCCTCTTCCAAGTGGTTGACA
Source organism: Orycteropus afer afer (assembly GCF_000298275.1). Taxonomy (NCBI): domain Eukaryota; kingdom Metazoa; phylum Chordata; class Mammalia; order Tubulidentata; family Orycteropodidae; genus Orycteropus; species Orycteropus afer. The sequence goes on along the minus strand of NW_006921664.1, from coordinate 10,731,686 downwards.
GTAGTAGCTGAGCACCATCTATTTCTTCTGGTCTCATAGTCGTATAGGCTGCAGATTGGATGGTGTACCAGTCGCTAGGACTGATTGTTTCCGTGAACTTTTGGTTTTCTTCGTTCTTCTTGGTCCTGGATGAGGAGAGACCCATCATTGCATCTAGATGCCAGCTTGCAAGCTTTTAAGATCTCAGTTGCTACTAGCCACAGTAGAAGGTGGAACAATAATTTGTGTAGTATGTTATGCCAATTGAGCTTGATGTCCTCTGGGACTATGCTCCCAAGCCCACAGGTTAAACTACTCGATCTCTCTGGGTACCTGTCAGTGGTCAAGCAGTGACTAAAACCTTGCCCCTTGTCCCATTATACACCTGGGAATTCAGATCATACACATAAAGTTATTGGACCACTGTCTGCCAACCCTATACATGTTCTTGGGTACACTCTCCACTTCATATAGATACCTAATATTTCAGCTTATCCACCCATCTGTCCACCCATATACCCGTGTTTGCCTTCACTGAGCATGTCGTATTATATGTGCAA
>NW_006921664.1:10706077-10724124 GCF_000298275.1 Orycteropus afer afer | reverse complement strand
TGGAAAGCAGAACCTCTTCTTAAGTCCCTGGAATCTGGTAGAGCACTGTCTCTTTAGTTTGTCACTAGCTGCTGGTTATGTGTTGATTTGTTTTGTCTTGGTTTTATGGTTTAATAGTTTGAAAAGGTGAAGCTGTTTTTTTTTTTTTTTTTAATTGATGCATGTGTGTTGGGTCGCTCTGCTGTTTCTTTGTGGTGATAGAATCCCTTTGTGTAGTGTGGATATGTGTTTCTGTTTGTCGTAAAGAGGGTTTAGAGTTTGATGCGGGAGGCTTTATGATAATTGGATGAATATGTTTTCTTCTTTTGAGTTAGAGAAGATATTGGCAGAGAAGGTAGGAGCGGAAGAAGGAAAGCTTGGTGTTGCTAGGGCCGGTTTCTAGGGCTTTGAGCAGGCTATTTTTGATAACGTGTTTATTCACAAGCCTGCAGCTCAATTCAGGAAAGATTCTTATTGTTAGAGCGTCACAAATTTCCGCCAATTTCAGGCACACTCAAAGATCCCACCTCCGTGGTCCCACAGCGCTAAAGAACCGCGCCAAGGCAGAAATCCCGGGAGTGCGTTTTCTTCCCTCTCCCTGTTGGTTCTGTCCGCGGTGCTGACATAATCCCGCCAGATCGCTAATGGCTGGCTCTGGAGTTTGTCTGTGATACCGCCCAGCTGCAGCGCCAAAGATGCATGCAGTTTGAGCTGTGGGTCAGAGGGGTACCTGCTAGTGACCTGCGGTCCCGATCTCTGTGACAAAGAAAAGCACGAAGTCGCCCAGTCTGACCCCAGTCTACTCTGTGACCCGCTGGGAGAGGAGGGAGCTACCATTCCTGTCGCAATATTAAGTTTTTCTCCAGATCTCAGCAGAGGTGTCCATGCCTGCAGACAGCCCCCAGGAGACCCAAATTACCTCCAAAAAATCAAGATGAGCTGCTGGAGGCAGGTCTCTCCCGCTGTCCACTGGAATATCAGAGTGGTCGCTGGTAAGCTGTTATAAGGCGTCCTCCCTTTTGGCTCGGGGATCTCAGGTGGGTGCCCTAATCCGGCACACAGTGGCTGCTCCAGAAGAGTTTCCAATGGCTCTCTCAGGTGCCCGTCCATCTGTCCTCCTCCAGTAACTCTTTCCCAAATAATCTCTCTGTGCCTTTCCTGTAGTTCTGCTCTTGCGAGTTTGATGTAATCTGAATCTGTGAGCTGTTCAGAGTAGTGAAATTCCTAATTTAAACTGTTGTGGCTAGTTATTCAAGACCTTAGATGCCAGAGGGATAAAGCGTGCTGCTCACTGGCTTGACTCCATTTTGAACTTTCTCTTTATTGGTAATTTTTTAATGAGTTGTTTAATTTCTTCTTTTGTTGTGGATCTTTTCTAATTTTCCACCTCAGCCTCTTTTAGTTTAGGTAAGTAGTATGTTTCCAGAAATCTGTCCATTTCTTCTAGATTTTCAAATTTGTTGGAATACAGTTCTTCATAGTATCCTGATATTATCCTTTTAATTTGTGTTGGTTCTGTTGTGATGTTGCTCAATTTGTTTCTTATTTGTGTTATTTGTATTTTCTCCTTCTTTTCCTTTGTTAAATTTGCCGGTGGTTTTTCAATTTTACTATTCTTTTCAAAAAACCAGCTTCTAGTCTTGTTGACTTTTCTATTGTCTTTCTATTTTCTGTTTCATTTATTTCTGCTGAAAACCTTATTATTTCTTTCTTCTGGTGATGATAGGCTTTTTTTTTTTTTGCTACTGTTTTCCTTATTATTGGAGATGTTTGGTTAAGGTGTTGATTTTGGCTCTTTCTTCTTTTTTTGATGTATGCATTTAGTGCTATAAATTGGCCTCTGGTCACTTTATAGTGATTTTTGTATGTTGTGTTTTTACTCTCATTTGATTCAAGGAATTTTTAAATTTAATTTTATATTTCTTCTATTACCCAGTCATTTTCAAGGAGGGTCTTTATTTAGTTTCCATGTGTTTGTTCTTTTTCCTTTCATCTTCCTATTGTTGATTTCTAATTTATAGCATTGTGATCTGAGAAGATGCTTTACAGTATTTCAGTGTTTTTAAATTTATTAAGGCTTGCTTTGTGGCTGTTTTGGTTACCTCTGTGCCTCTCTAACAGAAAATACCACAAGTGGGATGATCTGAACAAACAGGAGTTTATTCTCTTGCAGTTTTAAGGCTTTAAGTTCAAGTTCAAAGTGTCAGGCTCTAGGGGCTGGGTGGAAGCCCCCAACCTTGGGCTTCAGCTCTGCTACCTGCTCCCAGCCCACTGAAACTGGAGGCTTTTCTTCACTCCGACAGCTGCTGGCTGCTGAGGCTGACAAACCCAAGGTCAACAAGTACAAAGGCACAGTGCTAATGGTACCACACAACATGGCAGGCCACTAATTCAAATCCAGAAGAAGTTCCAAGATTGGCAGGTCATGGCAAGCTGTTAAACAATGACTTGGCTACATGCAGGGTTCAAGTGTGCCATAAATTGGAGACCTTTTTCAAAGTTGCTTCTTATATATTGGAAGAGGCCCACATCCCTAAAACAGCTACTCAGCTGCTCCAGTAGATTCCACCATAAAGTTAATTACCAGTCTCACCAGGAGGAATAACTACATCTAGCTGTCCATCCACTCAGACTCACAATCTAAACTACTACAATTCCACCCCCTGTCAACTTGGAACCTTTGCAGATCTTCATTGGGTGGCATTTTTACAGATCTCCTTCACTGGGTGATTCCAGTCCCCTAGTTCTTCAGAGTAGTGACCTCACCCCTTGACCTGGCAGGCCCCATTCCTCTACCTCTTGGGCATGGCAGCCCTGCCCCCTCACTCTTTGGCAGTGGCTATGGCTCCATCCCACTAGCCCCCATGAATGTGCAGCCCCACACTCCAGGACCAAGTTGGTGAAGGTCTAACTCTTTGAAACCTAGGAGGCTGTGGTGGTTCCACCCATAAAGGCCATGGTCTTACCCTTGAGGCAGCTCTACTTCCAATTTCCTTGGTCTCTCTACTTCTGCCATTTAATGCCTGAGGGCAACCTACTCTGCCAGGAATCTTCCTGCCCAGCGGACACTTAGCTTTCTTACTCTGTGGGCTGGCCAATCTGCTACTCCATCTCATGCCAGTCTCATCTACCAATTAATGCCCAAAGGCAACTCCTTCTTCCAGGAAGCTGCCTACCTAGTGGCATCCAGCTTTCTCCTCCTTGAGCTGGTAAAGCTGTCACTGTCTCATGCTGGTATCTCAACTCTGCCGTGTCTTGGCTCGGCTCCTGCTGTCTCTCATACCACGTGGTAAGGTCTCTGCCATGGTCTTAGGTCAAGGATGCATTCCACTCCTGTTTCCACATTTAAGTATTTGTCAGAGCAGCACTGCACTCTCTCAGTACCATATTCTGTTTTGGTTACTTCTGTGCTGCTCTAACAGAAAATACCACAAATGGGATAGCTTTAACAAACAGGAGTTTTTTCTCTTAACAGTTTGGAAGCTTTAAGTCAGAGTTCAAAGTGCCAGGCTTTAGGGGCTGGGTGAAAACCCCTCAACCTTGGGCTTCAGCTCTGCTTCCTGCTCCTAGCCCACCAAAGCTGGAGGATTTTCTTCACTCAGACAGCTGCTAGCTGCTGAGGCTGAGAAGCCCAAGGTTGACAAGTACAAAAGCACAGTCCCAATATTACCAAACAACATGGCAGGCCACTAATTCAAATCCAGAAGAAGTCCCAAGTTTGTCAGGGCATGGCAGGCAGCTGAACAGCAACTTGACTACATGCAGGGTTCAAGCATGCCATAAGCTGGAGACCTTCCTCAAAGTTGTTTTTTATATACTGGAAGTAACATCCCTAAAGCAGTTACTCATCTTTTCCAGTAGGTTCCACCATGGAACTGATTGCCAGTGTCCCCATGTGGAATAACTACATCCATCTGCCCAGCCGCTCAACCAGGTCCAGCCAAGTTGACCCACAATCTTAACTACCACAGTGGCCTAACATATGGTCTATCCTCAGAATGTTCCATGTGCACTGGAAAATAATATATATTGTGCTGTTTGGTGAAGTGCTCTGTAGGTGTCTACATGGTCAAGTTGGTGAATTGTATTGTTTCATTCTTCTGCATCTTTGTTGAGTTTCTTTCTGATTACTCTATCTTTGATTGAAAGTGGTGTATTAAATCTCTACTATGACTATGGAGTCATCTATTTCTTTTCAGTTCTGTTAAAATCTGATTTATGTATTCTGGAGCTCTTTCATTGGATGCATAGATACTTATTATGGTTATGTCCTCTTGTTCAATAGATAATGTCTTTCCTTGTCTCTTATGGTGGTTTTTGTCTTAAAGTTAGTTTTGTCAGAAATTAATATTGCCACTCCTGCTGTTTTATGATTGCCATTTGCTTGATATATCTTTTTCTAACCTTTGATTTTTAGTCTATTTTTTGTCTTTGTGTCTAAGGTGTGTCTTTTAAAGACAGCACATTGATGGGTTATGTTTTCTTATCCAACCTGCAACTCTCTGTCTTCTGAGTCATGAAGTTAATCCATAGACATTCAATGTAATCATTGACAAGTATGAATGTTTTGCTTGCTTTTTATTATGTGTTTTCTCATATTAACTGGTTTCTTTGTTCCATATAATTTTCTATGCTGAGCTCATTTTATTTATGAATCATATTATAATTTCCTCCATTGCTATTGTTTTAGTATTTGCTGAGTATTTGTGCTTGTCTTCTTTTTTATTTTGATGTGAAGATTTATAATTTTTCTTTGAGATTAGCTTGTGATTTATAGTTTTCTTCCCAAGTTTAGAATAGTCCATTCTGTCTTGCAATTGTCTTGACTTCCTCACCATTTAGAAGTTCTGTAACTGCAATTTTTTCCCTCTTTTTGGTTTGTAGTTGTCCTTATTTGCCAGTTTATATCTCTGGTTCCATGTTTACAATTTTGTAGGCTTATTTACTTTGGATACTTCCATAACTGGCTTGGTTTCTGGGTTATGCCGTCACATGTGTTCATGGTCAGTTGTTTGCTGTTGTTGATTCTCTGTCTATAGGACTCCTTTTAGCATCTCTTGTAAAATTGGTCTGGTTTTAACAAATTCCTTTAATTGCTGCTTATCTGGAAACATGCTAATTTCACCATTATGTTTGAGGGACAGTTTTGCCAGGTATATAATTCTTGGTTGGAATTTTTTTCCTTTTAGGGTTTTATATATACCATCCATTACTTTCTCATCTGCATGGTTTCTGCAAAGAAATCAGAGCTTAGTCTTATTGGTTGCCCTTTGTAGATAACTTTTCATTTTTTCTTTACTGCTTTCAGGATTCTTTCTTTGTCTGTTGTTTTGGTGAATTTGATGATGATATGTCTTCATGATTTTCTTTTGGGGTCTATCTTGTTTGGGGTTCGTTGGGCTTCTTGAATGGATATATTCTCATATTTCATTATATCAGGGAAGTTCTCTTCCAACAAATCTTGACAAATTTTTCAGTGGTTTTATTTTTCTTTTCCTGTTCTGGAATTCCAATTACATGTAGGTTATTCCTCTTGATGGTATCCCACAGGAATCTTAGGCTTTCTTCATTTTGTTTTGATCTTTTTTTCTGATTGATCCCTTTCCAAAGAAGTATTGATGTATTTGTCTTCAATCTCACTAATTCTGTCTTCCATTGATTAGATTCTACTCCCTTGCCTGTTCAATGTGTTATCTATTTCTGAAAATTTAGTATTAATCTTCTGGATTTCTATCTGTTGATTTTGAATCATTTCTAATTTTTCATTTATTTTCTCATTTTGTTCTTGTATTGTTTTCTGAAATTGTTCTAGGGTTTTGTCTGTGTTTTCCTCAATTTTGTCAGTGTTTCCTTGATCTGTCTCTCAATCTGTTGAATTCAATTCTTTTGAATTCGTTCTCAGGGAATTCCAATGCTACTTCTTCCTCAAGGATGTGTTCTGGGTATGCATCCTGCTCTCTTGTTTCTACCACTTTATCTTGCTTCTTTGTGTGGATTTTGATGGTCTGTTGTCTCCAAGACATTGTGATGTTTTGGTGTTTATATTTTATTGGTGATTTTATTTTGGAGTGATATGCCCCAAATTTTTGTTTTCTTTGGATGTATCTGAGTAAGCAGGGTATTATACTCCTCTGTTTGTTAGTTGGCAGCACTTATGACTCACCACCTGTCTCCTTTCCAGTCATCAGTCTCTCATATGTCCATGCTGTCTTTGGCAAGCGAAGCCTATTCCTAGGTCCCTGGAATCTGAAGGAGAATACTGTCACTTTAAATATCCAAAATGGCTGCCACTCAGAAACATTCAAAATGATTGTGCCCTCTGAACAGCTGAAAGTCCACAGCTCAGTTTGTCTCCTTGCTGTTTTGCTTTTTATACATCAGCCACCAGTGCAGTTGTCCATGCAGCCCTTGGCAAGCGGGGCCGAATTTTTAAGTTAATTTTCAGGTCCTAGCACCACTTGGAAATATTCAAACTGCCCATGCCATCAGGACAGCTGACAGTCTGCAGCTCCATTTGTCTCCTTACTCATTGTTTTCATTCAGGTTCTTCTAATAGTTGGTGTTTAATCCACTTCAGCATCCTTTCTTTCAAAACTCAGGCCTCCAGGATTATCTCCTGTATCTGTGTGAATTGGTTTCTCTTTTCTTGTTGAAGAAGGTCTCTGAAGCTTGTCTGTCTATTCCTTCATCCTACTGGCTCAAGCAGTCTTTTATGTGTTTGTTAACCACCTGAATGTCTTCTTTTGTGAAGAGTCGATTCATGTTCTCAGCCCTTTTTTTAAATTGAATTGTTTTTCATTTTGTTGAGGTATTGAAGTTTTCCATAAATTTTATAGATCAGTCCCTTGTCCGATATGTTGTTGCACGTTTTTTCCCCAGTCTGTAGGTTCAGTTTTTACTCTTTTTGTGATGTCTGTTGATGCACATAGACGTTTAATTTTTAGGAGGTTCAAGTTGTCTTATTTGTCTTCTGTGGTTTGTATATTTTAGTTATTTTTGGTAGTGTATTTATGCCATGTATAGGGCCCCTACACTTGTCCCTACTTTTAATTTGATGATCTTTATGGCTTTAGGTTTTACATTTAGGTCTTTTATCCATCTTGAGTTAGCTTTTGCATATGGTGAGAAATATGAATCCTGTTTCATTTTTCTGAAAATGCACATACAGCTTTGCAGCACCATTTGTTAAAGAAATTCTCTCTTCCCATTAAATGGGTATTGCTTAGTTAAATATCTTCTGTTCATAGGTGGATGAATTTATTTCTGGGTTATCAAATTCTGTTCCATTGGTTGTATGTTTGATATTGTACCAAAGGTTTTGACACTGGTTAGTGTGCATCCTCCTATTATGTTCTTCTTCTTTAGTAGTGCTTTGCTTATCCGGAGTTTCTTTCCTTTCTGCGTAAAGTTGATGATTGGTTTATCCATTTCTTTCAGGAATGATGAGGGAATCTGGATTGGGATTGAATTATATCTGCAAATCACTTTGGGTAGTATTGACATTTTCATAATGTTAAGTCTTCCTATCCATGAACATAATACATTCTTCCATTTATGTATGTATCTTTTGATTTCTCTTTTTAATTTTTATTGTGATTTGGGTGAAAGTTTATAGAGCAAATTCACTTTCCATACAGCAGCTCATATATACTTTGTCTCATGACATTGACTGCAATTTCCTACAATGCAATCTTTCCCTTCCCACTTCCTCCCTATAGTTACCTCTTCCCTGTGTCCTTCCCTCTCATGCACTCCTGCCCCCTATGTTGTCTCCCTGTGCATATATAGCCCTTCTATTCTCCCATGATCGATCTCTCCAAGGAGTATATGTACCTAATGTAAATGTTCACCTTATATGCCTGTCTTTTGTTTGGCTGGAAGTCACAGGAGTGGGTTCAATTCCAGACCTAACGGGCAGCTAGGGGCCATAGGCTCAGGGGTTCCACCAAGCTCTATCAGACCATCAAACCTGGTACCCCTTCCATCACTTTTTTTTTTTTTTAATGATTTTGAGTTTTGTTCCACATTGTTCTCCCACTCTATCCCTTCTGAATGATTGACAGTGGTACCTGGACACGATCTAGTTCTTCTGGTCTCGTAGTCATATAGGCTGAGGATCACATGGTATACAAATCACTTGGACTAATTATTCCCATGTGTCTTTGATTTTCTTCATTCTTTGCTCTGGACGAGGAGAGACCCATCATTGCATCTATGGCTGCTTGCAAGCTTTTAAGATCCCAGTTGCTACTCACCAAAGTAAGATGTGGAACAATGTTTTTGTGTGGTATATTATACAAATTGAGCTTGATGTCCCCTGTAACTATAGTCCCAAGCCCACAGGTCCAACTACTCGTTCCCTCTGGGTAGCTGGCTGTGGCCAAGAAGTGACTACAACCTTGTTCCTTTTCAGCTCTACTATATATATGTGGGAATTCTTACAGAATGTACAAATACACTTGTAGAAACACTGTCTGCTGACCCTATACATGGTCATGGGCACACTCCCCACTGCATAGACATACCTGTATTCAGCCTGTCCGCCCATCTATCCACCCATATATCAATGTTTGCCTTCACTCACAATGCAGTACCACATGTGCAAAAGAGTTCATCTTTGTTGTCTGTACCTCTCATATACTGCTCTATGTCTTCCTCTTCCTTATTTCCACCATGTTGTTCACTTACATTTGGTACATTGCCCTTCTTTTCACTCATATCAATACTTGTCTCTACCTATCTAACAGTGTTCCTTTCCCTCCTCTCCCCTCCCACCCCTGGCAACCAACAAAGAAAATTTCCTTCCATATATAAACCTTTCTTGACTTTTTATAATAACAGATTAATACAATATTTGTCCTTCTGTGATTGACTTATTTCACTCAGCACAATATCCTCCAAGTTCATCCACATTACGTGATTGATGTTTTGCTAATTCTACATTATTCTTTAGGGTTGCATAGCATTCCATTGTGTGTATGTACTATAGTTTGGTTATCCATTCTTCTGTTGATGGGCACGTAGGTTGTTTCCATCTTTTGGCTAGTGAAAATAGTGCTGCGATGAACATGTTGTTGTTGTTGTTATGTGCCGTCGAGTTGGACCCGACTCATAGCGACCCCTCCTTGGGTTTCTGAGGCAGTATCACTACGGAAGTAGACTGCCCTATCTTCCTTCTGAGGAGTGGCTGATGGGTTTGAACCACCAGCCTTCTGGTTAGCAGTCAAATGCTTTAGACAACGTGGGTGTGCATATGTCTGTTCTTGTCATGGCTCTCACGTCTTTAGGATATATACCTAGTAATGGAATTGCTGGGTCAAATGGTATTTCTAATCCAACTTTTTAAGGAATGGCTATATTGCTTTCCACAGTGGTAGTGTCATTTTACAGTCCCACCAGCAGTGTAGTAGGGTCTCAATCTCTCCACATCCTCACCAGCATTTGTTATTTTCTGTCTTGTTGAAGTTTTCTACTAGTGCTGGGGCAAGATGGTATCTCGTTGTTTTGATTTACATGTCTCTAATGGCTAATGAGGGAGCTCTGGTAGCATAGTGGCTAAGACACTTGCCTGCTAACCAGACGGCTGGCGGTTCAAACCCACCAGCCACTCCTCGGAAGGAAGGTTGGGCAATCCTACTTCCGTAGTGATACTGCCTTGGAAACCCAAGGAGGGGTCGCTATGAGTCAGGGCTGACTCAACGGCACATAACAACAACAACAACAACAACAATGGCTAATGATCATGAGCATTTCTTCATATGTTTGTTGGCCCCCTGAATATCCTCTTTGGTGATGTGTCTATTCATGTCTTCTGCCCTTCTTTTGATTTCCTGTAGTAGTGTTTTTTAATTTGCTTGGTGTAGGACTTTTGTATCACTGGTTAGATTTATTCTTAAGTACTTCATCTTTGGGATGACTATTGTAAATTGTATTGCTTTCCTGATTTTCCTTTCAGAGTTCTCTTTGTTTATGTAGAACAATCCAACCCATTCTTATATATTGGTTGTGTACCCTGCCACTTTTCTGAATCCTTTTGTTAATTCCAATAGTTTTCTTGTTGAATCTCTTATTGATTTTCAATGTATAAGATTATATCATCTGCAAATAGAGATAGCTTTATTTCTTCTTCACTAATTTGGGTGCCTTTTATTTCCTTTTCTTGCCTTATTACTCTAGCTAGGACTTTCAATATAATATTGCATGAGAGTGCTAAAGAAGGGTATCCTTTTCTGGTTTCCGTTCATGATGTTTTTTAGTGTGTTTTGGTTGATAATAATGTCAACATTGATATTGTGTATATGCCTTTAATTATATTGAGCAATTTCTCTTCTATTCTGTTTTTCTGAGTGATTTCATCAGGAATAGTTGCATTTTGTCAAATGCCTTTTCTACATAGATTGGTATGATCATGTGGTTCTTTCCTTTGTTTTATTTGTGTCATGAGTTAGATTGTTTGTTTTTCTGATGTTGAACCATCTTTGCCTACTTGGTATGAATCCCACTTGGTTGTGATGCATTATTTTTTTAATGTGTTGTTGGATTGTATTGGCTAGTATTTTGGAGGGTTTTTGCATCAATGTTCATGAGGGATACTGGTCTATAATTTCCCTTTTTGATGATTGCTTGGTTTTAGTATCAAGGTTATGCTTGCTTCACAGAATGAATTTGGGAATATTCCATCTTTTTCTATGTTCTGTAACTATTTGAGTAGAATTGGTGTGAACTTTTCTCTGAATGGTAGAATTTTCTAATGAAGCCCTCTGGACCAGGACTTGTTTTTGTTCGTTTTTCTGTTTTCTAAATTCCTGTTCCATTTGTTCTTTTGTGATGCATCTGTTTCAACTTTCTACCTCAGATTGTGTTAGTTTGTGCACTGGAATGATATGCATACTGTGCTATTGTTGAGTGGAGCGTTCTCTATATGTCTTTGAGGTCCAGTTTTTTTACTGTGTTGTTCAAGTCTTTTGTGTTTGTTGAGTTTCTTTCAAGTTGCTCTCTCCTTCATCAAAAAGTCGTGTATTAAAGTTTCTGAGTATTATTGTAGAGTTTTTTATTTATCTTTTCAGTTCTATTAAAGTTTGATTTATGTATTTTGAGGCTCTTTCACTGGGGGTAGATATTCATATGGTTGACCCTTTAATCATATAAATGTCTTTCCTTGTCCCTTATGGTGGTGTTTACATTAAAGTGTATTTTATCAGAAATTAATACTGCCATTCCTGTTCTTTTTTTGTTGTTATGTCCTGTATATATGTTTTTCCACCTTTTAAATCTTAGCTATTTTTGCCTTTGTTTTTGAGTTCTGTCTCTTGTAGACAGCATATTGATGGGTTTTGTTTTCTTATCCATTCTGCTACTGTGTATCTCTTGACTAGTACATTTCTTCCATTTACATTCAGTATAATTATTGATAGATATGAATTTATTGCTGTAATTTTGCTTTTTTTGTGTGTGTGATTGCTATGGTTTCTTTGTTCCATATATTTTTCTGTGTTGAGTTCATTTTGTTTACATATTTTCTAATCATTTCCTTCATTCCTATGATTAGTGATTATTGAATATTTCTTTTTTCTTTTTATAGAATGTTTATTAAATTCTTTGAGGTTGTCCTGCCATTTATTATTATCTTTCCAAGTTTAAAACAGTTCATTCTATCTTGATATTGTTTTGACTGCCTTTCCATTTAGAAGTTCTATAAATATGTCATTTACTTCCTCTTTTTGCTTTGTACTTCTCAGTGTTTATGAAAGGCTCCTTCTGGTTCCCTGATTTCAGTCTTGTAGGTTTATTTTACATTTTTTATTTCTATATCTTAGTTGAATTCTGGTCCTCTGTTCAAAGGACTCCCTTTAGCATTTCTTGTGGGGTTGGTCTTTACAAATTCCTTTAATTTCTGTTTATCTGGAAATGTCCTTATTTTTCTATCATATTTGAGGGATAATTTTTCTGGATGTATAATTCTTGCTTAGCAATATTTTTCTTTCAGGGTTTTATATATGTCATCTTATTGCCTTCTTGCCTATATTCCTTATTCTGAGAATCAGAGCTCAGCCTTATTGGTTTTTCTTTGTAGGTAACTTTTCATTTTTCCCAAACTTCTTTCAGGATTCTTGCTTTGTCTATGTTTTTAGAATGTTTGTTTATGATATGACTTGGTGATTTTCTCTTGGGGTCCATCCTATTTAGTTCATTCATTTTCTTGAATAAATACCTTCTTGTATTTCATGATATTAGGGAAGTTTTCTTCCAACAAGTTCGACAACTTTTTCTGTGCTTTCTTTTCTTTTCTTTCTTTTTTTTTTTTCTCTTCCTGTTCTGGTAATCTGATCATGTGTAAGTTATTTCCCTTGACAGTATTCCATGTTATTCTTAGTCTTCCTTCATTTACTTTCATCCTTTCTTCTGATTATTCTTCTAACAAATTAGTATAAAAAATTGTTTTCAATTTTGCTTATTCGGTCTTCCATTGATTTAATTCTATTCCCTTGCCCTTCCAATCCATTATCTATTTCTGAAGTTTTAGTATGAATCTTCTGGATTTCTAGTTGCTGTTTTTGTGTGGTTTCTACTTTTCCATTCATTTTGTCAATTTGTTCTTGTAGTATTTTACTGGATTCTTCTAGAGCTTTGTCTTTATTTTCCTTGAATTTATCTGTGTTTTCTTGATCTCTTTCTTAATCTCTTGAAGGTCCTAAATAGAAGTCTTTTAATTCCTTAGGTAGTTCCAACACCATTTCTCTGCCTGGAATATTTATTGGACCTCTATTTTTAAAATTTCTTTGAGCCATTTTGCCCTTCTTTTGCATGTGTGATTTGATGCTGTCTATTGTCTCTGATGCTCTGGTAGCATAGTTCCTAAGGCACTTGACTACTAACCAGAAAGCTGGTGGTTCAAACCCATCAACCACTCCTTGGAAGGAAGATGGGGCAATCTTACTTTCATAGTGATACTGCCTCGGAAACCCCAGGAGGCATCGCTATGAGTTGGGTCTGACTCAATGGCAAATAACAACATTGTCTCTGATACATTGTGGTGTTATGATATTTATTTGTTGATTGTATGTTGGTTTCTTAATTTGTTTTGTTTTAATACATACATGCAATATGATGGGTGTGCTATTCTGCTAACTTGTTTAACAACATTGAGGTGCTCACCATTTCTGTCTGTGTGGATTTGGTAGTGGGTAGGAGTGTTTTTGAGATTCTTTGATCATTGATTGTGTAGAGCTGCTGGGAGCAGGCTAGCTGGTTATTGACCACTGTGTTTTTGATCCAGTTGTGCTGGCCTGAGTTGTGGCTCTCACCCAGTGAGTGGTGTGGCAGGTGTGGCTGGTATTTCTGGGTAAGGTTGTTTGCCCCTGACTGATGGAGAGTAAAAAAAAAAAAAAGAGAGAGAAGAAATGGAAGAAGAAGAGGAGAAGGAGAAGGAGAAGAAGAAAGAGAGAGTGGAAGAGGGAAGAAATAAGAAGAAAGAAAAAGGAAAAATAAAAGCAGCACAACTCTGGTACAAGTCTTAGCTTCCAAACATGTGCCCTATAGATGTCTGTGTCTCTGGTGTGCAGTGCTCACTCCGTTGGAGTGTGCCTCAGGCCACTGGGGGACAGAGTCTGTGGGTGGGGGCATTTCAGGAGGATGAGTTTGGCTGGGCAGACCACCAGGTGAGGGAGGGAGACTTGGGGGGTGTTGAGCAGCTACCAGATGAGTACGGGTTGTGAGGGCACACCTTTGGTTACTAGGAGGTTGTATGGGGTAAGAGGGAGATCACATCTCTCCGGTTGCCAGTCACTGGTGTGTGTGCTGGCGCAGACCTGGGTATGCGGAACTCATTTTCTGGTTCCTGGCAATAATTCAAAATGGCCATGCTGTGGTGGGTCATTTGGCAATTCACTGCTCCATATTATCTCCTAGTTTGCTGTTTTCATTCAGTTTTCTCTTCTAGCTTGTATTTGATCTACTTCTTTATCCTTTCCTTTGAAGGCCATTGTTCCAGGGTTGTCATCCATTTCGAATTCACTTGATTTCTTGGGCCTTATTGTAGAGGGTCTGGGTAGTATATCTGACAAGTCTACCACCTCAGATTGACTCTTTATATGTAGATCTTTTTAATGATTCCTTTTCCCTGTTTATTCTATCGATCTCTTTCCTTTTGTACTTATGCCATACCATGACTTTATAATATGCTTTAGGATCTTATGGTAAACATCTGTCCCAGGTTTTTTATTTTCATCATTTGCTTAGAGATTTTTATTGGTGATTACTTTCAAAATAAATGTATAGCCATTTATTTCAAGTTAAAACATCCCTTCGAAATTTTATTAGGAATTGCATGAAATACATAAATTATTTGCCAAGAACTTTCCAGGTTTTCCTCTTTCAGTTACTAATTAATGCATTATTATAATAGATTTCTTAATATTGAATTATTCACATATTTCTGGGACAAATTGTCTTCAACTGTAGTTTTTCTTTGTATATGCTGCTCTATCTAGTTTGGTAGTATTGTATTTACAACTTTTGCATATATCTTTCTAAATATGATGGATCATTTGTTTTCTTTATTGTGTATAGGTTGTGTATGAGCAATGCTAGATTTGTGAATCAAATTAGGTTATTTTCCATTTTTATTAAGCTCTGAACTTCTTTATGTAATAGAATTATATTTCTTTGAATGTTTGATGAAAAATTTTCCAGAAACTGTTTGTTCCTAGTGCCTTTTTTGAGGGGTTACTTTTCATTCACAATAGTTATTTGTCTGTTCAATTATTTAGCCTAATGTATGAGCAGCACATTTACATATTTTCTTATAATTTTATTAATACTTCTGTTTGTCACTAATTCTCATCATTGATTTATAAAAATATAGTTTCTTTTTCTTAAAATTTGAAAATTGTAATGGGTTGTTTTTAGCTTGGTCTTCATTTAGTAATGTTTTAACCATTTGTAGATTCTTAAAGAAGAACTGAGTCGAAGATGACATGATGGCACCTAACAAGAACAACAACAACAACAAAAAAAGAACAAAAGAATCAATGTTTAAATCCCTCACAACTAGTGTTTTTTCAAAAAGACTAGTTTTGGCAAGAAGTACTTCTTTCATCTTTTTTATCTTCTCTTTGGTAATACCAGATTATCTTTTTGTTGCTCTCTCTATGTCCTCCATATACATTATATGTTATCAGCTTCATTTTCTTGTTGCTTTTCTTCTGCATTCTTAAGAACTTCATGTTTTGCCTGCACATAACTGATTCAAGTTTCTATGGTGGTAATTTTGTTGTTTCTGCTTTTGATGTATTGAAAAACTTATTTTTAATATATTTGTTTCATAGTATTCTTATCTATCTATATTTAAATTTCTCAGGATTTATCTCTTATTTCCAAGAGACCATATTTCTTTGAATTTTATTGGATGTATAAAGCATAAGTCAAGTGTAATTTACTGATTTTTTTTCCCATAAGTAGTTCAGAAGTTCTTGTCTTTTCATATATCTACAGTGCTATGTCTCTCTTTTTATGTTATAGAATATTTTTATAGATCCTCTCCATTCCTCTCCTATACAGTTGTCAATGAGTGAGTTCTTATCCATATTTCCTGGTGTTTCGTGGCAAACGAGGTAGTTGGCTTGACTTCTCTTTGGCATTATCACTTTATGGCTGCTGTTCAATATACTTCTTTCAAATGTTAACATGAAATATTAAATTGATATAAATTTAGAGCCAGAAAACATGGCAGGTATGGGCAGCCTCATCAGGGGAACTGTATTTCTTTAAGTTTTTTTTTTTTTTTTTGTATGCATTTGATTTAGCTGTTGCTCTAGCAATGAACTTTCTCTACTGCTGTTGTGATTGTCCTTTTCAACTACAAGCTGGGTCTCCTGCCAGGGATATTTGAGTCTAGCCCCTTTCATTCTACTTTTTGTTTGATTTTACCAGTGCATAAATTTTGGGTCCTCCTTTCAGAGTCCTGCTTTCAAAGACGTGTTATTATCATTTGTAAAATGGATGCCATGCCATTTGCTCCTACCTTATTGTTGAGTCATCTCACTCCTGTAACACAGCCATATATTTTTGTCAGTGTTATACTTTAGTTGTGGGAGACAACAGTGGACTCGATGAATTAATTTATGATGATTCGTTTTGAATGTGCCTATCAGAAAATCTTCTGTATTTCTGCTCCAGCATCCTTTAGTTTCTAGTACTGTACTTCTTTTCTCTTCTTTTCA
Organism: Orycteropus afer afer; assembly: GCF_000298275.1. NCBI lineage: Eukaryota > Metazoa > Chordata > Mammalia > Tubulidentata > Orycteropodidae > Orycteropus > Orycteropus afer. The sequence goes on along the minus strand of NW_006921664.1, from coordinate 10,707,925 downwards.
ATATAATTTTTGTTTACACACACATATCTGTATTTCAGTGGAGTTCTGTAGCTCTGACTCATGATGACCATAACGTATAACAGAGCAAAATGCTGGTCCTATGCTATCTTCATGATCCTTCGAATGTCTGAGTCTATTATGGTTGCTATTGTGTAAATCTATCTCACTAAGGACATCCCTAATTTTTACTGACTCTCTACAATGGCCACCTAGGAAAAGGTGATAGATAATACATTTTGTGTTAACTTCATTCTTATTATTTACACACTGAATAAAGAACTCTTTGCATATTTGATTCATGATGTAATTATTGTTTTATTTTCATATGTGAGTTTCATTTGTTAGATTAATTTTTATTAATGAGTTAAAGTGGTTTTTTCTTGTTTCTTATATATTTTTATTTGTGAATTCTTTTATTCATAATGATATAAATCTTCTTAATGAGCTCTTTGTAGATTAATAATATTAAGCTCATTTCACAATTGTTGTAAATGCTTTCTCAGTTTGCCTTTTAATTTTATTTTGAATAAATAATAATTTTTGGTTACTTACTAAAGACAATAACTTTTCTTTTATGATCTTTTTCATTGTGTTCATGCTTAAAAGTGTGTTTCATCCTGAAATCTGACAGCAATTTATCTCATTTGGTAAAATTTTTATGATTTCACATTAACTTATTTTGATATGCTTATTCTTCTCCTTTTAACAAGCAAATTATGCTTTGTTTCCTTGAATGGATTATTAGATTTGATATTCAGCATAACATACTAATAAGAGTGTGATTATGAGTTTTTTTTTTTCCACTGTCCTTCTAAATGTCTCAAAGCCTTTATAAGTTAAGCATTAGATTCACATAACACCCTTGTGGGTTAGGTAATAACTGTGATCAGAGTTCATATGCTGTTTTTAGAAAATCTATAGAATAAATAAGGCTTAATTTTGTTACCAAAACTTTTGTAAGCAGTCTTTAATGACTAGCTGACATCACATTTAGAATTTGGGAGAAAACCTAGTTCTATTTAATGATAACTCTACTGATTTATCTTCTGTTTTATGCCTTCTTGTTTTATTCATTTGGGAAATTTGCTTCTGTTTTAAATATTTCTTAAATGACATAAGGTAGATTATGAAAAAAGACATAGAGAAGACTATAATTTTAGATGAGTGATTCTTAAACCTGGCTGCACATTAGAATCACCTGTAAAGCTTTCTGAAAAAATATTAAGGTTCAAATTTCACCTCCGGAAGTATCTATTAATTAGTCTGTGGTGAGGTTGGCCACTAAGTATTTAAAAAGCTCCCCAGGTGATTCTAATATGTAGCCAGGGTAGAAAACCATTGTTTACACCAGTGGTTCTTAAAGTATGGTTGCCAGACTTCCTATGTCACCTGAGAACTTGTGAAATATAAATTATCTGGTTATACATCACATTTATTGAATCAGAAACTCTAGGCAGAGGGCCCAGCAATCTCTGTCTATTAAACTTCTTATTTTCAGATGGTTGTAGATTTATCTTCAATTATAGTTGCTATTGTGTCAATCTATCTCACTGAGGATATCCCTAATTTTCACTGACTCTCTACAATGGCCACCTAGGAAGAGGTAATAGATAATACATTTTGTGTTAACTTCCTTCTTATTTACACACTGAGTAAAGAAATAATATTGAGAGATCCAGTTTTATCAGTTTTACATGCACTCATTTATGTGTTTGTGTATATTTAGTTCTATATAATTTTATCCCCTATGTAGAATGAGGGAGCTCTGGTAGCATAGTGGCTAAGACACTTGCCTGCTAACCAGACGGCTGGCGGTTCAAACCCACCAGCCACTCCTCGGAAGGAAGG
>NW_006921664.1:10704432-10705977 GCF_000298275.1 Orycteropus afer afer | reverse complement strand
GTGATACTGCCTTGGAAACCCAAGGAGGGGTCGCTATGAGTCGGGTTTGACTCGACGGCACATAACAACAACAACAACAATGTAGAATTATGTGACCACCATCATTGTCAAGATACATCAGGATACAACAAGATACAACAACAATCTATGTTTTAATAAGTCTGATGCAGCTAAAGTTTGAGAACCACTTTTTAAAATGTAACTAGAAAAGAAGGAGCAGATAAAACTTTTAAAATAAGGATTAATCTAGCCATTTAAATCATTATAGTAGACCAGTGGCCTAGGTCTTGCCTAGGAGCTTGACAGAAATGCAGAACCTTAGCCCCGTTCCAGACATAATACATCAAAATCTTCATTTCTACAAGATCCCCAGGTGATTTGTCTGCACTTTGAAGTTGAAGGGTTCCTGGCAAATGAGTAAAAAAACAAATATTAAAACAAAAACAAAAAACAAAATCAGAACAAAAAGCAAATGAACAAAGAAAAAACCACTTTCCTGAAATTGGGTTCAGATATATATGCATTAAAAATTTTCTCTTGTAGTAAAAATGCTTTTGGTTTTTAAACAAAACTAATATCAATTTTCACTTGTCCTGCTTTGTCATTTCAAAATTTATTATGCTGTTATTTTTGTTTTCTGATAGAGTTGGATTTATCTTTTAATCATATATAATGTAAAAATTGAGATTTTTGAATTGATTAGTCTTAATATTTTAACATCTTAAGTCCAGGAAATATGGCAACTATCATCAGCATTCAAGCCTGAAAGTGTTTGACCCCTTCTTTCCCTGTTTCTCTTTTTTACTTTAGTCCCTTGCTTCTGGTAAGATCGGGGATCCTGAGTTTGTCTCAGGCTTCTGTAGCAGGTCCTTTACACTATCTATCATCATTTTTTGCTTTTGTTTTGGGAATCTCAGAAAGAATTCTAAAGAGATGTGCTATATTAGGAGAAACAAACACAATTCTGCTTATCTCCTCATTGTTATCAATAGTGGTCACTTGAAATCCCTGGGTTTACAAGCCAGGGGTGGGATGCTAGAGTCTTTGTAGAAGATACAAACCCCAAAAGTGAGTCCCACTTCCCTTGGAGGTTCCTTTTCACCATTTCTAATGGTAAGATTTTTATGAGGTATTTTGTGCTCATTTCTAATGAGAAAAATGGAATTCTTTTTTTGGGGGAGATAATTGGGATGCAAAGTTAATGTTTCCTATCATCTGAACTGATAGCAAATGTTTATCTGTTAATGCTTACCTTTAATTAGGATTTACGTATTCTGTCTTTTAAAATGTGTTTTCACACTGACGAATATGGGTATCAGTCTGCAGGCATGTGATTTTAGTTCAGCATGTTTATCACTTGAATGGCACTTACAGAATTGCAAAAACGGCAAGGAGGCCACTTGTTCTGACCTCCTCTAATCCCACAAGAGGAAGGCAGAATCACCATCAATAGCACAAGGCCTATTACTGCAAGGCCAGACATGCTGCCTCCCTCCAGCCCTTTCACCAACCATTCCTCCCAGAGCACTCACCACCTCTCCTCTG
>NW_006921664.1:10702720-10703192 GCF_000298275.1 Orycteropus afer afer | reverse complement strand
GAGGCCTCCTTTTGAGCCTGGCAGACTGGCCAAACTAGCCAATCACAGCATCATAACTCTAAGCACCTGAGAGAGAGTGGGAACCTCCCAGAACACTGTTTTGTGCCACTCCCAACAGAAATACTCCAGGTGGGCAATCAGGATCTCAGTTGCTAATAGCCATTCCCATCTTGGAGTTTACAAAGACTTATGGGTAGAAAAGCCACACTAAGTAATTTACTACACTGCAAGAATATATTAGATTTTTCTTTGGATACTTGCTTTTCACATCTCGTTACATTGCAGACTAATCACTTCCAATTGAAAGTTATATGTGGATACTCCTGAGTTGTACAGTTAAATGGATTTTGAAATGTGGAAATTTCTTTGCACTGCATGGATGTCTGAAAAAACACTACTTTTGGAACTGTGGTTTGAGTTTTGAAAATATATCTATTGCAAATTTGCATGTGAATGAAGACCTCATTTTTTT
>NW_006921664.1:10675442-10696490 GCF_000298275.1 Orycteropus afer afer | reverse complement strand
GTGTCTGTGTTAATTGGTTTCCCTTTTCTTTGTTGAAGAGGGTCTGTGCAATCCTTCTGCCTAGTCCGCCATCTTGCCCCGCCTCCTGTTTTAACTTTTGACAGTATAGGAAATACATAAAGCAGTTCAACATTACTTGTGATTCAAATGACATTAGTTGTCATCAAAATATCTTTACTGATGTGGCATATAAGAACTTGTTTTTCCTGTAATTTTAGATTGAATTCATTAAAAAACATTATCAAGTCTGCAGGAAAAGAAATTTCTAAAGCCATTCAGTATTTGGTAATAAGGATTGAGGGTGAGTCTTCTTGTTTAAAAAAAAAAAATTATTCTGGGTCCTGAGCTAAAAAAAAATTGCAATAAAACTATGCTACTTCTAATCCATCACACTGCTGTGCTGGAAGGTGAGTCAGTATATTCACCTTCTATTTCTGCTCATACTAAACTTCATGAAACTGACAATAGCTTAACCCATTAGAATAATGAAGATCACTATTGACACTACTGGTTCAGTGTCACATGATAAATTCAAATAATTTATTCAAAGTACATGCTGAAAAATGCAGTGAGTAACCTTAGGCACTAAACATCTTATATTTTCATAAGCTTTGTAAATTTGTCCAAGTAAGTCTTACTTTCCTTCACACATATTATTTTGTTCACACTTGAAGCACTTACTGATGAAGATCAAAGACTACAGCTTTCAGTGTGAATTACACATCAATATAAAGAAAACAGAAATGCTCACAACTGGATCAATAAACAGCATCATGATAAATGGAGAAAATACTGAAGATGTCAAGGATTTCATTTTACTTGAATCCATAATCAATGCCCATGGAAGCAAAAGTCTAGAAATCAAATGATGTATTGCATTGGGAAAATCTACCACACAAGATCTGTTTAAAGTGTTAGAAAGCAAAGATGTCACTTTGAAGTCTAAGATGTGCCTGATTCCTAGCTATGGTATTTGCAATTGCTATGGTATTTACAAAAGAAGAAAATGACTAAAAACTGAAGAAGTATTGATGTCTTTGAGTTATGATGGTTTCCAAGAGTATTAAAAATATCTGCCAGAAGAATATTGAATGGACTACCAGAAGAACGAACAAATTTGTATTGGAAGAAGTACAGCCAGAATGCTCCTTAGAAATGGGGATGGCGAGAATTTATCTCATGTTCCTTGCACGTGTTATCAGGAGAGACCAGTCCTTGAAGAAGGACATCATGCTTGGTAAAGTAGAGGATCACCAAAAAAGAGGAAGACCCTCAATGAAATGGATTGATAAGTGGCTATAACAATAGACTCAAACATAACAATAATTGTAAGTATGGCGCAGGACCAGGTAGTGTTTGGTTCTGTTGCCATGGGATCACTATGAGTTGGAAATGATTTGATGGAACCTAACAGTAACACCATCATATTTTACCATCCTGAGTTTAATATATCTTAGCAGATTCCACTTCAGGTGTAATGAATTAGTGTTTTCTCAACTTTGAAAATATTCTTGTTGACAGTTACTCTGTGTAGTCTATCATGGAGGCAAATTATTTAGGTACTTCAAACTCAGCATTGTCTTCTTGCATAAAGAACAACTAAAGCAATATATATAACATCTGTCAACTCCTCAAAAACCACGATAAACTACTCAAAATAATATGTCTTATTTTTAAATTGACTATTAATATTACTCTCAATGTCCCCAACTCTTTGAGGAACTGTTCTCAGCAAAAGTCTTAAATAAGTTTATTTTCTCTAGAGACACTTCTTCACTTCAGCTGTTACAACCACACACAATTTAATTAGCTCAGCATTGGTAATTGGTTTTTCTTGTTTGCCTGTAAATGAGCCAGTCAAAAACTTACTTTGATTTCAGCCTCATTTTTATTTTTGTGAAAAAATTCTGTTGTGAAGAGATACTCTTTTTTATATTTTGTAAGTTTTTTGACCATTGATTTCTTGTGAGTTGAGCATATTTTGATGACTGCTTAGTTTGACATATATTGTATCCTTTTAGCACAGTTATAGTGTCATTGCATAATAAACTAAATGCTTTGGTATGTGATTCAATAATAAAATAATCCAACCTTCTAGTGTGTGTTGAAAGCATGACATTTGAAGTCTTTTTTTTTTTTTTTCCTTCCTTTAAATGCTTTTTGTTTTGACATGTTGTGTATGCACTGGTAATTAAAAAAAAAAAAGTTGCAGGTGTGTCACTCCAAATGCTGTTGAATTATATATAATGATTGTCATTGTGATTTATAATGTACGAAGTAGGTATGTGAATCAACGAGCAGTCTCAGCACAAGAACAGCCATAGATGTAAAAATAGATTGTGATTATGTTCTAATAAAACTTTATTTGCAGACACTGAAATTTGGATTTCATATAATTTTCATTGTTGTTGTATCTTTCTTTTGATATGTTTTTAATCACTTAAATATAAAATCTGTCATAGCTTGTGGTCCATACATAAATAGGCAGCAGGCTGGATGTGGCCTGCAGGCTATTGTTTGTAGACTCCTGCCATTGAGTGTTGCTCATTTATAATTATCAGTAGAATCGCAGAGGCACTGAAAAATATAGACTTCTAGGTCTTGGTTTGAGACCTGGCATATAAAGAAGGAAATCTTTGCTATCTTCTTTACTGTTATATACCTAGCACATAGATGGTCACTCAGTATTTTTTGAATAAGTAAATGATAGTTTCTGGCACATTATAATTCTATAAATGTCTGTTGGATGAATAAATGAATGAGTGATTTATGATACACTATATATGGGAGCTAAAGCTGGTGAGATTAAAATGAATTGTTTAAACTTTGAGAGTTTAAGAATATGGAGTGGCTACCACTGGAAAACATGAAGATGTATCTATTAGCTTGGAATTATTTTGGCCAGGTTACTATTTTAAGTAGTAATAACTGGAGAACATAGTGTTTTGGGTAACTTAGGTGTGAGAGGAATATATCAGACAAACAAAACACTCTGATGGCTATTTCTGTAAGGTTCTTTATTTTATTTTTTTATTTTTATTGAGATTTGGATGAGAGTTTACAGTTGGTTTTCCATCCTGTCGTTCATACACATTTTATTTCACAACACTAATTGCAATCCCCACGATGTAACAGCACTCTTCCCATTTCCTCCCTGTGTTTCCTGTTTCCATTCATCCTTCTTTCTTTCTCTTCCTTCCTTCTAAGATTTATCCCTCTGAAATGCTGCACTTTTGACCTCCTGTGGTTGATTATTATAAGGACTGCATACCTTCCTGGTGGTATGTTCACCTTATAGGCCTGTCTACTGTTTGGCTGAAAGTTGAGCCATGGGGGTGAGTTCACTGCAGCCTTAAAGGGTGATTAAGGGCCATAATCTCAGGGATTCCATCAGACAAGTAAGGCTTGTCCTTTTTTTTTTTTTTTATGATTTAGAGTTTTGTTCCACGTTTTTATTCCATTCTATCCAGGACCTTCTATTGTGATCACTTTCAGAGCAACTGACAGTGGTAGCCACCGACCACCATCTAGTTCTTCTGGTCAGGGTTGTGAAGGCTGAGATTTGAGTGGTCCAGTAGTCCTTGGATGAATTGTTTCTATGAATCTTTGATCTTTTTCACTCTTCTTTGCTTCAGATAGTCAGAGAACAATAGTTGCACCTTATCTGGCTGCTCACAAGCTTTTAAGACCCCAACTCCCAAAACCAAACTCACTGCCATCGAGTCATTTTCCGACTCGTAGAGACCCCTTCTTGGGTTTCCGAGGTGGTATCTCTATGGAGCCAAAGTAGAATGTAGTACGTTGTCTTTGTGGACTATGTTATACAGTTGACCTAGGTATCCCCTGAGAGTATGGTCCTGAGCCCCTAGGCCCAGAAACTCATTCTCTCAGGGTATTTGGTATGGCTAAGAAGTTAACATAACTTTGCCACCTGTATACACTGCTATATTCATGGGTATATTTTCTTCACATATGAATACTTACGTAGAAATATCCTCTGTCAAACCTGTATGTATTTATGAGTGTAATCCAATTTGCCTTCTTGCATCTGTTCAGTTTGCATGTCTCTGTACCCAGTCAAAGATTATTGTTAGTACTGTAACTGCAAGATAATGTACATCATAGTATTTACCTTTGTTCCCTTTAACTCTAGTGCTCCTGTCAGTGTCTTCCTTTGCTTTGATCATTTTGTGCTGACCTCTCTCTTACTGTATATTGCCTTTCCCTTTACCTAGGTTAATACACTTCTATCCTCTTGTTTATGATTTACCCCCCCCCCCATTCCCTTCACACAAAGACTGGTGGTACAGTGGTTAAAGCATTTGGTTGCTAACCCAAAGGTGGCAATTCAAACCACCAGCTGCTCCACGAGAGAAAGATGAGGGTGGTCTGCTTCTATAAAGATGGCTGGCCATTAATTTGGAATTTTCCCTCTCACCCTTGAGAACATTCTTGACTTTTTACAGTAGTGCTCTCATATATTTGTCCTCTTGTGATTGACTAATTACACTCAGCATAATGTTTTCCAGGTTCTTCCATGTTTTGAAGTGTTGCACAGATTCATCATCATTCTTTAATGTGTCGTATTCCATTGTATGTATTTTGTTTGTCTATTGATGGGCACGTCCATCTTTTTGCTATTGTGAATAGTGCTACTATGAACACAGGTGTGCATATATTTATTTGTGTCCCTGCTGTTATTTCTGTAGGATATATACTTAGTAGTGAGATTGCTGGGTCATATGGTATTTCTAACTCCAATGTTTAAGAAAGCACCATACCATTTTCCACAGTGCTTTTACCATTTTACAATTGCATTAGCTGTGTGTAAGTGATCCAGTCTCTCCATACACTCACCAACTTTTGTTGTTTTCTGTTTTTTGAACATTGCTACTCAGGCTGGGGTGAGATGATATCTCATTGTTGTTTTGATTTGCATCACTCTGATGGCTAATTATTATTGGATTGTTTGTCTTTTTGATGTTAAGGCGTTGAAGATTTTTAAAAAATTTTAGAGATAAGTCCCTTGCAAGATATGTTGTTGCCAAATATTTTTTCCCAATCTGTTGTTTCTCATTTCACTCTTTTGATGCACAAAAGAATTTAATTGTTAGAAGGTCCCCATCATGTAATCTTCTATTGTTCATGCATTTTTGGTTATATTTGATAGTCTATTTAGGCTATAAATTAGGGCCCCCAAGATAGCCCCTAATTTTTCTTTGTTTATCTTTGTAGTTTTATTTTTACATCTAGGTCTTTGATCAATCTTAAGTTAATTTTTTATATTGTGTAAGAATAGATCTTGTTGAATAGAAGTGGTGATAGAGAGTATCCTTATTTCTTTCCCATTTGCAGGGGAATGCTTTCAGTCACTTTCCTTTCAGAATAATGTTGGCCATTGATTATATGTACATGCCCTTAATTATGTTGAGGAATTTTGTGTACATGCTCTTAATTATGTTGAGAAATTTCCCTCTTATTTCTATTTTGCTGAAAATTTCTATCAGGAATGGGTGTTGGATTTTATCAAATGTATTCTTTGCATTTATTAATATGATCATAAGATTCTTTTCCTTTGCTTTATTTATGTAGAGGATTATGTTGATTGTTTTTCTAATGTTGAACTGTACTTGCATACCTGGTGTGAATCTCAGTTGGTCATGATATATACATAGATAGATAGATAGATAGATAGATAGATATGTATGGATATATATTGATATAGTGTTGGATTTGATTAGGTAGGATTCTGTTGAAGATCTTTTTATCTATATTGATCAGGGATATAGGTCTGTGATTTTTTTTTTTTTTTTTTTTAGTAGTGTTTTCTTATGAGTTTGGTATCAGGGTTTTGCTTGATTCATAAAATGAATTTGGGAGTATTTCATCCTTTTTATGTTCTGAAATATTTTGAGTAGTATTGGTGTCAATTCCTCTCTGAATGTTTTGTAGAGTTCTCCGGTGAAGCAATCTGGGCTAGTATTTTCTCTTGGGAAGTTTTCTTAATGACCTGTTCATTTTTTTTTTTTTTTTTTTTAGGGCCCTATTCATAGACCTGTCTGTGTTAGTTTAGGTAGGTAATGTGTCTCTAGAAATTTGTCCATTTCTTCTGGATTTTCAAATTTGTTGGAGTATAATATTCTATTATTATCCTTTTTGGTTTGGTTGGTTCTGTTGTATTGTCACCCAGTTCATTTCTTATTTGTGTTATTTGCATTTCTCTTCCTTTTCCTTAAATTGCCAGTATTTGTGAATTTTGTTTATCTTTTTCAAGAACTAACTTCTAGTTTTGTTGATTCTTTCTGTTGTTTTTCTGTTTCATTTATTTCTGCTCTAATTTTTATTATTTCCTTTCCTCTGGATCCTGTAGGTTTTTTTGTTACACTTTTTTCTAAGTGTTGAAGTTGCTAGGTTAAGGTATTGGTTTTGGTTCTTCTTTTTTGATGTGTGCATTTATAGCTATAAATTGACCTCTGAGTACTGCTTTCTCAGTGTCCAAAAGTTTTGGTATGTTCTGTTCTCATTCTTGTTTGCTTGTAGGATTTTTTTTTTTTTCACATTTTACTTCTTCTGTTACCCAATAGTTTTTGTGTAGGGTGTTATTCAGTGTCCATGTTTGATTTTTTCCCCCTTGATCTTCCTAAATTGATTTTTAATTCTATATCATTGTGATCTAAGAAGATGCTGTGTAGTATTTTGATGTTTTTAAGTTTATTGAGGCTTGCTTTGTGGCCTTACATATGATTTATTCTGGAGAATTATCCATGTGCACTGGAATAGAACGTGTATTGCATTTTTGTTGGATGGAGTATATGTTTATGTTTATGAATTCAAGTTGGTCGATTGTGTTGTTGAAATCTTCTGTATCTTTGTGAGGTTTCTTTCTAGTTTTGTCTTTCACGGACAGTGGTGTGTTGAAGTCTCCTACTACTATCATGAAATTATCTATTTCTCTTTTCAATTCTGTTAATGTTTTCTGTATGTATTTTGGAGCTCTTTCTTTGGGTGCATGGATATTTATTATGGTTTTATCTTCTTGCTAGATTGACCCTTTTATCATTACATAATGTGCCTCTTTGTTCCTTGTGCTGGTTTTTGCCTTGAACTTTATTTTATCAGAAATAAGATCACCACTCTTGCTCTTTTGGGATATCGTTACCTTGGTATATTTTTTTCCATCCTTTGATTTTTAATTTATTTTTTATCTTTGTGTCTGTTCTGAGTCTCTTGTAGGCTACATATTGAGTCCTGATTTCTATCCATTCTACCACTCTTTGTCTTGACTGGTGCATTTAATCCATTCACATTAGTGTAATTAATAATAGGTATGAATTTGCTGTTGTCATTTTTTGTTTGTTTTTTATTGTGATATTGATGGTTTTTTTGTTCTAAATATTTTTTCAGTGCTGAGTTCATTTCGTTATCAGATTTTGTTTTCACTTCATTGTTGTTGATTTATGTTTACTAACTCCTTATAATTTTCTTCTTTCTTATTTTGATTAGAAAGCTCATTAGTTTTCTTTGTGGTTATCCTATTAGAGTTTATTCTATATTGATATCATCCTGACTTCCTTTCCATTTGGAAGTTCTGTAATTATACTATTTATTCCCTCCTTTTGCATTGTAGTTTATTGTCTTTTACAAAATTATGTCTTTTATTCTCCATTTTCGATCTTGTAAGCTTATTTTAATTTTGAGAATTCTTTTTCTTGGTTGGTTTCTGGGTGATATTGTCATGTTAGGTTGTTGTCTTCTGCTGTTGGTTTTCTGTCTAAGGTCTGCTTAGTTATTACAAATTATCTTAATTTCTGTTTATGTGGAAATGTCCTAATTTCACTATCATGTTTGAGGGAGAGTTTTGATGTATCTTTAATCCTTGGTTGGCAATTTTTTTCTTTCAAAGTTTTGCATATGTATTCCCATTGCCTTCTTGCCTGAACTGTTTTTTATTATGTGCCTTTTGTAGGCAGCATTTTTTTTTCCGCCCCCTTGAGCTGCTCTCAATATTCTTTCTTGGTTTGGGAAAGTTTGATTATGGTATGTCTTGGATGCTTTTTTTTGGGGTGTAACCTATATGAAGTTTGTTGAGCTTCTTGGATGGAAATTTTCTGCTACCAAGTCTTTGACAATTTTCTCTTTTTTTTTTTCCCTCTCTTTCTATTCTGGCAGTCCAATCACGTGTAGATTATTCCTCTTGATATTATTCCACATAATTCATAGGCTTTCTTCATTCTATTTTTCTGATGTTTCCTCATACAAACTGTTGTCAAGGAATTTGTCTCCTAGTTGGCTAACCTATTCTTCAGTTGATTCAATTACTCTCTTGTCCTTCCACTGTGTTATCCATCTCTGATATGTTAGTATTAATCTTCTGGGTTTCTAATTGTTGTTTTTGTATGGTTTCTAATTGTCTATTTATTTTGTCATTTTTTGCTCTTGTATTGTTTTCCTGAATTCTTCTAGGGTATTATCTGAATTTTCTCTGATTTTGTTTTTGGCTTTCTTGAGTTCTTGGAAGGCCCTGTATGTAAATCTTTTCAATTCCTTCTTAGGTAGTTTTATTATCTCATCTTCCTCAGGAAGGTCTCCTAATTATTTATTTTGATTACTTGCTTATGTCATCTTTTCCTGTCTTTTAGGTAGATTTGAAGTTATCTATTTTCTCTGAGATATTTTGGAGGTGTCGTATTTATTCGTTGATTATGTGATGGTTTGTTTCATCCTGTTTTGCTTTGCCAGTCAGGATAGATGTACTACTGTTGTTGCTACTATTGTAGCCCTAGGGTACTCCCCACCTATATCTGGGTGGTGCAGTAATATCTGGTGGTAGTGTGAGTGCCATTCTCTGTTTGCTGGTCTTGAAGAGTAGCTGCAGGCAGGATGAGCAGATGTTGTTCACCAGCTGTCATATATCTAGTGGTTCAGGAACAGGTGGACACAACTCTCTTGTTGGGTATGTGGCAGGTGGTAGGTGTGGTAGATGTGTCTGACTAGTGGGGGAATAATGTCTGCCTCCTGCTGGATGGAACAGAGAACATGAGAGAAAAAATAAAGGAAAAAAAGGGAGTGGATGAGGAAAATATTGGGTGAAAATAATCAAAGAAGGACTGTAAGAGGAAAAACAAATAAATCAAAAGGAAGAATTGGAAAAAAAAAAGAAAAAAGAAAGGGGGATGGTATGACAACAGTAGCCCTTCTTCTAAGAGAGCAGACAAAGAACACCCTATCCACTAGGATTTGTGCTGCCAGTCACAGTGTTGGCAAGTTGTTATTGCACAATGCATTGGAATGCATCCCCATAGAGGTGACAGGAGCCTGGTGTGTGATCTGTATGTGTGTGCACCTCTGATAGGAGAAGCAACCTGTGGCTCATGCTCTGTGAGAATGTACTCTGTCAAACACACAGGTACCAAATGTGCAGAGTATAATCTGCGTGCACATGGTTCAGTCCACTGGGGGCACAGTGTGGTGAGTGGCTGCTTATGAGGGGAGGTCACCTGAGTGGATAGGGAAGATGAGCCGGAGGGTGTCCTTAGCCCCAGGTTGGTGGGGAAAGGGATGGACTTACCCCTGGTCACTGAGAAAGTGTGATGGGGAAAGTGGGAGAATGCACTTCTCTAGTCACCATTCAATGGCCTAGACCTGGTGCACTTTTGGGGAGCACAGCCAATTATCCAGATTCTGGTATGACCCATTAAGATGTAGATCACCTGAAGGTCAGCTTCTCCAAGCACTACTCAGCCATCCTTCCCCTCCATGTGAACCTTCAACCCAAATGTCTAGGGCTTACTAACAGTGAGTTGTTTCAACCCCGTTTCTGGCTCCCTCCGCAGTCTACAATTGTCTGACCCATTGGAATTCTTGCATGCATCTCAGCACTTTCCTTTACCAAATCCAGCTCATATTCTGCTGATCTTGTTTTACTCTGGATCTGCCTACACTATGTCTCTGTCCCAATAGGGATTCTGTGAAGTTAGCTTCTCCTCAACCATGTATGTTGCCTCCTGTGTCAAAAAATGGACATGATGAGATTGGGCTCCCCTCTATCTCTCTCCTCAATAACTGTTTTCATTCTGTCTCCCTTTTTAGTCGGTGTTTAGTCCCCTCATTTGATGTTCAGAGTTCCAGGATTATGATCTATATTTTTTCTTTATTATCTATTGTAGAGTGATTGGGTGGAGTGTGTCATCAGGAAGCCATCTTGTCTTTTCCCCCAAAATCTGTAATCTTTACAGAAGCGAACTGCCACATCTTTCTCCCACACAGTAGCTGGTGGGTTCAAACCTTTTAGTTAGCAGCTGAGCACTTTAACCACTTTGCCATCAGAGCTCCTTGAATGAATAATAGCCTTTTAATATTTGTAGGATAGAGTCCCACAAATAAATTGGGTCTGCTGTGTGTATTTGTGCAAGATGTTTTTTTAAAACACTTATTTCTTTTATGTTCTAACTGTGCTTAAAGAAGGTTAATTCATAAAATTTTAAAATGAGTATTGTGAGTAGAGATACTCACATTTCATTCATTTATTCATTCATTCTTTATTCCAAGAAATACTTGTTGAGCACCTGCAATATTCCAAACACTGGGGTGATGGTGAAGAACAAAACAGTGCTTATGCTACTAAGGAGCTCACTTGTAGTTGGGAAAACATTCAAGTTAATAATTAGTGTTATAACAGAGTAAGTACATGGTGACTTGCATAGAAGGAGAACCTCACACGGTTTTGGAAGAATAGAGAAGTGTCCCAGAAGAAGTAAAATCTCAGCTGACGCCAGGTGAAGCAGCAAGGGGGATGGACTGGCGCCAGAAGGGGTAATGAAAGCATCTGGGGAAGTTTTTAAGGGCCTTGTAAACCAAGTTATAAAATGTTAACATTATCCTAAGGGCAGGAGAGAGCCTCTGAAAGGTTTTATTAAGTATACAAAAACATTCATATTTAGGCATATGATTCTGAGAGTAGTGTGGAACAAGCAAAGACTGTAGGCAAGGAGACCAGTTAAGTGGCTATTGCAGTACTCCAGGTGAGAGGAAATGGTGGCTATGACAATGGAGAGAAAGCCAACAGACTCAAGATCTATTAAGAACAGTGTCAGATTACCCAATAAGCAAGGTAAGCATGGGCTTACATGTGCTTACTTACCAATCTGCAGTGAACACTTTCACATCTTTTTCCACAACATCAAGGATTCTGCTTCTAGAAATGGCTGACATCTGTTTCTCTCCCAAGCCACAGCAGTTCAATGTAGTTTGTTTTTTTTTTTAAAGTTAAGATATAATTCACACACTACAAATCCTTTTAAAAGTTTATACAATTAGTGGTTTGTAACCTTTCAAAGTGTGTACTAGTTTTTTTTTAAATATGTATTCACAAGGTTGTGGAAACATAACTACTATCTAATTCCAGAAATATTTCGTTTAGATCTATGTGCTAGGATAAGAATCTGCTTTTAACTATTCATTTGTCAAGTACAATTTAGCTTAATAGTATATGAAAACAGCTCCTACAATTTTAAGAATTACAAAGCAAAAATAAAAAGAAAGCCTGGGTTGAAAACTGCTAGCACTGAGATTTTCTCTTTAAAAGTATATCAAGTCACTAAAAACAAAACAAAACAAATTTGGTGTTGAGTGAGTTTCAACTCCTGATGACTCGTGTTAGAGTAGAACTAACTGTTCCATAGGGTTTTCTTTACAGTAGTAATTCATCAGGCCTTTCTTCCATGGAACTACTGGTTCAAGCTGGCAACTTTAGTTAGGTGGTTGTTGTTGTTAGGTGCCGTCGAGTTGCCTCCGACTCATAGCAACCCTATGCACAGCAGAATGAAAGACTGCCCAGTCTTTTGGCATCTAGGTATCTAGTCGGGTAGCTGATACTAAACCAGTCATGGCATCCAGGAACCTCGTGTCACCTTACTAAACAACATCAAACAAACAAACAAACAAAAACCCCAATGCTTAATTTAATTTTACTTTGAAAAGGAAAAGTTATTTTACTTCCATAAAAAGAAAACCAGTGTCTGTTGCCCTAAATAGTAGGTAATAGTAAAAATAAATATAATGGAACATAATAATACAATTTTAACTAAGGCAGAAATATTTGTCCACAAATATGTTCACTATCCCCACTGGATAATCAAACACAAGTAAAATTTAATATTATCCTGAAGATAAATAAAAAATAGTTGCAGCAGTCCATCATAAGGGAACTGCCAGAAATTCAAGCTGCATTCAGAAAAGGGCGTTGTTGTTGTTAGGTGCTGAGGCATTGCTCTGCCTCAAAGGAACCTCATGTATAACAGAAAGAAACACTACCTGGTACTGCGCCATCCTCACAATCTTTGCTATACTCGAGCCTGTCATTGCGGCCACCGTGTCAATCCATTTTGTTGAGGACCTTCTCCCACCAGCCACTCCTCAGAAGGAAGGTTGGGCAATCTACCTCCATAGTGACACTGCCTCGGAAACCAAAGGAGGGGTCGCTATGAGTCGGGTCTGACTCGACGGCACATAACAACAACTAACAAGCATGATATCCTTCCTTGTCCAGGGAATGGTCTCTTCTGACAACATGACCAAAGTAGATGATGAAAGTGTGGCCATTCTTGCTTCTAAGGAGCATTGTTGCTGCACTTCTTCCAGGACAGCACCACAGTCCAAAGGCATTAACTCTTCTTCAGTGTTCCTTATTCATCATCCAGAAGAGACAATTGAAAAGAGCATGGCTTGTGTTAGGTGTATGTTAGTCTTCAAAGTGACATCTTTGCTCCTTAATAATTTACACAGGTCTTTTGTACCACATTTGCCCAGTGAAATTTTTTGATTGCTGCTTCCATGGGTGTTTATTGTGGATCCAAGTCAAATGAAATCCCTGACAACTTCAGTCTTTTCTCCATTTATCGTGATGTTGCTTATTGGTCTAGTTGTGAGGATTTTCTTTTGCTTTATGTGAGGTGTAATACATATTGAAGACTTTGTAGTCTTTGAGCAGTCAGTGCTTCAAGTCATCTTCACTTTCAGCAAACAAGGTTGTATCAGCTGCATATTGCCGCTGGTTAATGAATCTTCATCCAATCCAGATGCCACATTCTTCTTCATAAAATCCAGCTTCTTGGATTATTTGATCAGCATACAGGTGGAATAAGTATGGTGAATGAATACAACCCAGAAGCACACCCTTCCTGATTGTAAACAGTGCAGTAACCCCTTGTTCTGTTCGAATGATAGTCTCTTGGTCTATGTACAGGTTCCTCATGAGCACAATTAAGTGTTCTGGAATTTCCATTCTTTGCAATGCTATGCATAATCTGTTAAATTCCTTTGTATAGTCAATAAAACACAAGTAAACATCTTTCTGGTATACTTTGCTTTCAGCCAAGATCCCTCTGACATTGATAATGATATCCTTCATTCCATGTCCTCTGCTGGATCCAGCTTTCATTTCTGGAAGTCCCCTGTCAATACAATGCTGCAACCATTTTTGCATTCTCTTCAGCAAAATTTTTCTTGTGTGTGATATTAATTCTATTGTCTGATAATTTCCACGTTCTGTTGGATCACCTTTGTTTGGAATGGGCACAAATATCCATCTATTTCAGTCAATTGCCCAGTTAGCTGTCATCTGAATTTCTTGGCATTAATGAGTAAACACCTCCAGCACTGCATCCGTTTGTTGAAACATTTCAATGGGTATTCCATCAATTCTTGGAGCCTTTTTTTTTTTTTTTTTTTTTTTTGCCAGTTTCTTCAGTGCAGTGTGGACTTCTTTCTTCAGTACCATTGGTTATTGATCATATGCTACCTCCTGAAATAGTTGAGCATTGACCAATTCTTTTTAGTACAGTGACTCTGTTTTCCTTCTATCTTCTTTTGATGCTTACTGCATCACTCAATATTTTGCCCATAGAATCCTTCAGTATTGCAGCTCGAGGCTTGATTTTTCTTCAGTTCTTTCAGTTTGAGAATTGCCAAGCATGTTCTTCGTTTTTGGCTTTCTAACTCCACATTTTCACATTTCATTGTAATACTTTACTTTGTCTTCTCAAGCTGCCCTTTGGAATCTTCTGTTCAGCTCTTTTATATCATCATTTCTTCCATCCACTTTAGCTACTCTCCATTCAAAAGCAAGTTTCAGAGTCTCTTTTGATATCCATTTTGGTCTTTTCTTCCTTTCCTGTCTTTTAAATGACTCATTTGTTTTCTTCATGTATGACGTTCTTGATGTGGTCCCACAAGTTGTCTGGTGTTCGGTCATTGGTGCTCAATGCATCACATCTTTTCTTCAGATGGCGTCTAAATTCAGGTGGGATATAATCAAGGTCGTACTTTGGCTCTTGTGGACTTATTTTAATTTTCTTTAGGTTCAGCTTGAGCTTGTATATGAGCAATTGACAATTTATGATTTGTTCCACAGTCAGCTTCTGGCCTTGATTTTTTAAAAAAATTAATGTGATTTGAGTGCAAATTTGCAAAGCAGATTCATTTTACTGTCAACAGTTCATACAGATTTGGTTTCATGGCACCGATTACAATCCCAACAATGAAGAGCTCTCCTCCCATCTCCTCCCTGTGACTACCCTACCCCTTCCCTATGTCCTTATCTATACATTGTTATCTGTCTACTTTTTCCCTATGTGAATGCTGCCCTTCTGATCTCTCATGTTTGATTGATCTAAGGGGTACATTTTCATGAGGTAGATGGTCTGCTTGTAGGCCTCTCTATTGTTGGGCTGAGGGCTAATCCATGAAAATGAGTCTAGTACCAGGCCCTAAAGATAATCTGGGGCTGTAGTCTTGGGGGTTTCATTAGTCTCTGTCCGACCAGTAATGCTGATCTATTTAGTGTTTTTGAATTTTGTTTCATAGTTTTCTTCCCACTCTATCCAGGATCTCCAATTTTGATCCCTTTCCGAGTGGTTAGCATGGGTAGCGGTGCACCATCTAGTTCTTCTGGTTTTCAAGTGGTAAAGGCTGTTGTTCATATTGTCCATCAGACCCTTGGACTAATTGTTTCTATATACCTTTGATTTCCTTCTCTCTTCTTTGCTCCAGATGACGTGAGGCCAATAGTTGCATTTTAGATGGCCACTTGAGAGCCTTTAAGACCCCAGTCACAACTCACCAAAGTAGAATGTAGAAAATGATTTTTATGTACTATTTTGTGTCAGTTGAGCTTGATGTCCCCTGAGACCATGGTCCCAAATCCACAGGACCAGTGACTTACTCCCTCAAGGTGCTTGCTTGTCATTGAGAAACTAATCTTCTCCACTGTTCGTTCTATAATGTATATGGGTATTTTGTAGCACAAATACACATGTAGGAATATCATCAGCCAAGACTATCTATTGTCATGGTATATTCCCTCTTGTTTACACATACCTGATTTTCCCACCTGTCTATGCATCCACCCATAGACTAGTGTTTGTTGTTACTGATAATGCAGTATTGTGTATGTAATAGCATTTGCCTCTGTTGTCTATCCCTTTTGTGCACCTCTCTGTGTCCTCCTTTTCCCTATTGTTATTGTGCTGGTCACACCCTTTTGTTATGTTTCCTTTCACTTCACCCAAATCAACACGTGACACTTAAACTAGTCAGAAAATTTCCCTCCTCTTCTCTCTCATCCCTTGTAACAAAGTAAATTCCTTTCTCTGCATAAACCTTTCCTTGACTTTTAACAATAATGGGTCCATACAATATTTGTCCTGTGATTGACTTATTTTACTCAGCATAATGTCTTCCAGTTTCACCCATGTTATAAGGTGATTCACAGATGTTTCATTATTCTTTAATATTGAATTGTATTAAATTGTATGAATGTACTGTAGTTAGGTTAACTATGCATCTATCAATGAGCATTTAGGTTGTTTCCATCTCTTTGCTATAGTGAATAGTGCTGCAATGAATATGAGTGTACATATGTCTATTTGTGTCCTCTTTAGGATATATACCTTGTAGTGGAATTGCTGCATCAATTGGTATTTTTATTTCCAGCTTTTTAAGGAAATGCCATACTGTTTTCCACAGTGGCTGTACCATTTTACTGTCCCACTAGCAGTTTATGAGAGTTCCAATCTCTTCACACCCTTGCCAGCATTTGTTATTTTCTACCTTGTTGAACTTTTCTGTTATTGCTGGGGTGAGATGCTATCTTACTGTTGTTTTGATTTGCATCTCTCCAGTGGTTAATGATTGTGAGCATTTCCTCATGTGTTTCTTGGTCGCCTGTATATCTTCTTTAGTGAAGAATCTGTTCATATCCTTTGCTCATTTTTGAATTGCATTGTTTGTCTTTTTGATGATGAGGTATTGAAGTTTTCTATAAATTTTAGATATCAGTTCCTTGTTGGATATGTCATAACCATTTTTTCCCCCCAACCTGTAAGTTACCATTTTACTCTTTTGGAAAAGCCTTTTGATGCAGATAAGAATTTAATTTTAAGGTCCCACTCATCAAGTTTCTATTCCACTGCTTGTGCCTTTTGAGTTATGCTTGATAGTCTATTTATGCCAGAAATGAGGGCCCGTAAGTTTGCCTCTATTTTATCTGTGATGAACTTTATGTTTTTGGGTTTTACACTTAGGTCTCTGATCCATCTTCAGTTTGTTTTTGTGTATGGTGTGAGGTATAGACCTTGTTACAGTTTTCTGCAAGTAGATATCCAATTTTGCCAGCACCATTTGTTAAAGAGACTATCTCTCCCCTATTTAATGGGTTTTGGTCCTTTGTCAAAGTTCAGCTGTCCATAGATGTCCATAGCTGTCGATAGGCCTATTTCTGGATTCTCAATTCTGTTCCCTTGGTCAATTTATCTATCATTGTACCAATCGATACCAGACTGTTTTGACAACAGTGGCTGTATAGTAGGTTTTGAGATCTGGGAGTGTGAGACATTCTGCTTTGTTTTTCTTCTTCAGCAGTGCTTTGCTTATCTGAGGTCTCTTCTTTCTGAATAAAACTAGAGATTGGTTTCTCCATGTCCTTAAAGAATGCTGATGGAATCTGAATCTAGATTGCATTGAATGTGTAGATTACTTTGGGTATTATTGACATTTTCACAATATTCAGTCTTCCTATCTATGAACATGGCATGCTTCTCCATTTATGTAGGTTTCTTATGATTTCTTACAGTATTTTCTATAGTACAAAGTAGTATTTCTTTGTATAAGTCTTTTGTGTTCTTGGTAAGATTTATTCCTAAGTATTTTATCTTTTTAGTAACTGTTGTAAATAGTATTGTTTTCCTTATTTCCTTTTTAGAGATATTTTTGTTGATGTGAAGCAATCCAACTGACTTTTGCATGTTGATTCTATATCCTGCCACTTTGCTGAATCTTTCTCTTAGTTGCCATAGTTTTCTTGTTGAGCCTCTTGGGTTTTCTATGTATAGGATCATGTTATCTACAAATAGAGATAGCTTTACAAATTCTTTGTCAATTTGAGTGCCTTTTATTTCTCTTTCTTGGCTTATTTCCTTGGCTAGAACTTTCAATACACTGTTAAATGGAAGTGGGGATAGAGGGTATCCTTGTCCGGTTCCCATTCGCAAGGGGAATACTTTGAGTCTTTCTCCATTGAGAATAATGTTGGCTATTAGTTTTGCATATATGCCCTTTATTATATTGAGACATTTCCCTTCTATTCTTATTTTACTGAGAGTTTATTTATTTTTTTAATCAAGAATGAGTGTTGGATTTTATCAAATGCCTTTTCTGTATCAATTGATGTGAACATGTGGTTCTTTTCCTTTGTTTTATTTATGCGATGAATTACATTATTGTTTTTCTGATGAACCATCCTTGCATACCTGATATAAATCCCACATGGTCATGGTGTATTATTATTATTATTATTTTATATAGTGTTGGATTCTGTTGGCTAGGATTTTGTTAAAGATTTTTTTTGTCTATTCCTGAAGGATATTGATGTGTAGTTTTCCTTTCTAGTAGTCTCTTTGCCTCGTTTTGGTACCACGATTATGCTTGCTTCATAGAATGAATTTGGGAGGATTCCATAATTTTCTATGTTCTGGAATAGTTTGAATAGTGTAGATAGATGTCAGTTCTTCTCTGAAAATTTGATAGAATTCTTTATTAAAGCTATCTAGGCCAGAACTTTTTTTTTTTTTCCCCAGGGAGTTTTTTAAGACAAGCTCTATTTCTTCTTTTGTTATGGGTCTGTTCAAGTATTCTATCTCAGACTGTGTTAGTTTAGGTAAGTCTTGTGTTTCTAGAAATTTCTTTGCATCTTCTAGGTTTTCTAATTTGTTGAAATATAATTCTTCATAATATTCTGTTATTATGTTTTTATTTTAGTTGGTTCTATTGTGATGTCTCCCATTTATTATTCACGTTATTTGCATCTTCTCATTCTTTTCCTTTGTTAAATTCACCAGTGGTTTGTTGACATTGTTAATCTTTTTGAACAACTAGCTTCTAGTGTTGCTGATTTTTTTGGTTGTTTTCTATTGATTTATTTCTATTCTGATCTGTATTATTTCCTTTCTTCTGGAGACTAGGTTTCTTTTGTTGCTTTTGTCCTAATTGTTGGAATTACTGAGTTAAGGTGTTTATTTTGATTGTTTCTTTCTTTCTTTCTTTTTTTTTTTTTTTTGATGTGTGCTTTTGTTGTTATAAATTGAAATCTGAATACTGCTTTCTCTGTGTCCCAATGATTTTGGAGAGTGGTATTTTCATTCTCATTTGTTTCTAGGAATTTTTTAATTTCACTAATTTATTTCTTCTGTTACCCAGTAGTTCTTGAACAGAGTATTATTCATTTTCCATGTATTTGATTTTTTTCCCTTGGTCTTCCTATTATTGATTTTTAATTTTATATCATTGTGATCCAAGAAGATACTTTATGGTATTTCTACGTTTTTAAATATGTTGAGGCTTGTTTTATGGCCTAACATATTCTGGAGAATGATCCATGTGCACTGGAGAAAAATGTGCATTGTGTTTTATAGGCTTTGTATGTATCTGTGAGTTCAAGGTGGTTGATTGTGTTGTTGTGTGTTGTTGAGATCTTCTGTATCTTTGTTGAGTGTTTTTTATAGTTTCTCTGCCTTTCCTTGAAGGTAGTAGGTGAAAAGTCTCCTGCTATTGTAGAATTGTCTATTTGTCTTTGAAATTCTGTTAATATTTCTTTTATGTTTCATAGCTATTTCATTGGGTGCATAGATATTTATTATGATAATGTACTCTGTCAGTTGATCTTTTTAACATCATCTACTATTTCTATTCTATTCTATTCTTTGTCCATTATGCTGGTTTTCACTTTGAAGTCTTGTTTATCAGAAATTAATATTGCCACTCCTGCTCTTTTTTGGTTTCCATTAGCTTGATATATTTTTTTCCATACCTATATTTTTATCTTTGTATATAACTTGAGTCTGTTGTAGGCAGCATATTGATGACTGTTCATTTCACATCCAGCCTACCAGTCTCTTTCTCTTGACTGGTGCATTTAATCCATTCACATTCAATGTAATAAATGATAGATATGAATTTATTGCTGTTATTCTTTTGTGTTTTTTGTTGTATTTTCTTCTTCTTCTTATTATTATTTTTATTGTGATTCAGGTGAAAATTTACAGAGCAAATTCACTTTCCATACAGCAGTTCACATATACTTTGTCTCATGTCATTGATCACAGTTTACCACAATGCAACAGCTCCCCTCCCACTTCCTCCCCATAGTTACGTATTCCCAGTGTCCATCCCTCCGTACACTCCTGCCCCCTGAGCTGTCTCCCTGTACATAAGCAGCCCTACTTTCTCCCATGATTGTTCTTTCCAAGGTGTGTATCTACTTGAGGTAAATGTTTAACTCATATGCCTGTATTTTGTTTGTCTGGAAACCACAGGTGTGGGTTCAATTCCAGTTCTAAAGGGCAGCTAGGGGCCATAGTCTCAGTGGTTCCACCAGGCTCTATCAGACCAGCAAACCTAGTCCTCACCTTTTTTTTTTTTTTTTCCTCCAAATGATTTTGAGTTTTGTTCCACATTGTTCTCCCTCTCTATCAAGGATTTCCTACATAGATCCCCTTCCACATGGATGACAGTGGTAGCCAGGCACCATCTAGTTTTTCTGGTCTCATAGTCGTATAGGCTGAAGATTGGATGGTGTACCAGCCGCTAGGAAAATTGTTTCCATGAATTTTGGTCTTCTTCATTCTTCTTTGCTCTGGAGAAGGAGAGACACATCATTGCATCTAGATGGCAGCTTGCTAGCTTTTAAGATGCCAGTCACTACTCGCTGAAGTAGGAGGTGGAACTATGCTTTGTATAGTATGTTATGCCAATTAAGCTTGATGTCCCCTGCGACTATGGTCCCAAGCCTGCAGGTTCAACTACTCGGTCTCTCTGGGTAGCTGCCTGTGACCAAGCAGTGACCACAACCTTGCCCCTTGTCAGCTGTACTGTACACCTGGGAATTATGATCATTCACATAAACTTATAGGACCATTGTCTGCCAACCCTATATATGTTCTTGGATACACTCCCTATTTCATAGACATACATAATCATTTAGCCTGTCCACCCATCTATCCATCCATATACTCATGTTTGTCTTCACTGACAACACAGTACTGTATGTGAAAAGGGTTCATATTTGTTGTCTGTACCTCCTATGTACCTCTCTACATCTTTCTCATCCTCAGTGGTCACTCATATTTGGTACATTGCCCTTCTCTTCACCCAAATCAATACTTATGTCTATCTATCTAACAACCTTCCATTTTCTCCCCTCCTACCCCTGGTAAGCAACAAAGAAAATTTCCTTCTATAGATAAACATTTCCTTAAGTTTTATAATAATGGACTAAAACAATATTTGTCCTTTTGTGACTGACTTATTTCACTCAGCATAATGTCCTCCAAGTTCATTCCCATTATGTGGTGTTTTGCAGATTCTACATTATTCTTTAGCATTGCATAGTATTCCATTGTGTGAATGTACCATAGTTTGGTTATCCATTCTTCAGTTGATGGACATCTAGGTTGTTTCCATCTTTTGGCTATTGTAAATAGTGCTGCGATGAACATG